>NC_092579.1:25735165-26335165 GCF_037975245.1 Apostichopus japonicus
ATGCGATGCTATTTGTAGTGTGATAATTGGTGGAATGTAAACACTGCCCTTAACACACTTTTTAATGAGCAGGTGGTTTCATTGACAATTAAAATGGAAGTTTTCAAGTAAGTTATTTCAATATATGTCCTGTCCAGAAAACAAAAATTTGGCATATAAAATCTCATTGTTCTGGAAGGGTTCATGTTAAAACATATTCAAAACAATTTCTTAACATGTTCTCTATTAAGGAATGTGGAATTGGGGAGTTTCCTCTTACTCTAAGTGACTTAATGGAACTTGAACATAGTAAGTAAATCTAACGTATCCCAAACTTTTACATGACAGTGTAAGTATCAAGCCAAATGGCTTTAGTCTGACCTGCCATGCCTGAAAATCTATAGTCCATTGTAGATATGTTCTGTATATAAACCCATCAAGGTGAAAAAAAACACATGGACTAATGCTGATTTTATTGTGGTTTGAACCAGCAATATTGCAAATTATTAGTAATGGAAACCTTGGAGACAGACCAAACAAATTTGGTAATCAATCTCTCTACATTGCAAGCTTGCTTGCATGCAAAGCAATAAACTTGACCTTTGTACACTTGGGCAGCCCATAAGTGGATCACTCCGTGTTGGAGTTTGTGGAGCGGTCCCACAAAAGGTGAACAGAACTTTTCCTTGCTTTAAAGAATCAAGTAACACATAATTGGACCATAATTACACAATGGACATTACCATTTAACAAAAAGGGTTGACTAATGTACAGTAGTTTCTAGAGACTTTCCAACTACTCTATAAATAGCCAGGACCTCCTGGAACACTAGATTTAAGTGCTTGGCAATAAATGAGCAGGTTGGATAGGCCTAGCGCAGGTATTCTGTATTGCTCAAGTGTTTGACTTAATTATCCCTGTTGTATATATATAACCATATATATCGTTTTACTCCTTTTTCCTCTTCAGCACTGTTGCATCTGGTCTGAACGCTCTGGCAGCAGTTACTCTGATAGACATAGTGAAAGCATATAGAAATGGAAGACAAACAATAACAACGTTTCCAGCGATAGACCAAGCTAGTGAAGAAGAGGCTGCTAAGAGACTGGACTATCACGATACTGTACTCTCAAAACTATTTAGTATGTACCTGCAACTATCTCATGATTATTCAAAAGGATGCCAGATGACTAACATTCACACTTTAAAATCAAGAAATGCTGATCTTTCGTTTTCTTTTCTTTTCTTTATAACCCTTCTAATGCACAAGCTCACTCGTTTTGAGGTTACTGGGCAATAGGATCAATAGGTGCCAAATCTGTGAACATATCACAGGAAAAAACCTTACACATGCTAACATGCTCCGAAAATACAGTACAGTATATGCGTTTTATGAATAATGTTTGATATTCTCGATATTTTAAGCAGAGTTGCATATCGTGGTACCTGATGGTCTGGTCGTGGCGGTGCGCTCTGTGATTTCAATAGAAAGTTGGAAACTTTTACTGAGCTATGAAAGTGACATAAAAAAAAATAAAGAAAAGCAGTTCAACAATTATTTCTCATCCCTACATGAAGAGATTTGAGAAGTAACAGATTACTCCCAGAGCTCCGTAAGCAGCTGGTGATTTATGAGATAAATTTCTGCAAACCCACCCCTTCACCATCTACACTGTCTCTGTTGGGAGTTTGTTTAGATGAGTTTTCTGATGAAGCTAACTATCCATGCAGTACTCTTTTATGAGAGCATTTTGGTCAAATGTTGAAGGCAGTGAACCTCTGATCTAAGGCTTGCAGGTTTGAGTCCTGGCCAGATCATTATGTTGTGTCCTAGCTTGGGCAAGGCACTTTGTCTCCATTGCCTCTCTTCATCCAGGTGTATAAATGGGTGCCTCTGAGATAAACTGTCAGTTTGGCACTGTTTAGCTGCTGCCATGTGGAGGGATCTATGTTTGACAGGTTATCATTGACCAGGGAATATTGTTATGCTTGACCACTATTATCGGTGCATAGGTCTGCGCTTTATCAATCCTCAATATTATTTATTAATAATATTTATCATGGAAAGGACCCCCGTTAAACCTCACTGCAGTGTAGAGTTTAGGCCTACATCATCAGTTCATTCTTTTTTCTTCAAAGACTTTTTCTGTTTGCAAACTGGTTGATAACTAATGAGGTTCTGAATTGTTAAATGGGTCATCAGTGGTACTGTGGTACTGCGAGCAGTACTAGCAGGTCATATAGGGCGCACAGTGTTAAAAGGTTACCAGTTCATTCTAGGCACGGTAGAAGGAGGTGCTAAGGTTGTGGGGAGACAGGTAAGCGAGGAGGGAAGTAAATATCCAAACCAGTAAGTTTTGGAATTTTAATGACATCCTTCAACTACAGTGAATAACTAACTCAAATGCCATGTCTTGCTCCACTGGCTATGTTGTAAATGTGCACTAAATTTGTTCATATGAAAAATTCATGATTTTGTGTATCAAATTCTTCAACAGTGGATAAAACCATTTTCAGGTGCAAACGTTCACTTCTATTAAACCTTTGCCAACTTTCCATTTGAAAACAAGGGAAGAAAGCATTTGTAAATGTAATACCAGTGCTATGGTGGCAATTTGAAGGTAGTGGGTGCAATCCCTGGCCTACCAAAGTATAGGTGGGTTTTCATCAAGGAGAAATCCATGTTTGCCCATTGTTCTTCCAAATTTGAAAACATTCAAAGTAAACTAAAACTGTAAATTGGACAGCTACACTAGGTGAAGTGTGAGTAATAAGCTATTCGGCTTCTCCCACATGTACATGTGATTGTTTAGCGCATATTTTTATATATGTTCATCTCACTGATTTGTTTGCTTTAATTCAAGTTAGAGAGAACCAGCTGGCACAATACTTTACTATTTTGATGTTCGAGCTTGTGAATCATCACCATATCAAATGTATTTCATCTATCTTCAAGTTAGATACAGTAAACATTTAACTAATAGAATGTTTTTCCTAATCTTGCAGCATTGGGATATGGTATTCTCACACTTGCATTAGCTTTTGTTGCAAAGTATATGGGAACTCTAGTTCAAATGGCCAACACAGTCTTTGGTTCCATAGGAGGACCGCTGTTAGGTGTTTTCACTCTTGGTGTACTCTACAGGAGAGCAAACTCAGGGTAATTATCAATTCTCTTTAACTATATGATTGTCTACCATTTGTGAAAAGTTACACTATTAGGGTAATTATCAATTCTCTTTTAACTATATGATTGTATACCATGTGTGAAATGTTACACTAACACAGAGACTGCTGCCAGTTTGGTGGAGGATCATTTGTGTGGGATATGAGTGCATGTGACAGTGGTATGGTATGATTGTATACAGAAGCAAAGGACATTGTGATTTATATATTTGTTTTTGTTAGATCAGCTCTTTCTACTGTATTTTTCTTAGCTACTCATTATGACTACCTGGCCAACAGCAATTTATCATTAAGATCATATTTGTCATTCATTGCAAATGTACCAAGTGTTGATCAAAGTATGATTGCTAAGCTTTTCTCACTTTAAAGTCACTATTGGGCAATAATTCATGACTTCATTTGAATTCTGACAAAACTATTATCCCATCACTTTACAGTACCATCTTATGAATAATCACAAGGAAGCCCAATGAGTATTGAAAGATAAACAAGCAATTATTTGGAACACTTAAAAGGAACTTGAACTTTTAAGACAATGGACTGCTTTTTAATTTTGTGATCAAAACATGTTTAGATTCACACTAAATGCTGCTTTAAGATTAAACAAGGTTAAAGGTTGGTGACAATATAGCCCAAAATTGCTCTCAAGTAAAGGAAAACCAAACTGAGAATTGTTTGCAATGTATTTGTCAATATTTCCCGATTATTGAATGTACTGATTTTTCTGTATATTTTGTTTTTATGTCAACACTTTCTTTATATAAAACTCTGTTTGATTTCAGTGGTGCAATCATTGGGTTAATGGCAGGTGCATATGTTGGCTTTTGGATTAGTGTAGGTGCCTTGGTTAACACTGTGAATGGTGAAGTTGAGGAGAATGCCTTTTGGTTGTACAGAGTGAGTATCAATTACATATATTACAATAGTTGTATTTCTTTCTTTCTTTCTACAATGGAGTACAATGGGCCCTGCTTACATGGCAAGTGTTGTTAAGGACTAATACATTTGAAAAATATGAAAATTTTTATAAAAGGATAGTTATAGGTAAAGAAGTATGGACCAGGGACCAGAAAATGCTCATCCTTGGAACCCTGGAGAAGTATTCCATACCATTGTTGTGTGTGATTACAGAACCCTGATTAAAGAACTTTAAAAAACTCTAAAATGTGAAGATTGAGCTAGGTTCTTCCCAGGTACATGTAAGCATCTTGCACCAGGTCTCTTGTAAGCAGGAATCCTATCTATATGAATGAAGAAAAAAATTAAGTGATTCTGCAATACCAAGTAGTATCGAGTTTGTGTTTTTAGTATGCAAAGCATAGTGAAGTATTTAGTTCCTTGAAAGTACAGGATTTCTGGTACCTTTCAAGGAACGTATCATTTAAATCATCGTTCAGCAAACTTTTAGGTGGAGACTAGGTAGCTTCCATGAGGGTTGCACCATGCCTACCAGACTCTCACTCCTCACTAAGGTAGCTTGGAAGTTTGATCTACTGTTCTGTGTCCTGGTGCACATGATCTATACTGTTTACAGATCTCCAGAGAGTTTGTATAGCACTGTTACATATCTCAATCTATGTGCTGGTTGTTAAACTATGTTTGAAAAGACCTTACTTCAATAACTACAAGAAGAATTGCAGGTATAAGTCATTTCGGAGACTGGGATACAGTTTTACTGACGCTCAAAGCTTAAACTCAGTCTAATGGACAAGATCAGTAGTGCTTCAAAGAAGCTTCCTGATTGGATGAAGACCAGATGTACAGTTGCCAAACAAATTTTATGCAACATTTCTTTGCTAAAATTTGCAAGGGTATGACAAAGAGTGGTAAAACTGTGTCAACACAAAGATGTCATACTATGTGTGAATTATGGAAAGTGCAGGTACTTTGCCCAGAAATGCATGTCAGAGATTCATCAAAGATTCATCAAAGGAAAACTCATTGTTTTCCAGGATGCAACGTGTCAAGTTTCAGGGAACTAGAAAGGACCCACATGGCAGCACCCTCCGTAGATTTAGGGTGTGGCTGGAGATCCTCATGAAGTTCATGCTCATTGGATCTTCAGTAAATGAGGAGCAAGTTGGAACCCACACATAAATTGCCCTCTTATCTCAGCAACAGGGATGTAGTCATCAAATTGTCACTTTCCTAAATGTTTGCAAATTATCCTGTGATGTCAGTCTCATTGATTTAGGTGATGCACTAATGAAGGAGATTAAACATGTTAGTCTCTTCTCTGTTGACTGTGCCCCTTCATCCAACAAGCTTCACAGTTGTCCATTATGCCTAGGATCCCTTTACCATGACCATGTAATGATGTACTTTAGTTGTTCACATAACCAAAATTACCAACTACATCTGTTATAGGAAAGGATTGCAACAATTTGGGTTTATCAATAGACTATGCCAGGTATAACATATTTTTCTCTAGAAAAGTCTTCATAGTGTCTGGAAGCTCATACAAGTACCTTATAGACTTGCCTCTTGAGAGCCATCTGATGACAGCAAAATACAGCATCATGTTGTGCTTAGTTTTGTTGCCATAGTTTTCAGAAGTTCCTTTTAAAATTACACAATTTCAGTGCAGATTCATTTACCCAACTTTAACAACTTCAGTTAATGTTTCAGTATCCCTCTGGAATTTCATACCCCCAATGTGAATTCATTCAGCTTCCCCTTGTTTCAGTATTTTGCTATCATTTTCCATTTTTGCCAATGGGACATTGGTGTCAATGAGACATTGGTGTCAATGTAGTTTATTGAGGTGATCTGCACCATTTATATGGATAGTGCCAGTGGAAGCTCAGAAACTCTGAACAATTATTTTATAGGAGTGGGGAAGTGGTATTTGAATCTCTGTGTTATCTTGTTTACCAGTGTTAAGTTCATTATTCATTCCTTTCTGAAGGAAGGAATGAGTGGAAGAATCCTATGGAAACTGGGAGAGGTCAAAGGCCACATGAGGTCAACAGGCATCAAAGTCTGAAAACCATTTAAAACATGATAACTCCAAAATTAAGCTTCAATTTGTGAATTCTCCAATGCTATAATTTTCTTTTGGTGAACATAGTTTGGTTTAATTCAGTTCATTTGAGTTTAGTGAAGGGGCTCTATTAGGCTTTAACAAGGCATACAGTCATCCAGGTAATGATATCTGTTTCAGAGTTCATTAAACTGTACTTAACCTATGAGTTTTCCCCTCTGAGCCTCAAGAAGTCAACAAGTTACCTTAAATGGGCACAAACTGGCTCAAGGGGTCAAAAGGTTATCTCAAATGGTGGAAATATTCACAATGTATAACAATGTCATGTAGCTCTCAACAATTATTAAAGGGATTGCCAGCTCAAAATTGGTAAAATGAAATATATTTCACATAGTAGGACTGTTCCTTCTGGACATTGAAACATCATTTAAAATTCTAAGCTGTAACATCCTTACCAGAGAATGACATGTTCGATGCTCACGAGGGATTGATACAACCTTTTCTGGTTGTCACTTCATTCTTGGACAAAGTTAACTCATTTGCTCTACATTAGTCAGATACTTATTTTGAATTTTGAGGAAATTGTATGGCAAGGAATCACAAAGCTAACTGGCTTTCTGGTTCAAAGAGGTCAAGAGTCATTTGAAGTCAGAGTCTGAAAACAAATTCTCTTACTTCAAATGCAGAGTTTGGATTTTAAAGTAGAAGAACACTTTTACTTAGAGGTGTAAGGTAATTTGAGTTCACCAGAGTTCACAGTATGAAAACCTTGTACACTATAATTTCCACAGCAAATGCCTGTAAGAACTTCATACTTGGTGTATGGATCCAACTTAGTGAGTAATAGAACCCTGCAGATTTTCATAGTCTGAAAAGCTTTTAAACATGATTACAAAATTAAAGTTACAATTAACTGGTGAATTCAAGTTCAGTTTAGTTTTGTGAAGGGGCTCTGTAAGTCTTCAACCAAACGTACAGTCATCGAGGAAATGAATCTGTTGATAATCTTTAACACACTCACTTTAAGACACTCAGCAGTCCCTTATCAGTTTCACCCTCTGAGCTTCATCAAGAGGTCAACAGGTTATCTCACATGGACTCAAAATTAGCCATTTTCTCTATGATTTGTACTAGATGACTTTTGCTTTGTCTTAGATGTGAAAATATTTCACAGTGTATAAACCATTTCATGTAGAGCTCTCATTAATAAAAATTACTAAGGGCTGATTGTAAGGTAACAGAGCTAACTTTATTAATACAGCTGTGTATATAGTTCACAGAGGAAGACTGTTCTTTCTGGATATTGATACATTTTACAATAAACACTATAGTACTTTAAAATCAATATCAGTGAATGAAATGGTCGATGCCCTCAAGGGAGTGCTACAAACAAGAGCAGAGCTAGAAATCACTGATCTTTTCTGGTGGTCACTTAATTCTTGGACAAATTTAACTCACTTGCTCTACATTAGTCAGATAGTTATTTGAAACTATATGGCAAGGAATCACAAAGCTAACTGGCTTTCTGGTGTTGAAATGAGCTGATTTGTTGTGATATTAATGCAGCTCACTACCAATACAGTCTGTGTCAACTACAAACACAACCAGCTGGTTTAAACTGCTGAGGAAGTTTATAAGAATTTTATCCAAAACTTGGAGAAATGAGGGGAAATATTGTGCTAGCAGCTATATGTTTTAGTCCATTAGGAGGTAGAATGCTCATGTCCCATGAACACTCAATTAGCATGTGTCATGCATGGCAATTGAGCAAGTCTCCTTCTGGGTATGTCTTCAGTGTAGTCCACATAAGTCTGTTGGGTCAGGTTTAATGTTACATAGACAACACTTGTTTGCACACAATAGCCACAAGGTCTTGAAGTCTGCTCAGTTTTTACTGGCTGGCAATTGTGGAAGCATTTCAAATGCTGAATTTTGCCTTCTTAAATTAGACTTATTGGACAAAGTTCATTTGGGTGTTGATAATTTCTGGGAATAATAGACAATGGAGATCAAGTTAGATCAAAGGGGGATTGTTTCTGTGATTTCCTTTAAGTGATACATATCCCATTAATTAAGGTATTTGAAATAGCATGAATAGTTTTAATGTTGGTCCAGTAAAGTCATTTTTAAAAGTACAGTATATCACTTTAGGTAATATCTTGTTATGGCGAGTGCAATTTTGCTCTGTAGAGCAATTCATGTAAGTGAAAATACTTGTCAACTCGATCAGTAAGTAGGACATTACAGTTGAGTTGACTTTGTCTTGATGAGATGAATTGAGGATCAGTAAGTAGGACATTAGAGTTGAGTTGAATCATTATTTGATGAGATGAATTGAGGATCAGTAAGTAGGACATTACAGTTGAGTTGACTTTGTCTTGATGAGATGAATTAAGGATCAGTAAGTAGGACATTACAGTTGAGTTGACTTTGTCTTGATGAGATGAATTGAGGATCAGTAAGTAGGACATTACAGTTGAGTTGAATCATTATTTGATGAGATGAATTGAGGATCAGTAAGTAGGACATTACAGTTGAGTTGATTTTATCTTGATGAGATGAATTGAGGATCAGCAAGTAGTACATTACAGTTGAGTTGAATCTTCCTTTAATGGGATGATTTGCGCTGAAGATCTTACCTCCATCTCTTTTGTCTCTTCAGATATCTTTCATGTGGTACAGTACAGCATCCAGTCTCACAACCATCATCATTGGCATTATTACAAGTGAAATAATCCGACGATTGATACCTGATGAGAGATACAAGGAAGTAGATCCGTTGTTACTAGCAACGTTTCTTAGGTAACTTTAAAACCTTGATTGTATCAAATATAGCAACCGAGTCAAGTAGTATAGGTTTCTTTAGCTGTAAGGAGTGTTGTATTGGTTACAGAACAACGTTTCTTAGGTAACTTTGAATCCTTGATTGTATCAAATGTAGTGCTCAACAGAGTCAACTAGTATAGGTTTCTTCAGCTGTAAGGAGTGTTGTATAGGTTAGAGAACAACGTTTCTTAGGTAACTTTGAATCCTTGATTGTATCAAATGTAGTGCTCAACAGAGTCAACTACAGTAGTATAGGTTTCTTTAGCTGTAAGGAGTTTTGTATCATAGGTTACTCATTTCTCTGCATTTCTCAGTCTTTGCTTTGCTTTTCTAATTTATAAAGTTAGGACAGCATTTTGCAACTACAGTAATGATCTTACTACATATGATTAAATATATCTCTCAGAGATATTGATCACTAATAACCTAACAACATAACAATTTTTAAGGAATAATCTTGTACCTCCTTTTATACATGCTTATAATTTTTCTTGACGATTAGAACTTTGTATTCTACACATTGGCTCAGATTGAGTTGCTTTTTACCTCACCTTCAGTTTTATTCTAAATGAGAAATCCAGACATAGAATCTTCATGTTTTGCTAATCTTGATAAGTTGATAAGAGAATGATATTTTTTCTTCTTAAATGATTCTAAATGTACATTAGCACACCTAACCAATACTGAGGATGCATCATCTTAACTTGCTTTATATTCTCAGACGTTTTGATCAATGGTGGGATCCAACTCTGTCCATTTATTCTTTCTGAATGTTTACTACAATCACAAAGTATTAGTAGCTTAGGCCTACACAATCTAACAATGACAAGCCCACTTTTGACTCCTTTATTTACTGAGTTAAAGCTGAAATTGATTTATCATATGATCAGTAATATATATGTTTATATTCACCTTTCATTTTCTTTGTATGCAACACTTCTTCACAACAGTATCTTGGCAAAACACATGCATACACCATATATTCTCTATTAGTCTTGGTAATTCCAGTTTACTTTAATGCAAAGAAACATCTGAGTGAAAGTTTGAAACCTAGCAAAAGACATATTTTGAGATTTGGAAAAAAGATGATACATTGAGTAGAATTCTTTGCATGGATATATAGATGAGAGTTGCATATCGTAAACACCATAATACTAATAAGCAGTCATGTATTGTGAAATTTGGTCGAGAATGCACGGGGTGCTCTCGGAGAGGAGACACCCCTCTGGGAATCTTTGCGATCGATCGTGTATGTGTATATGACGGCTAGCTTGTAAACAGGAAATCTCAGGAACCACAACTTGGGTCAATGTCATGCTTGGTAGTTAGATGCCCCAGGATGTGTAAATGTGCCCTATTGTTTGTGCTTCGATCCCACCTCATGAATATTAATGAATGGGCAGGCCTTAGCATACATTTCTTAAAATGGCAATATCTCTTCAACCATGTGTCCAATTGAGTTCAAACTTGGTATGGTGATGTAACTAGGTACTAAGCAGGTGCGTATCCAGGGGGGGGGGCATTGGGGGGGCGTGCCCCCCGGGTAAAAAAAAGAGGAGAGAAAAAAAGAGAAGAAAAAAGGAAAAAAGAGGGGAAAAAAGAGAAGGAGGAGAGGAAGGAAGGGAAAAGAAAGAGAGAAAAAGGAGAAAAGGAGGGAGTAAAAAAAAAACGCGAAGACACCGGGAAGAGAAAGAGGAACAGTGACATCATTACAGCGCTGAAGGGTAGCCAGTGACGGATCAATGATTTCGTAAAAGTGTGACTCACCCTACCCCTTACACCGACAACTCCATTTTTGACGTTTCCATTTTCCTCTCTCACTAATGATCTATATATATATACTATATGGTCTATCATAACGCGTGTGTAGAATTGTGCTATGAAACCAACTGTGGCTGGTCTCGAACTCGACCGTGTCGTCGGGGAACATGACGCATTTTGGGATGGGGGCGATCGCCCGCCCCCCCCCCACCCATTCAGCATTTTTTTAAATGATATCGCTAAGTAATTTCAAAATAGAAAGTGCTTAGAGGCAACTTACAAGGCCTGGGAAGTGTCATTTCCAGCGATCTGGGAGACATTTTCGGCCAAAATTTGCTTGTACGCTTCGCGCTAACAAATGGTCCTGGGTAGTGCCATTTCCAGCGATCTGGGAGGCATTTTCGGCCAAAATTTTCTTGTACGCTTCGCGCCAACCTATGGTGGCGCTACGCTTAGATAATTTGCCTACAGGCTTCGCCCCTCCCTTGGCAAATTCCTCGCTGCGCGCCTGTTCGAATTTGTAACGTAAACAGCAGATATCACATCATATCAGTGAGCATGAAAATGGAGTTCCAGGATGAAAAGCCTCAAAACTGTCCGACTTGCCTGAAAAAATAACCAAAAATTTTCGCGCGTACAACGTGTTAATGTCAATATCATATAAGCAAGCATCGGTTATTACATCGCATGCCATCATGTACCGTACGGTCCGTTAAAATTGCGCAGTATACCGCGGGATGCTAATGTAAACAACGACATGTCTCATGTAGATGTATAAAAAGCATGGAGGTCCAATTATGTCAAAACTCTCTTTTACATTAGTAATGGCGAATTAGGGGCTGCACCCCCGCCGCGCAGTGGCGGAGCGTCCATACGGTCAGGGGCGGATCCCCCCCCCCCCCTGACGGTCTCAAATGGACTGCTGGTGCCTTTTTCAGCTCTTTACCACTCTTTACTTATTCTAGATTATTGACTTTTTTATTGCGCTCTCATCTACTTATTGACATTTGTCACATTTTCTTGGTGTAATTTGGCGATGACACCTATTTATTCTTCGTTTATCTGCAAATAAGCCAGGCCCGGAAAGGGTCATTTCCGACGATCTAGGGAGTATCTTTACTCAAAAAATTTCTGTACGCTACGCGCCAACCAGTGGTGGCGCTCCGCTTAGATAGTGTCGAAAGCGCCCCTACATACCATTCTCGCCACTCCTGACCAATACCCCTAGCTCCGCCACTGTCGCCGCGCCTCCTACGCCTATGTGTGTAGTGTTCGGTTTCGGAAATATCTGCTATTTTTTCATTTCCTTCAACCAAGTTTTATAATAGCCGTTATAAGAGGTTTTAATATTTGTACACCAATAAATTAACTGTGTCTGAATTTTAGAAAATTTATGACCAACATTTTGCATCAC
Source organism: Apostichopus japonicus (assembly GCF_037975245.1). Taxonomy (NCBI): domain Eukaryota; kingdom Metazoa; phylum Echinodermata; class Holothuroidea; order Aspidochirotida; family Stichopodidae; genus Apostichopus; species Apostichopus japonicus. The sequence continues at coordinate 25,747,315 of NC_092579.1, forward strand.
ACTTCCCTCTACTCGTGCAATTTTGACCGGTCTGTTAGGGGTTGAAGAACGTTTTTCTATATTGGTTGTCCATAGATGAAATTTTGTACAACATTATGGGTATGTTTTGAAGTGAGTTTATTCGCGAGAAATGTGAATTTTCAAATTCTGAACAAATATGGGGCTTAAAACCTTGAAAAGTTGGGCTGACGGGTATTGTGGGCCACGACGTAGAATCACCTACAAAAGCAAAGACCCACAGGAGATGCGATCAGGTCGAACATGATGTGTGCCGGGTTGACAATCTTCAAAAAGGTTATGGATGGAAAAAAAAAACTATTAGGAAATACTTGGTTCTCAGGCAAAAAGTGTACATCTGGTTGGTCATTTCAAGCCCGAGAAGTGCCGTTTCCGGTGATCTGGGGGGTTTCAAAACAAGAAATTTTCTTGTACGCTGCGCGCCAACCGATGGTGGCGCTCCGCTTAGATAGTAATTCGCGCCCCCTGGGTTTGAAAATCCTGGATACGCGCCTGCTAAGTACATGTTCTTTCCAACACAACTTGTTCATCATTAATATTCATGAGTAGTAGACTAGGCTTAATGGAAAATGATCGAAAACAGATTGTAAACCCGGTATCTCAACATGCACAAATTGAATTAATGTGATACTTGGTAGGTAGATGCTCTACGATGAGTAGATGTGCCCTATTATTTTGGTTCCCATCTTATGAATATTAATGAGTGGATAGGCCTTACCCTAAAATTGTCAATATCTCTTCAACCATTTATTTATATGTGGTATGGTGATGTAACTACATAGTATGTACATGTTCTTTGCAACAACAATTTCACCTCATTCATATTAATGGATGGGTGAGGCATAATGGGAAATTGTCACAACCTGCTTGTAAACATGATATCTCAAAAACCACAAGTTGCATCAATCTGATACTTGGGAGATAGATAGCGAGTAGATGTGCCCTATTCATACTGGTCATCATGTCATACTGGTATGGTGATGTTGGTACATACGTCTCCAATTTTATGCCATTAATATTCATTAAATTGAAAGAAATGGCCTTTAAACATAAAACAAGAACCAAATGTTCCATGATTTTCATCCTTGGCATATTAGGTTTGTCACACTACATTCATACAACCAACCATGTTGTTTTTTGTTTGCATATCATGACTATTACTCAATGAACATAAAATTCTTAATCAGATATCTCTGGGTTTAGCTTTATAAATGTACTTGGATAATACAATGTAAGTATACAGATACATGCTTATGAGATCACAAAATTTGACCTCATTAATAATATTCATGAATCTTTTTTTATTCTACGTCACTAAATAGACTTCGTCAACATGATAACCCCCTTTATTTGTGTGCACAAGTTCATGAATGTTAACATGAATGGCTTACCACACCTGAAGATGTTTAGGCATCGGATCCACTAAATGTTTTTGTTTTCTGGTGTTATACCTCCACTTGTTAAAGCATTAAACAGCAACAGCACACTTTCTCAGATATGTACAAACTTTATATTCAATACAAACTTTGTATCCAGTAGCAACTAGCAAGTATCCTTGATTGACCACCCTCTCCTCCTCCCTGTACGCCATCATTGTTTACTCACCAGCTGCTTCACCACCCTATAACCTTTATCCATCAACTCTCCTCTCCCATCATTAAAACCTTATCCATTAGCTACTCTTACTTGATCATCTTTATCCACAATTTCCTCACCTTACAGTAAACATGTTTCACCTATTATAATTTTCCTTTTCTGAGGTTGTCACATTGAAGTTACAGTATCATCAGTCAGATAATGTGAAGATAACAGTATATCTTTCCTTGATCATCCTGCATATAATAGCAAACACAGTTCCTATTGCTATCCCACATAGATCCCCAAACAGTATAATTCGACAGTAACCATGAATTCACAATTAGAGCATTTAGCCCAGGTGACAATTTTTATGATTCATATTTGGTTGTAATTCTACAGTGATGATACTCTTTAGTTTTCTATCTTTTGTTTTTCTTTTATTTTTTGTAAGGCCTAAATGTTACCAGCCCTTGGAGGAGGGAGATGAGCCTATACTCAACTTTCCACAAAACGACAATAACGTAAATGCACCAACGTTTGGCAAATCATCATGATGTGAAGTCAGGTCTGTAGTCAATGATGTGATCTTTTTGGGATGCTCATGTCTTTGAAATACTTTACAAACCATTAAAATACCCTGTACCGAATAGTCTCTAGTCTCGCAAGCTAGGAGATACCTGAGATTTGTCTTGTCTGTTAATATTTCTGTTATCAATTAATCATGTGAGCTAAAAACAGCACAACTGTTCATAGTAAAAGGAATAAATTAATGACAAGAACAATTCTGGTCATGATATAATGATACCAACCAGAAATTCAATGGCCTAGCAATTCTTTGCTGATATGTGACCGTTGAGTTTAACTTGGATGCAATAATTTGGAGTATTACCCTTATTATTTCCAAATCATTTGGTTCTAGAACTGACCATTTATGTGAACAGTCACATCAAGCAAAGATTGTCAGTAGTTCCATAATATTGATATAACCAACCTTGTTAGCTTCGTTATACCATTGATTTCTTCTAACTGCACGCTTCTGACATACAAGGAAAAGTGATTCTAGTTTGACTATATCTGCTAAACAGTTTTATTCCCGGCCCACACAGTGCTGTGGAGCTATCTGCCTGCATACAATTTTGCAGCCACTCAATTCAGTGTGTAAGGTACTAGCATACATACTGTGTTGATTGATTCCCATCATGTTACAGTGTCACAACTGAACACTCAGTGGGCATGGAGGTGGGACTAGGGGATTGTACTGAAATGGGAGAATCACACAAGTTCCGAATACCTGTGAATTTGTGCGCACACATCTGCGGCGAGCCATATGGGACAAACATCGCAAAATATATCCTTGTATTAATACGATACAAATTTATATGCGTATTAATTTCAAACGTATACGCTGTACATATTGACAGTTTCGAGAGTTATCACATTGTAGCTTCGCCAGTGCAATAAATGTGAGATTGCAAAGTAAGTCTCTATTGACTATAAACACCCGAGGCCAAACGTTCTTGATCTAGACAACAGCATGATTTAATACGTGTATAAATTCGAATTAAAACGTGTATATATTTGAATTAATACATGTATATTTTCGAATTAATACATGTTTATATTGGAATTAATACAGGAATATATTTAAGCCTTATGATTGGCTAATAATATATACGCATATATTTGAATGAATATGCTAAATATATTCAAATTAATACGCAGATATATTATGGGGTGTTTGTCCCACATGGCTTGCCATACACGTAAAGCATTTATACAGCACAACTAAGAAAAATCTGTTACTTACATAATAAGAATGTTGCATTTTTGGATATTTGAACTGGTTAAGCTTAACATGTTTAGGCATTTACAGGATCTATAAATAATGTGAGAGGCTCATTCAAGTATTTTAAGCAGTACAGTCTGTTTTTTTTTTGTTTTTTTTTGTGACTTCAAAAGACCAATCACTTTCCTAAATGGATAAATGCAATGTCACTGAGAAGTGAGTTCAAACAAGACATAATCTAGTGATTCATTGACTGATGTTTAACTGCAGATGACTTTTCAAATGTATCAAAACAAGAATGGTGTGGGAGTTTGGAATGACTGTAACATACATACATTTGTATTTATTATCTTTATTCTACATACAATCTATGATCACATAGATTTCTTAACTATTGGCAAGTAATATTTATATGTTCTCTAGTTACCCTATCAGGTTACCTTACTCCTTATTAAAATACTGTATACAAGTGACTGTTCCTTCTCAACAGCTTTTTGTTATTTGAAAGAAATGCATATTTAAAAATGTGTGGTAAAATTTGTTGGTTTTTAATTCATTTTGGATAGAATGGCACAGGTTTGTTAAGGTAACTAGTCTTTGATTAATATTTGTTAACATAGCAAGAAATAGCATCAGGGATAAATTATAGAAAAGTTTGGGTCATATTCTCTTCAGATAATTCTCTGATGTTTCCACCACCTACGTACAAATTAAGCAATTGTAATTTGAAAACTGACTTGTTTCCTCATTTCTCCTTCTTTCCTTCTTTCCTTCTAATTTCTGTTTTCTGTTCACTTACTTGTCCTTGCAAAGGAATGTTAGTTTATCCATTTCTATCTTTATAAATCAATTAAAGCATCAAAATATATTTGTGTTCTTTCTTCTAATGTATGCATGTTTTCTTCTTTACACTGCAGACCCAAAGGATGGCATCGTTGTGTTTCGGCCACTGACAGTCATGACCCCTCTGTGACCATCGGCACATATGTGATTCCTAACCATTACAGAGAAAATGATTCTTGTAACACAAGAAGATGAACCTCAGTGGAAGGAATTCATTCTGTGCATCTACAAAGGAGTGAAGACCATAACTTTTATAGTGAGAAATAGGATGGAAATTAATATGTAAAGAGTAAAGAAAGGTGTAAAGGGCTGGACTTAAAATAGGCAGAAAAACTGACAGTTAAGGTGTAAAGGGCTGGACTTAAAATAGGCAGAAAAACTGACAGTTAAGGTGTAAAGGGCTGGACTTAAAATAGGCTGACAAACTGACAATTTGTAGAGGTTTCCATCTGCAACAACACTGATGGTAGATTGGACGGAAGGAAGTATTCTCTGTCAGTGCCAACAGTAAGGCAGATTATTTGGTGTTCTAACAACTTGTTGCCAGGAAAAGGATTGATCCTGGTTCCAGTGCTAGCTTTGTTCCTGCACCGGGTGTTACTTTAATATATCTGTCATCATGCCTTCATGTCATCATTTAATATATCTGTCATCATACAGGAAGTACATGGATTTGCATTAATGAGAGGAATTGGTGTTACAAGACAGAAGTGTCATGTTATAACAAACCAATATTTTACACTTTGAAGACATAAAGGTAAGCTGTCTGAAAAGTAGTTGCAAAATCTTCACTGGAAATTTACAGATATTTGGTTTGCAGTTATTTGGAATTCCTCCATAGTTTCTTACTGGTCAGCTTCCAAAGGAAACAGAAAATTATGATGTAAGGAAAACAGACAATATGTTACTTAAGTTCTTCAGAGTCATTTTATAACTGGGCGAAGCATCTATTTTCAAGAAGTGGAAAAGTGCTCTGGTACATGGAGCTTCGTCTGAAGAAAAAGGTTGTACTTTGAGAAAGTATCATCCAAGTTTTGTTGTAGTGTCACATTTCTAGTAAGAGTAAGATTCATATTAGGATTCAGCTAGATTAAATGGCTGTCTGGACTCTTTATTTTTTTAATTTTGTAAGTGAAATATGTTATAAGGTGTTCCTATCATGCCTAGTAAAGAGGCAAAGAGAGTGCAAAATGTGGGACTTGTTGGTAGACATTTTGTGGCACAAAAGTTTCAAACTTTGCCAAAATTATCCCAGATTACAACTATCACAGACTGATACCATGGGGGAAAATATGGATTTGATTTCCTTATAGTATGATATTATTTCTGGAACTGTTATGCTGTGGCAATGTAGCAGCCTAAATGCAGTGATTAGAGAAATATTCTTTCACATCTTCCTGAAATTTGTAAATGTAGGATGTGTTTAGATTGACTTTACCAGCGAAACTCAAAATGTCTCCTTCATATGTATATAATTAACTTCTATAGTGAATAGGAATATGAACTCTTTTCACAGCATACACTTTCAATTAAACAATCTTCGATGGTAGTATTAAATCTGTTATTTGGAATATATTTCAGCCTTTGTCTTGAACCAATCAACATGTTTTTGGGTTTTATTACTATTTATAAACATTTTAATTTTCTTGCCCCATTTGCAAACATCCATATCCTGATTAATTTTGGTATTTAAATCATCTACAGACTTGCCTATCATATGAAATGTTCATTTATCTGCATACATATCTGCCAAGCAATGATTAATACTTTGACCCATGTTATTAATAAACAAAATAAAGAGTAACAGGCCCAGAATTGACCCCTGTGGCGTCCCACATGTTACTGCCAGTAAAGAGAAAAGCACACCATTAGCACATGTTACTGGCAGTAAAGAGGACAGCACACCATTAACACATGTTACTGGCAGTAAGGAGGAAAGCACACCATTAACACATGTTACTGGCAGTAAGGAGGAAAGCACACCATTAACACATGTTACTGGCAGTAAGGAGGAAAGCACTTCATTAACACGTGTTACTGGCAGTAAGGAGGAAAGCACACCATGAACAATATGTTACTGGCAGTAAGGAGGAAAGCACACCATTAACACATGTTACTGGCAGTAAGGAGGAAAGCACACCATTAACACATGTTACTGGCATTAAGGAGGAAAGCACACTATTAACACATGTTACTGGCAGTAAGGAGGACAGCACACCATTAACACATGTGACTGGCATTAAGGAGGAAAGCACACTATTAACACATGTTACTGGCAGTAAGGAGGACAGCACACCATTAACACATGTTACTGGCAGTAAGGAAGAAAGCACACCATTAACACATGTTACTGGCTGTAAGGAGGAAAGCACACCATTAACACATGTTACTGGCAGTAAGGAGGACAGCACACCGTTAACACATGTACTGGCAGTAAGGAGGAAAGCACACCATTAACACATGTTACTGACAGTAAAGAGGACAGCACACCATTAACACATGTTACTGGCAGTAAGGAGGAAAGCACACCATTAACACATGTACTGGCAGTAAGGAGGAAAGCACACCATTAACACATGTTACTGGCTGTAAGGAGGAAAGCACACCATTAACACATGTTACTGGCAGTAAGGAGGACAGCACACCGTTAACACATGTACTGGCAGTAAGGAGGAAAGCACAACATTAACACATGATACTGGCAGTAAGGAGGAAAGCACACCATGAACACAGGTTACTGGCAGTAAAGAGGACAGCACACCATTAACACATGTAACTGGCAGTAAGGAGGAAAGCACGTGTACACCATTAACACATGTTACTGGCAGTAAGGAGGACAGCACACCATTAACACATGTTACTGGCAGTGAGGAGGAAACACACTATTAACACATGTTACTGGGAGTAAGGGGGACAGCACACCACACCATTAACACATGTAACTGGCAGTAAGGAGGAAAGCACACTATTAACACATGTTACTGGCAGTAAGGAGGAAAGCACACCATTAACACATGTTACTGGCTGTACTAGGGAGGAAAGCACACCATTAACACATGTTACTGGCTGTACTAGGGAGGAAAGCACACCATTAACACATGTTACTGGCAGTATGGAGGAAAGCACACCATGATTGGTCAATTGTGTCAGCAGCCAGTGTCTTTAACCTCTGTATTATATCAAACTGATTCGAAAATCATCTGCAGGTTTTTGAGATTTGCGGAATAGTGCCGGAGCCTCCACATTTCCTTGGTTTGTACGAAATACTCGTCTAAATTTTAATATAACCATGCTTTGCGGGATTTTGTTTAGGCAAATGTTGTCAGCTTTTACAACCTGATCTTTAATCTTTAACTTCAGCTAGAAGTCTGTCTTACAGATACAATGGAAATTAGATCAACTAATAGCTCGGCGTTTTTTTTTATTTTTGGGGGTTAAGTTTATAAACATGAGGGCTGGTGAGGCGGGTGTTAACGTTACAGACAGACACCGCCTACGTGCTGTTTACTCGAATCATCGGGGATAAAATCATCTATCATCGATGAGGCATGTGTGTGCAAGGTATAGGCCTATATAAAGTCACTGCAAGTACTAAACACAGTCGTAAGAGGTCGAAACTAAAGGAGGAGAATGAACCAACTGTGGCGCAAGAATTATTCAGACAACCATAAGCGTGTGGATCGTGAACCACGAAGGTTCAACGTTACATGAAAACCTAACATTCATCACAAAAGCTCAAGCTTTCGAAGCATTTCCGTTTAATTGAATGACTTTGCATCACACTTTTCTGCACCCATTTGAACAATTCTATATATAGCCTACTATAATCGCTGGGCCGGTTATTCACCTTCTACAGGACCGACGGAGAAGGGAGCTGAGGTGTGGATTTATCCGTCAATTTTTTTTGCCATGTCTAAACATGTGTAATAATATCCCAGGCTGCTGTAATCATCGAAAATTCGAGTCAACATAACAAGTATATGTGACTACATAGCACATTGGTATACCGACGTAAAAGCAATGCCCGGTTTCATTTCTACGAGGAAATTGACAGCTAGCTAACCGTCAAATTATCATTTTGTGTTTTGTCATAGGCCTACCAAAGTCCTTGGAAATTTTGGCATTTTCCTTAAAACTTTCTATAAAAGGTCGAAAGTTTGAGGAAAACACCAAAATCCATCAACAGTTTATTTGGACCTTTCGTTATACCTCATACACTCTCCTACTTTATTGAGTACCACCTAATTATATCATTATCCCGAGGTTACAAGAAAGTTAATATTTTGAGATTTAAATAGTCTGTTGAACTTTTAAAAACGTTACAATTTCAAGGAATAAATCGAAATATTTGGGAGATATCAGGATTGAAGTTTGTGTCATGATTGTGTCATTTTGTCAGGTCATGATGACAAAGTGTTGCCAGGAGGTGAAAACATGGCTTGTCCCTCAATTATTCTTCTTTCTTCTTTTTTTTCCCCCTTTTTTTCCATTTTCAAGCTGAATTTACACCTTGACACTGAAAAAATTGAAAGCATATCTTATTAGGCTCATGCTCAGAAAGTCAACATGTTCGATCCACCATTATTTTGGGAAGCCCAACTTTATAACGGAAAGTAGGTACTGCAATAAATAATAAGTCTATAAAAATCAATGCAAATGAGAATCGGTCTGTAATATTTTGATTTGTTCAAGCTATCACCTTTGTCTGTCAGAGAACTTTTAAGTTGATATTCCCCTGCAGGGTGGAATAAATATGTTCTTACCTTATAGGGGGTATGTTGTTTATATGTATCACATAGACACCTGATGATGGTTGGATGTGGTTTTGCTACCTTAAGTAAGACTCTTCTAAGAAGGGTATGTACAGATATCATAAGAGAATTATATTGTATACAAGCATTAACAGATGCCGGTAGCAGCGGCGAATAAGGTATAGGAGGCTAAAATTTTATGGAACAGCCATATGCGAATGAAGGATCTTGTGAAGCAGGGGGCATTCCCGCACTCCCTTGCGCACGCCATTGGCTTTTAGTGCTGTTGCCAGATAATGGTATCGCTTGGAACCACATCGTGACCGGGTTTGCGTTACTTTTACCAAACAAACGTAATACAAAACATAACTGGATCTATCCACTAACAATTAACGAATTGTCAACGAATTTAATTTATAGTCTTCTATTTTTTCTCATTTGAAACCCATGAAAGGGGTTTTCTTATATAATCGTCCCTGGTCCTACCGAGGAGATACCATTACACGGTGCATTTCCAGGGACCTTAAGTTTCCTCGAAGTGGTCAAGTTTGATTTCCCAGATTGCGAAAAAATAGCAAAGTTTATTTTACAGCAAATGATAATAATGGATGCAAATGTGTATCACATACGTATCTCAGGTAGGAGGATATTAATGTCCATGTGCTTAATTTCTTTTCTTTGCGTAAACATCTTGTCGTACACTGAAAACTTAAATTGGTTCACAGACTAACATAACCTTAGTCCATCTGGTGCCTCTCCCGACTAACATAGCCTTAGTCAGTTGCTATACCGACTAATTTATTCCTTAGTCAGTTGGATTTCTTAGTCGGTCATCTTAGTCCGTCAGCTTAGTCGATCAACAATTTCTTAGTCGTTAAATGTATATTAGTCAGTTACATTAGTTGGTGACATTAGTCGGTCTTTACCGACTAATTTATATGAGCCACCGACTAGTTTATAGCAGGTTTTACATTAGTCAGGATGGTGCCTCTCCCGACTAACCTTTCTTAGTCGGTATCGACTGACTAGTTGCACTGACTAGAATCACTGAAAGAATTAAACCCGACTAGTTTCACTGACTAGCATCACTGAAAGAAAAGAGAGCATAAGAAACACAAATAATGTGTACGTTGGCAGTATTTATTTCTGATAAAACTTCTGATGTCTACAAAGGCTGACTTTCGACAGATAGAGAAGAAATCACTGTAAACAAAAATCTGAAAATATGATTTTATTCCAACAAAGTTAAGACAAGTTAATGGATCAAACATGAATCGCAAAAGTATAGCACTGCACAATAATGCAAAGTTGAATCTTGGGCAAGGGTTCCTCATGACTTTCGTTTTAAAGTGGTACCCCAAATCGACACCAGTTAAGTCTTCACGAACAAAGAGTGTTTCTCTTAACTACAAATGGCCTCCCACTTGTCTTCAGGAAGCCAAAATCTGCACCATTATTGACCTGTGAACAGAAAATATGATATACGTGTAAGCACAGATACAGATATAGCACATGATAACTCACATTATCATAAACATACATTTACATTAAAATTTTATAACATATTGGGAGGTATACATTTAAATCTAGGTCCCTCAAATTATAAGCCAGGAATAGCAGCTTTACCAAATAATTATTAGCTTTGCACAGCATAACACCAAGTTATTTTTCAAAGCTTAATAATTATGTTAATCATGTTAATAATGATCCCAATAGACCGGGAGCCCAGAGGGTTTGGTTAGCTGGGAAGGTAACCAATTGCCTTGTACATCACAATGTTCACAGTGCATTCCTGTATATGAAACCAGACGACTGGCAAACGGACTGTGGTGGGTGTGGCTGGGAGAGCAATTTTAAAGTCACCTAATAGCTAACCTAGATCAGTTTTCATGGTAACACATCAAAGTAAGTACAATATGTCAGGTATGGCCCCAAGAGCAACAAATGGCCATTGCCAGTAATAATTGGTGGTGGGGTACCCCTGCCAGTGATCTATAATTGACCCCTCAAGGCTGACCTAGGTCAGCTCATGAGGTAACCACTTGAAACCTACTGGAAAATGTTGGTTAGGGCTTCAGATACAACTGACGGGCATTGCCAGTATTTTTTATTGGTGGGGTACCCCTGCCAGTAGACCCCCAAAATGCCCATCCCCCATTGACCTAGATGAGCTCATGATGTAACCAGTTGCAAACTACTGGAAAATGGTATCACTTCATATGTAAGGGATGGGAATTTCCAGTAATTTATATTGGGGGGGGTACCCCTGCCAGTAGACCCCCAAAATGCCCATTCCCTCATTGACCTAGGTCAGCTCATGAGATAACCAGTTGAAAAATTACTGGAAAATGATAGGTATCACTTCATATGTAAGGGATGGGCATTTCCAGTCATTTACATTGGTGGGGTAACCCTGCCAGTAGACCCCCAAAATGCCCATCCCCATTGACCTAGATTAGCTCATGAGGTAACCAGTTGAAAACTACTGTAAAATGATTGGCAGGACTCTATATATATGTAAGGGATGGGCATTTCCAGTAATTTATATTAGTGGGGTACCCCTGCCAGTAGACCCCCAAAAAGCCCCCCCCCCCCCCTCATTGATCTAGGTCAGCTCATGATTTAACCAGTTGAAAACTACTGGAAAATTATTGACAGGATTCTATATGTAAGGGATGGGCGGACTCTGGCAGTGGTGGCCCACCAATAAAAAATACTGGAAATGCCCATCCTTACATATAAAGTGATACTGTACCTATCATTTTCCTGTAGGTTTCAACTGGTCAAATCATGAACTCACCTAGGTCAATGAGGGGATGGGCATATTGGGGGTCTACTGGCAGGGGTACCCCACCAATAAAAATTACTGGCAATGCCCATCCCTTGTATCTGAAGTCCTAACCAACATTTTCCAGTAGGTTTCAAGTGGTTACCTAATGAGCTGACCTAGGTCAGCCGTGAGGGGTCATTTATAGATCACTGGCAGGGGTACCCCACCACCAATAATTACTGGCGATGGCCATTTGTTGCTCTTGGGGCTATACCTTACACATTGTTCTTACTTTGATGTGGTTACCATGAAAGCTGCTCTAGGTTAGCTATTAGGTGACTTTAAAATTGCTCTCCCAGCCACATCCACCACAGTCGGTTTGCCAGTCGTCAGGTTTCCTATACAGGAATGCATTGTGAACATTGTGATGTACCAGGCAATTGGTTACCTTCCCAGCTAACCAAACCCTCTGGACTCCCGCTCTACAGATCAGTGAAAATTTGACCAAACTTATGAAGCTTGCACGTAAATGATATACTAGACTGTTTTTTTTTTAAAACAGGTTATGAAAAGTATCTTAAATATCATTAAACAGTTGGGTACAATAGTTAAACTCACTCTTCCATCTTTTTTCTCTATGGTACTTGTTCCTTTGCTTTTTGGACTCTTGGATAAACTCTTTTGTTCTGTGAAGGGTACCATTATATCATCTTAAAACATGTCTTTAAGCCATATAGAACACAGTTCTCCTCTTCTGTTGTTGCCTCCACACTGGTGTCGTACATCACAGGAAAGGTCACCCTTGACTTAGATATTTGGCTTTTCAATTCCTGCTGGAAAAAAGAAACAGCAAAGTATTCATCATTTGAAAAAAAAAAATAAATAAAGTTGTCACCACAAAGTTATGTGAGATTTGCTTCCACTATAGTCTCAAAAAACAATCCCAAAGTTTGAAGCAGACTGTATAAAGCTGAAAATTTGAACGAGAGTGTCATCACCATTGCAACCAGAATCAAATGCCCAGAATACAGAGATAATAAAACATGGGCTAAATCTTTGTTTGTTTTTATGATCTTTAAAAATATAAAATTTTAGAAACAGAAATGCACTGAGCCAACTTATTTATAGGCCTAATCGTTTTTGGTTGTTATTTTGCTTGCTCAAATAACAAGCCTGTTTAGACCTAGGCTAGAGGAGAATTAGTACTTTGTTACACTAAGTTTGTCTTCGGTCGTTTTGATTTAGTCTTACTAGTAGTACTAAAGTATATAATGGACCGGCGAAGACTAGAGAATACCCAGAGATTTAGCAACTGCGTTAAACTGTATCATCTGATCTATTATTTACGCCAATGAGTTTCATTCAATCTAGGATCAAAAAGAGAAAACTAATTAATCTTAACCTTTAAATTTTGCTACTAAACAGATATGCTTGAATTACAAATAAATGTCAAAAAACATCATAATCTAAGAATCGATGCATATACATATACATAAACAGAATAATTTGAATTCGCGCAAGTGAACCCTGCACTACATTGGACAGGAAAAAAAACGTGCAATTTGACCAAACTAAACATACTAAATTTTCCGTTACTTCTACATAAACTATCAATACAAATACAACAACTTACTCTTTTGGCAGTATACTAAAAGCACATGTTATAATAACTTCAGACTATCAAGCTTTCCTGAGAAAAAACGGTTAATACTTCTTACAGTAAGCAAGTCGACCGTGAAGGAATGTCGCAATTGTTTCCTAGGCGTGACCGGAAATTAAATACTAAAAAATGATAAATGAAAACGTTAAATAGAACTGAAGCGTGCATCCTGACTGCTCGCAACATATAATACCGTTGACTAGCCAACATAATTTGTTCAGACTACTGTGACTGTACGTTTGAAGGTCTAGCCTTGCTTATTCAATATCACAAAGCCTACCCATTTAGATTCACATGGGAAATTACAGGAAATCTTTACCAAATGAGTGTAGACTTCAAATAAACTATTGAGCCTTATAGTTCCATCATTTGTTTGGGAATAAATTAGAAGATTATGTGCCACTGTTCAATCTAGCCCAATACACACATAACACATTGTTAATTGGTGTTTAGAATGCACACTTTAGTGTTGAGAATGCACTGCAGTACCCAGTAGAAGCCTATAGGCTACTCACTGTCATTGCACTTGTGTATTGCGAAACGCCAACGTGACAACGGTAGCGTTACACTAACCATAATACAGTACTAGTGCCAGTGGCCTAACAATTAACTTTAATTTTACCTTCAAGTTAAAGGAATAACAGGTAGGCCGATGATGCAGTTAATACCTCCATTCTTCTAAAGACCTTCTTGGGTGATTTACGGTTGAAAGTTGCTTAGAGTGATCGTATGAAACTATGCCAAGCCCAGCAAGCTGCCGTTGCCTCTCGGTTTCCAAGTTGAAGTGAATCGAATTGGGTTAAAATACATTAGTCCGTCGACACCGACTAAGCTACGATTATGGCGTTAATCGGGTGTCCGTATCGTTCTTAGTCCATGGGTTAAAATACCTTAGTCCGTCGCCACCGACTAAGCTGCGATTATATTTTCCTTAGTCAGTGTAAACTAACTAAGAAGCAGCGATGAAACGAAGATTTTTGCTAGTCCGTGTGCATTGACTAACGTTACAGACTAAGTTAACGTTAGTCCGTGGCAATATTGACTAGTTTATTTTTTCAGTGTACAAGTTTCAGTAATAAGAAAGCAAACGCACCGCTTGAATGGCATTTATCTCTCTATATTGTTATAAACTTGTTTCGAATAAGGAAGATGTGGTTCGTCAATGAGTATCGATAAAAGTCCATTAGTGTGTTACGTGTTGGACATAACGGGGACTACTTGGTATTCCAGAAATGGCAGTTCTTCATCTTCATCTGTTCATTGTTCATCAGAATGTAGTCCATTGACTTGTAAAACAAATAGAATAAAGAACAAGGAATCGGATAACATTCTTCCGAGATCAAACTAGTTTTATCCTGAGACGTGTACAACGAACAGATAGACCGAAGAGTTAAAGACATCTCCGAAGATCATGTGTAGTATCGTTTCCCTTTCGAGGGGAATGGTGATACACCCCTGGCGATGATCACACAGTCACAGTTTCGATGCAAGGGGACTGGGGTTGAGAGCGGATCAGATGTTCGGTAGTTTGCCGTTTTCGTGCCCAGGTTCTCCTGGGTGACTTTTTTTAAAAAGTATCCCCGGTATTCAATCATGGGAGAAATATCGACAGATAAATTTTGCTGTAACTTAATAACTCACTTAAATAATGAATAAGACAGAATTTTAGTCTTGATATGTAAATACAAAGAAAACAGACAACTTTGAGTCCAATAATGTTTCTGTAGCTGTTCCAGTATTTTTCAAGATATGTATCGTTAAATATACTTAATTTCTGGAATATTCGTATAGGCTAACTTGATGGTGACGTCGGCTCCTCACTGCAGTTCTTATAGTTAATGTTAATCCGTTGTTTTTTAGGTCAACCAGAATATATTCGTTAATCTTCATATAAGCAACAGAGCACGCTTGGATGGCATTTAACATCATTTGTCCTTAACAAATTTGTAATAAATTATAAACATGTCATTTGAAACCATATAATCTTAATTTCTCCCATTGAGTTTAGCAGTGCAACCGAGGAACTAGTCTGATGAGCTGTGTACTAAACTAAAAGGTCCAGTCACTTTAACTAGTGAACCTCAACTGTTTAAAGGGTCATTCCAAAAAACAAACAAAAAAGTAATGTGCTATAACAACCCTAACTAGACCGAGAGCAGTGGTTTTTATCGGTCCACGGCATATCAAAGTCAATTTGGTTCCTGAAGTTATCAAAACACAATACGGGGTTTATTTTTTATGTGAATCTCAAACAAAGTTCTTAAGAATCACTCAGTTTTTGAAAATACCTACTATCCGGTATAAGAATTTGCTACAACACTGTTGCTTATAATGGGACCATATTGACATTGGTCTACTTTGGTTTTCTTGCAAAAGTGATATAAATTGAATTCTATGTATATTAAAATGTTATCTCATGGTCTTGCTGGCTTTTATGTCTCTGGCATTGCAACGAATATAATGCTTGTTTGGGTGTAGGTAGTGTAAATCTTTGCCAACACATTTATGTCAAACAATGAGTTAATTAAGTTCCTGCAAACCCTCGTGACCGCATGACTGTTTGAATATTTTGGTTGGCTTACCACAAATAACCCATTACAATAAAATTCATACCACCTTCATTGAGTGACAAGAAAAAAGAACGGCTTTTAAGGAATTCGAGGGCGCTAGTTTGAAACAGGGTGTTTTTTAATATAAAATAAATATATGGCTCTTAAAGGCATCCGTAGATTCACTTTTAGGAGAATAGCGCCTCATCAGGCCACGTATTCAGTGGACGGTGGCTGCAAGCATGCCGGTCGCAGAGAGTGTCCCCACCTCTGGCCAAAGGCAAGGATTCACGCACGCCACCTAGAACGCTTCTGGTCGATTTGACCGACCCTCTGCGCATCCTCCCGGGTTCTTTTGCGACAACAAGGGATACATGGTACGGGATCCTAGGCCACAAAAAAAGCGCCATGCCACAGCCAGAGGTATTATCGCCAGAGGCCTGTCTTGAACCCTAGCCACGATTTACACGACCGATGAGGAATGAGTCTTTCGTCACCCTCTTATAGCATCGACCATCACATCAGCTAGTAAATTCTATGGTTGAATTAATATATCAAGACTTCAACGTGGACTGCTGAAAGAGAAAAATAATTTTTAAACGTGTATAATCATTGATGGAGTCGAACTCAGTTCATCAGGTTACCAGTCCACTGCTCTACCCAATGAACCATTTGACGAGTTAACTTTCTACGAGCTTAAAATGGTATTGTTGGTTGGATACAATCTATTGGTAATAGTGAACGACACTACGACACTGCCTTCAACGAAATCTCTATTCATCCTGATTTACTCTCATGAGAACAACGCAACTGAATATCTTTATTTACAAGAAGCTCACGCTTGTCTTTGTTTACATTGCAGCAAGCAGTAAGAATGTCGTTTCCTTCCAAGACGTAAATGTACAATAGGCTTATGCCCCGATACTATCGATGACTTCGAAGCAAGCAGTAAAAGAAAGGCGGATCCCGTGAAATCTTATTCACAAACTGAGGTTGCTTAAGATTATGCTCGCAAGAGAGTTCTTGCTGTAAGTTGTCTCCCTTTACAACTATATTCTATGTAGAAGATCATGAACTGGGATTAAGCCTATTCATATTTCAAGACCTTTTTGACTGAGGAAGGGACAATACTTATTAAGTCAAACACGTTAACTACATGTGACTTATCTTATATAGGAATGGCTGGAAATAGCACAGTAATTCGAAACCCGAAACATAATTCATAGGGTTTTGAGTTTATGCAAGTAATTTTGGGAAACACGGGGATCGGGAATTCGTCAACTACAAGACTTTGTTTAGTCCGCAATTGATTAGATGTGTTTATTGATCCTCTGAAACTGCGGTATTTGCGTGTATAGCCCCCCCCCCCCCCAATGATTGTGTTCCACACACATATGAAGTGTGTATTTAGTATATATATATATATATATATATATAATACAAAATAGTAGAATCATCTTTGTAACTATTAAATTTTTATCTATTATCAGCCAACGTTGTTTACAATTGTTGCATTTTGAAAGACTGAATGGTAATGAGGAAGGGACGGTGACGAGGACGGGGTTTGGATGTTTATATAGCTTTTTTATGTGCAATACAAGTCAACACTCTGACATGGTCTACTCAGATCTATCAGCAGCTAAAATCATTATAAAGCATTAGTTTAGGTTTCAGCATGAAAGGTATAAACGTAGCTAGGTTAATTGGGTAACCGTACGTAACCATGGTATCGTCCTGTATTAGGAACTGGTATTACCATTGGGTGACTCGCAAATGCGTCACGCTCACTTCATACAGTTTGGCGCAAATATAACTTGTCATCAAGAAAATAACGTGAGAACAAGAGAGTGTTAAAAAGACGCTAGCAAAAGCGAGGACTGATGCAGAAGCACGAAATAGGGCAACACAGCGAAAGACCCCCCTCACCCCCCCCCCAAAAAAATGATAAAGAAAAGAGGAAAGAAAAGCGTATCCCTTAGGGATTTTTACGTCCACCATGTTTTTCTTAGGGATTTCACCCCTATCATGTTTTTCTTAGGGATTTCAGATTTAGGGCTGCCTGGTAGATTAGATCAAGATCATTATCATGCAGATCAAGCTCAATCCCAATCAAGACCATTGTCATGGCAACACTATGCTGACAGAATTATAATTCAAATTTGAGATGAAAATGTCATGTCTTTGCTCAAATATACAGTTAGACACAAGTAATTTCACATTTTGTTCTATAATTTGAATTTATCATCATGGTGTTACCATGGCAACAGCCCTATTAAGACATGACAATGACCTTAAATGATCCAGATCTTGACTGCAATCAACCGGGCAGCGACAAATCAATGTAAAAAGGACCATTAGTTTGTATTTTTTGGTATATGCATATTATATGATATTTTTCTCAAAGTCCAAATTTAATCATGGCTATTGCCATAGCAACAGCCCTAATTAGGGATGACAATTGTCATAAAAAATTGAAACAAATTCATAAATTTCCACCTTTTATGGCTCTGCCTATCATAGAAGTTAACAAGCATAACCAAATCATATTACTAAAGCTTACAGAGATAGACTTGTTTGCACGCATGTGACAATATAAAAATGGAATTAATGGACTATAGCATATAGCCAGCCTACTTCTAGAGGAATGTGGTACTAATCCTGTTTGTAACAAATTCACGTTCATTGTGGCTGGTGGGATACTGAAGGCATGATAGTACTTTTGTAGGTGTGCCTTATTCTCTACATGCCAAACCTCACTGCAGAAGAAAACTTAATAAACATCTAGACCACAATAGTGGCCATGCAATATGTACAATAATGGGATTATTCCATTTCAAACACTGATATAGAGTTGTAATTCAATTTTAGTGGCACTTCAGCTAAAACTACCAATTCTGCAGCTCATATCATTGTGTTTTTTTAAGGGGGGGGGGGGGGGGTTCATATCTCTTTGAAGTTGCTCATCTTCGCATAGATAAACCAGACACATATTATGTTTAGATTCTATTGGAAAAATATCAACGTTGATGTAACAAGGTATGTTCAACAGGAGGTCAAAGCGTCATTGTCCTGTAGAACAAGTTACCATATCATTCCTGTAACTGGATTATGGAAACAGGTAAATTCTCAAGCTGTTTTAGTACAGGTTGTTCACAGCATGCAGTGAAGTTCAAGTTTAGTTAAAGTCACTCTGTCTGGACAAATTAAACATTACAAGTTTAAAGGTAGTCTGTATAGGCCTAAATTCTGGCCACTATATAATTGTTAGAAGTTTTCAAAAAGTATCTTTCCTGGAGGCATTAACCCTTCAAATTGTGCTCCGACATTAGAAATGAAGACACGAGATGATTGAATGTCCCTGTGAGGTCAATTTCTTCCAGGGTAGTAAAGAGTTTTGACCAAAGTGAAAATCTTGCATATTTAGGGCCAATAAAGCATAGTTATGACACACTTTGGGATAACTGCAGAGTTGGAAAAAGTGGACGTACCACTTTTCTGGTTTAGTGGTTTATTTGATTGTAAAGATATGGTACAATATGGTTAAAGTTACGTTTTCATGTATGCAAGGTAAAAATAATTGGCCTAAATCCACCAACACCCTGTTTCGATCAGATATCCCACTATTTTTTTATCTAGATCTGTGTACAGAGTGAAGCAATGGAAATAGAACAACAGTCATGGCAAAGCCTACAACTTGTAATGTTTTTGAAATTATAACCGAAAATGCTGTCTTTCTTTCTTAACATGTTGGTGTTGATCTTATTGGTCCTCAATAATCCTGTCTTTCACTTTAACATATCATGAGAGAAAATTTCATTGGCTGCTACACGTTTAAGCAAAGACAGGCCATTGACTTTACACTGCCAGTCGTTCGATGGGAATCCATATATTTTGCTTTCTGACGCGATTTGACGCTCGAAATTCTTTATCACCTCATTATTTCATTAAAGAACAAATGAGAAGGCGTGTTTTTTGGTTCTGGAAATTGTGTTCAACTTGATAATTGTTCTCATAGTAAAACATATAACCGACCATGGTCTGCATCCTGTTGTAACTTTTTATTCGTGTTATGGAGTCCTGTATAAGTCTTAACGACAAACCCGTTGGACCCATGAGAATCAGCCATTTTATTTGTAATTTACAATCAACATTAAACTCTTGGCCGTATCAAGTTGCACATTAAAGCATTATATAGGTAATCCGAATGTTTAAAGATTATCCGAGTGTGGAAAGCAGTTCAAGGAGGGAATTATATGGGTAAATTCTGCATGGTTTAATTGAGGTCTTTACCAAACTCCCAAAAGATGTTCTTCATGTGGATTATGAGAGTTTCAAGTACATATTGTTTGAAGAAGAGTGACAGTAATATCTCATTCTAATTAAGTAACACCTCCCTGCTTGAAGGATGTTCTAGAAAGCATCGATTATCTTAAGTTGCCTCGGAGCTATAAAGGGATAGTCACCATTCCAGTTAAATTTCCTTATGAATTATCCCATGTATAATCACTTGATGCCCAGGCTGATATATATTCAGAATATTATGTTTGTGACTATCATCCAATTTCATGTTTTGATTTTTCCTTCATTAACTTTCTTTAAACAAACTTATCTCTACAAGAATGACGTATTTAAAGTGTGAGAAACATGATGAGACAAACATTGACGAAAATCATTGCTATTGACACAGTGCCATTTTTATGGGGATGTAGAGCCCGAAGCCTTATTCACATATCTGTTCTAATTTGAACCACATTTTTTTGTCCATTTAGAAAATGTCATAATTAGAACCAAGGAACATTTATCACTGGAATTTCTTGGGTTCAAATGCCAGTTTGTCTATACAAAGAAATATTTGCTTTCACGCATGGCCATCACAACGGGGTTAGGGGCGGGGGGGGGGCGGGGACATGGCCCCTCCACCTTTTACAAATAGAGAAAACCTTGACTCGGCGGTTGAGTGAGAAAAATAAGGAAGTGTAAAAAAAGTATACAATAATGTGATAATGAAAGTCAAGAAACATGTGTCAGGCCCGTACTGAGAAGGTTGGGCTGCAGTGATGAAATTTGCAAGGTCAGGGAAGTGTCTTCCAACTACTTCAGGGTTGTTATTAGCAAACAAAATATTTTGGAGCTCATCACAGGTAGGTCACGGACTTAACAAAACCCCTCCCCAGGACACAAATCGATAACTTTCCATCCCAGCTCCTCCTCTCCTTGCACTGTGTATGGGCCTGAGTGTTGTATACACCATTGTCGATTTCGTTTAGGATGTAACTTGAAAAACACACTCGGTTACCGTCCTATAATGAGCTTTATGCACGGATGAATTTCATATTGGCTAGGCAACTCTCGTAGACCTATAAAGTACAGTTACCACAATTGCCAAATCTTACCCACTGTGTGTTGAGGAAATACGGTTACAATGAAGTTTGAACTCCTTTAAGTTCGTCATCTTTTACCTCTGCGATTATCATTTGTTGTTGTAGCTTTTGCCTGCTCTATCCCGCAACCGCCCTCCGTTGGGAGGAAGTTAGGTTGATGCGATCTCTCCCTCTGTAAAGATGACTGTGAACGTAATGCAGAGTCCGAATACAACATGCAACATATACGAAGGATAAAATAGCAGCAATCACAACAAAAACATGATTAACATCTTTTACACAAGGAAGCCTTGTTAATTTTTCTTCTTTTTTCCCCTTTTTTATTTGTGGCAACGCACAACGTCTCATGTATTTCCTGTAACATCTAACTATGTATGCATCTGCTTTTAATGATTGATATGATATGAACTTAATTGCCTTTTGAATGTCGAATTGCCAAAATTTCATGCGGGACAAAATAAACTATGCAGTGTTTGCGGACATTTTGTAACAGGACATTTCGGCCGGCCGGACTATATTTTCTGTGAAGGGGGGACACACTTTTCAGCAGATAATGTCCGACCGATATAAATGTGCTGGTACAGAGCCTCCCCGCTGACACTGTGTACAGGGGGACACTCTGTACTGTCACACCGGAAGAGGCAACGGTCTTCACTCTTGATAAACGGAAAGTTTATCCAACTAAAACACTCCACCATGAAAACACTTTCTCTTATCGTACCTCTGTGAAAGGGTTGCTGGTGGGAAGCGTCGACCTTCAGGACACATTCTTACACTTACCGGTCCCCAATTTCAACGGAAGCTGTGTCTGTCGTTCTTCTGCTTAGAAACACTGATTGTCAGTTCATAGCGAGTCCCATTAGGTCTGTAAATATGCACCCCGAACTCGAACAACCTTGACACTAATACTTTCTCTCCCTCTGTACGTCAATTTGAGACGAAAGTGAGATCGTTCAAAAGAATGATCATGTTGGCCTCGGTGGCCCTGGATTCCAGGTCGATACCCGCCAATCTTAACTCTTCTCACAGATGAAGGGGTCTCTTCTCCCCCCGGATATCAGAAGCCTTAATTAACTGCATGGGGACTATGAGGAATTCGTTTCGAAATGAAGCGAACAGAGCAATTCCGTAAATCATATAGGTATTTCATCTTAGCTAGAACTCGTTTCGGTCATGCTTTCAAAGACACCCTTTCCATATCGATGATGGTGATCTACTAGGATCAGAGGATCGGACTGTACTAGACGCATCACCGACTTCAGCAAAGCCACCTTTGAGGTCTCCTCGATCGCATAGACGATGGAGCAGAATTGCATAAGTTCGACTCATACTTGTGTTTTTTGTATTGCTTGTGTTACAATGATCTAGTATGTATAGCGACATAAGTTTTTATATATTGATATCGGATGTCGCCGTTAAGGTATTGTCATGTACGGTGTTCATGTGTTTTGTTATCCGGAAGCATCGTCAACACCTGGTTGAAAGTTCTCAGTAACGTCTGCTGGGTTTTAGATTGTGTTGGCACATGTTCTTACATTCATTCGGTATCCAATCTTGCCCATACTGCTCTTACGCGGCACGATTAATT
Source organism: Apostichopus japonicus (assembly GCF_037975245.1). Classification (NCBI taxonomy): domain Eukaryota; kingdom Metazoa; phylum Echinodermata; class Holothuroidea; order Aspidochirotida; family Stichopodidae; genus Apostichopus; species Apostichopus japonicus. The sequence continues at coordinate 25,770,239 of NC_092579.1, forward strand.
CACACCCTACCAAACCTGCCAGTACAGTGTCAGTCAGTGTACATCTGGGCGCTTAAAAGTTTGACTAAAGGTGTCGGACATACGATTCTCTGAAATTTGTCCACGTGTGAGGGGTCCAGTGTTGTAACCGGTCAGAAGACAATAGGAAGGGTGAGGGATAGTTTCAAGAGAAGGGCGGTATTCCGAAATAGATATCGGAGGAAGAAAGTATTAACAGGACACCATGTCACGTACTGTAGACAATGTTGAGCGAGAGTGCGTTAGTTGTGAGGGGTCAGGTTTCACTCGTTAATATCCAAACCAGGTAAGCTTTGGGAATTCCAAGCAATATAAACAGGTAGACTAATGATCCTGAAATATTCTTTTTACTTGCTGTTCTCGCTGCCTATTCAGTTTTTTCTTTCAATAACGCGAACAAAACGCCAGCGTTAAGAAAAATGAGAAAAAGCATGTTTTATCAAGTATACGAACATTTCATTTATACAAAAAAAAATGCACCATTGTTTCAATTAGTAAATATATATATATAATTCATTTGAATAATTGTTATACTAACAAAATTAGTTCGCCGAAGATATATGTGTAGCTAGTGTACAAGAAAAACACATTGCAATGGTTACAGCACATAAAGTATAAAAGTGGACTCAATTTGATAACGTTATTACGTTATGCGCTATTATAATTTCTACACGGAGGATTACATCTAAAAGCTGCAAATATTTGAACCACATCCTAAGGCCCCATTGTACACGTGCAATAAATTATCCTTACTTACCAACAAGTAAAAGAAAATGTGACTTATGTGAAATGTGAACTTATTGTTTAGCGTTACATCTGTCCTAAGTCTCAGCAGACCATTTACTATTCAAGGGCTAATGCTAGTGCTAATACTAGTGCTTACGAAAACATAGCAGTAAACTGCCTACGCTGCGAAGATTCGAATATTTCCGAAACTTTATACTGTATCAATTATGCGTCATTGCAACTGTGCATATCAATTGTATTTAATATGTGCAGTGTAATAAAAATTTACGATCATATATAAGAACGTCGATGATGATGGTGGTGGTCGTGCCTGTACCATACTGAAACAACTCTTAGATATATATACACCCTACTAGCTTTAGTAAATTGATTCATTCCTACTACAAGAAAGTCTTTCTGGTAGACAGTTGTTGTAAAGTACATGCTGGATGTGTCGTGGTAACATGCTCACACATGACAAATTTACAGATTCCCGCATATATAAGTCTCTTACAAGCTAACAAGTCTCTGATACAATATAGAGTATATGGGTTTGCCTAATTATTATCATTCAAAACCCCTAACAGAAACCTTGGCAACTCATCTTTGAACACCAAAAAAGTCGATCTAATGTATGTCCAGTACTGAACCGAACTCGCATGTCAGTTTTGCAGTGACAATGATTGTACCAAATTCAAATGCACTTTACAAAATGATATGAAGTTTCTTATAATCTGCTTTTCTATTTTCACCCATAGTTATACTAATATAGAGGATACATTCATAACAAACACGAATATACCAGTACACTGTTTAAGATTACAGTGTACGCTTTCAAACCGGAGTCATTATTGCTTTGATGTAAATGAGTTTGAATAAACATGAGTCATGCTTGTTTACTTGTAGGTGTCTCTCAAATGTAACGAGATAGCTTCATGAAAATTCCATAATTTTGTGTCACATATGTGACATCACTGCTTCTCATTTGCAGTGTAACTGAAAACTTATCTAGGTAAAACATTACAAAGAAAGAAGCAAACATCTCAAGCTCTTGTTCCTGAGTGTAATGTTCAGAGCAAGTGCAACTCTTAGTTGGCTTGCTCATTCAAATCTTATCGTATGTGTTCATGTTGATGGGTATATTCTCAAAGTGTTCAATACTTCATGTTCAATCTGTTTACAAAAGGTAATCAGCTATTGCATTTTATACATTCGGACGATAAATCCCACTAGATGATAGATTTTGCTCCAGAGAACGCTAGTCACGATAAGAAATTGAACACTTTTTTTGGGACCATATAAGAGAGAAACTTTATAAGTGTATTAAATGATGTCTATTGTGTAGGCCTTCAATACGATAACATGATGGAAACTCGACGCAATACCATTTGGTTCTTTAGAACAAACACATCTAGACGGCAGTCTCGACATCCTTTGGAACGGTTATTTCATTGTTCACTTTGCTAACAGGAAGTTTGAAAGTCAAGGCACTATCGCTGAATCGTATTTTCTTGTTCTCGTCGGTTAAAAGGCAAGTTGACTCGTTTGCATGGTCTTCCAGAGGCGTTGTTCCATTTTCCGGGCCTTGGTACCCTCCATCGAGCGAGGAAGAGTTGGTCAGACCTGCAGAATTCAGAGTATCCACCTGAGGGAACGAATCAACGCAAGTTGAATGAGGCCGTTGTAATTTCTGAACATTTGATTCAGCGTCGTGATCACTGATTAGACCCAATGCATTCAGCACTTGATTGGAAAGTTTTGTTTCACCGTCTTTAGATCCAAGGGCAGTGGCACTACAAGATGGCGGTGTCGAGAGAAGCTTCGAGCGACGAAGCAAAGTATTTGAACTGCGAGATTCGTAGTTACTCAATTGGTCGTCGGAATCTGACTTCAGGGGCTCATTTCTACGGTATGACGCATCTTGATCTGTGAGCCAGTACGTTAGCAGCTCCCCTTTACCTTTCATTGCGACAAACCCGCGCTCCACAAGTACATAACCGGTTATTTCCATTAGAATTCTATAGGATTCCGTACTCAAGTGAATTTTCAAAGCTGTGGCAGAAAGAATGAGAATGATTGACTTAAGTTAATGTTAGCAATGGGCTTGTATATAAGGAACGAGTTCTGTCGGTCAGAAGTGGCACACTCACCTTCACCATTTGATTCCATTCGAGAAGCAGTGTTAACAGTATCACCAAACAGGCAATATCTTGGCATCGTTGAACCAACAACGCCTGCCACCACAGGACCTATCAAATGAAAAAAAAGTGAGTTACTTCGAAGTAAAAAATTGTATGTCATTACACTTCTGTGTGGTATTGGTTCTAAGTCTCTACTTATCAATGTGATAGAAAGTTGAAACAAACAGCATAGTCTGTACCTGAATGTATACCGATACGTAATTTTAAAGTTTCGTTCGGTTTATGGCGTATCCTGAATCGCTGAACAGCATCTAACAGGTGGAGCGCCGTCGAACCAATCTCACCAGCATGTCTAATGCCATTCCGTAGTGGTAATCCTGATACTATCATGTATGCATCTCCAATGGTTTCCACTTTATAGACGTCATAATAGCTGATAATCGTATCAAAGAGAGTGTAGAGGTCATTCAGTAGATCAACAACCTAGATAACAGATGAAAGAATATTATGTTAGCGTTAGGTATTCCATGATACCAGCTACCATTGACACAAACATATTAACAGTCCTCTGTCGCTCTATAAACGAAGTAAAGCATCTTTTGGGCTTTCTAGATCAATTTTGGTTTCGATGATAATCGTAACTTATGTAGTCATGCATGCGGCTGTGTGTGTATGCGCGTGCGTGTGTGTGTGTGTTTGTGTGACCCTTGCTTGTAAACACAATATCTCAAGAAAGGAAGCTTGGACCAATCTCATGGTTCGTGTGTAGGAGTACCACATTGAGTAGAAAAAGCCCATTGTTTTAAGAGGAGGTCAGAGGTCATTTGTGGTCACCAGAGGTCAAATAGTGAAAACCTTGTAAACACAATATCTCAAGAAGGGAATCTTGGACCATTCTCATATTTAGCATGTAGTTGTGAAACGTTGAGTTCAAAGACCCCTATTGTATTTTGGGGAGGTCAAATTTCAGTTTGGGTCCCTTTGGATCAAATTGTGAAAACCTTGTAAACACGATATCTCAAGAAGGGAACTTGGATCAATCTCATATTGAGTATGTAGTTGTGATACGTTGAATACAAGAAGTTTATTGCTTTTTGTGGAGGTTAAATGTCGTTTTGAGTCACCAAAGATCAAATTGTGGAAACCTTGTTTTATAATCTGCCGTACCTCCCACGGACCATTCTATTAGATAACATGTGCGTTACGCCTCATCAGAATAGGAGAGACTGTTGGCAATTGGAAATTAGCATATGGGCATCCGTAGCATCCGAATTCAGAAGTCGAACAAATTGCCATTGGCTTAACTGTGTCGCTAATTGCATACGTCGTTGCATTACAAAGGTGTGCTGTTTGTATATACAACGTTGCTATTGGAATAAACGATACAATTATAGGTATTATATCTTTGCTTCCGTTGTTGAATTTTTCCGTCGTATTTGGCAATTTTCGAGATTCAGTGCCAAATAAAAACTTCAGGTTTGGATGTAGTTACGTTGGGGAAATGACCAAGCGCCGAACGAAATTGACTGTCGCCTAGTTAGATTTTTAACAATGACCAAACTCAATGCGATTTAACTGTGTAAATGGTTTTCTATCTGCACGTGCATTATGTATGAGAAGTTGTCATGTGCGGAAATTGTTCACATACTTCACGGAGCATTTATAACATATAGCGATAACATAAGTTCAAATCTAAAATAGCAATGTATTACAGGGAAAGTTTTGAGCCTACGAAGTACGTAATGTGTTCTTAAAGCATTCATTAATATGTTGTGTTCATATATTAATTTCTGAACCAATTAAAAAAAGTTTATTTAACATCGATATCACGACGACTTGGCTATGCGCAGGCAAGATCCTATACACAGTACTAGCGACCCAGGTAGACAACTAACAATAAACATTGGACATCCCCATCTGAAGTTTAGATATGAGAGCATTAAATTACCAACCTAATAAACAAACTTTATAACAAGTTGTAGGCTAACCGCTTTATCCGAGTTTCGGGATATTAAAATTCATGACACAAGACCATTTGAGATTTGTTCTGCAGAAAACAACAAATCCACAATACACGATTATAGGTAATTTTGTTAAAACATTTTCGACGACAAAGCATGGAACTGCCGAGTTGGTTAGACTTAACAATGTGCCTTACACTAACAGCAGTAGGATGAAATCGGGTTCGTTAACACAACAACGTGAGGGAAGAAATGTTTCGTATCAGAATACCAATATACTTAAGATGGCCAAACACTCCTAAGTTATTTCTTAAGGCGTTTCCTACATGCCATCAGTCATAATTCGCAAAATATACAACTATTTAAGGAGTTTTGAGACAACTTTGCTGTTTTTTTGCTGTTAGGATTTCTTGAAAAGACAGATGCTTTTTCAACCTTAGATTTTTAAAAGATCGCAGTGTAATGAAGTAATAGCGATATTTTTCGCGCACCAATCTGCAGCTAAAAGGCAAGATAAATAATTGGGAAAATGTTAGTCGCGCTTATCGACTGAGTAGCGGTTCAAAGTAGCAGTGGGGTACTGAATAGGCTTAGGACTCCCGCACACCTAGCTACTGCATAGTATATGCCTTGTACTATATAGGAGCCCTAATGTAATAGAATCCAAGCTGTCTTCGTATAGGTATTTTTGCAGATGTATCATCTTTAATTGTTTGAGACACTATAATATACGCATCGCTGCTTATTTATTATACTGCGACATGTTTTACTCTGTTAATTATTACTTTTGGTGGAAAAAGTTTAAATTTCATACTGCACAGAAACATAATTTTCCAATGTGCAATTACGTAGCACCGTGTATCTACGTAAGTGTCTAAACTGTGTTAATTCTTCAGGCGCGTATCCAGGATTTTCTAACCCGGGGGGCGCGAATTACTATCTAAGCGGAGCGCCACCATCAGTTGGCGCGGAGCGTACAAGAAAATTTCTGGTTTTGATACCCCCCAGATCACCGGAAATGGCACTTCTCGGGCTTGAAAATGACCAACCAGATGTGCACTTTTGCCTGAGAATCAAGTATTTCCCAAAAGTTTTTTTCCATCCATAACCTTTTTGAAGATAGTCACCAGTCACACATCATGTTCGACCTCATTGCATGTCCTATGGATCATTGCTTTTGTAGGTAATTCTACGTCACGGCCCACAATATCCGAAAGCCGCACTTTTCAAGGTTTTAAGCCGATTATTTGTTGAGAATTTGAAAATTCCCATTTCTCGTGAATAAAATCACTTTTAAACATACCCATAATGTTGCAGAAAATTCAATCTATGGACAAGCAATATAGAAAAACCTCCTGGAACCCCTAACAGACAGGTCAAAATTGCACGAGTAGAGGAAAGTATGATGAAGAATGTTGGTGAGGAAATTTTGGAAAATTCCGACACAGTTAATTTATTGGTGTAGAAATATTGCAACCTCTTATAATGGCTATTATAAAACTTGGTTGAAGGGAATGAAAAATAGCAGATATTTCCGATATCAGGTATATCGAACCGAACACTACACACGTAGGCGTAGGTCCCGTAGGAGGCGGGGCTGCAGCCCCCCCCCCCCCGCAACCATTTTTTCGGGCACCTACTGAAAGAAAAATAAATAGCAATGAATAGCTTAAAAATGATCTCCTTGGTAATTAAAATAAAGTTGTAAGCTTGGCCGACATTACTACTGTAAAAGAGAGTTTTGACATAAATGGACCTGTATGCTTTTTCTCCATCTACATAAGACATTTGGTTGTTTACATTAGCATCCGGCGGTATACTGTGCAACTTTCATGGACCGTACGGTAAACGATGCCATGCAATGTAATGAGCGATGCTTGCTTATATGATATTGGCATCGATATGTTGAACGCGCGCTTCGCGCGCGAAAAATTTTGGCTTTTTTTCGGGCAAGTCATTACAGCCCCCAAATCCAATTGGGCTCCTACGCCTTTGACTACACACAAAGACAGTTTTTGAGGCTGTTCATCGTGGAACATGCATTCAATGCTCACTGATATGATGTTATATCTGCTCTTTGCTTTACAAATTCGAACAGGCGTGTAGCGAGTAATTGCCAAGAGAGGGGCGAAGCCTGTAGGCAAACTATCTAAGCGAAGCGCCACCATATGTTGGCGCGAAGCGTTCAATAAAAATTTTGGCCGAAAATGACTCCCAGATCGCTGGAAATGACACTTCCCAGGCCTTGTAAGTTGCATCTAAGCATTGTCTATTTTGAAATTACTAGCGATGTCATAAAGAAAATTTGCTCGGGGGGGGGGGGGGGGCGGTCGCCCCCTTCCCGAAATGCGTCATGTTCCCCGACGACTCGGTCGAGTTCAAGACCAACCACGGTTGGTTCCATAGTACAATTGTACAATTGTTTAAGGCGTCCATACACACACACGCGTTATGATAGACCAAATATAGTATTTATATAGATACATTATTAGTGAGAGAGGAAAAATGGAAACGTCAAAAATGGAGTTGTCGGTGTAAGGGATAGGGTGAGGCGCAAACCCCTTCCGTAATCCTCGATCTGTCACTGGCTACCATGTGTATATAATAGGGATCAGCGCTTTAATAATGACTGTTCCTCTTTCTCTTCCCGAGGTCTTGGCTATCTTCTACTCCCTCCTTTTCTCCTTTTTCTCTCTTTTTCTTTTTCTTTTCCCTTCCTTCCTCTCCTCCTTTTCTTTTTCCCCCTCCTTTTCCCTTTTTTCTTCTCTTTTTTCTCTCCTCTTTTCCTTACCCGGGGGGCGCGCGCCCCCAACGCCCCCCTGGATACGCACCTGTTCTTTTAAACGTATTTTTCGAGGCTTGAGAAGAAGCCTGTTGTCTTTGGTAGAGATCAATCTGTATGCTGAATACAAGACAATTTTCCATATCGGTCATCAGCTGCCAATGTGAATATTGTGAATACAGTTTTGCTGTTAGGTTTTACGGATGGATGGATGGATGGATGGATGGATGGATGGATGGATGGATGGATGGATGGATGGATGGATGGATGGATGGATGGATGGATGGATGGATGGATGGATGGATGGATGGATGGATGGATGGATGGATGGATGGATGGATGGATGGATGGATGGATGGATGGATGGATGGATGGATGGATGGATGGATGGATGGATGGATGGATGGATGGATGGATGGATGGATGGATGGATGGATGGATGGATGGATGGATGGATGGATGGATGGATGGATGGATGGATGGATGGATATTCATGACTGTAGTTGGACACGCTGATTGTGGTTCGCCAGCATCGAAACTCGTCTAGCAAGGATCCCAGATGTTCGCAAGGCGCTACCAGAAGATCTACAGACCAACCCCTACCCTGGTATTTAGTACGGTACTCTGACTTATATATCGTATCATGTACCTATACTTATGTCAAGTGTCAAGTTAATAACAGTCATTAATATTACCCTAAAATTTAGAATTGTAAAGATCGGTGAAAAGAAGGTGATTAAACGAGAATTATATTTGATCGAAACATGAAAGGACGTTGTCTTTCCATTTATTGTCTATCTAGGTACGTCAGTTATTTTTTCTGTTGTCATCCTTAACAATATGTGTAAAATCCCTTCTACAAAATTCATAGTTAGGTGTCCCTTGACAGGTATTTGTGTGTTGAAGACCTTTTTAGAAAGAAAGATCAGAGGTCGATGAAAGGAAAATTTTTGTTAAAATGACAAACGTTGAATAAATGTCCAACCTTTACAAATGTAGTTTTATCACAAAGTAGATATGCAATTCCTACGACTAAGTTGAATATTCGGATAAAAATTTAACAATGAAGGTTATGATCTTTAAATTATTTAGCCCATAATCAATTGTTCAGGAAGGGTACTTATCCACTCTTGTTAGGTGTGCTCAGATATCCATAATAGTATATGAAGGAAAACTTAGAAATGATAAATAAAATTACTCATCACAAGCATATCTCTATCACATTTGTTACTGAGAATGGTTGGGTTTTTGCTTCTTTACCTTTTAAACAATTACCCTCGTGACATACATGCTGCAGATTCAAATTTGTCAACTAAGAACTAAAAGATCGTTACTACAATGTTGATGTGACCGTACATAGTTAACAAATTCTTCTTTGATTTCCTAAACTGGTTTGTTTTCGAAATAGCCACTGTACTATGATAGTAGAGACCCCGAGTCTTATACCACCTGCATGAGCAAAGCACTGATCCCGCATATTAATTTATAAACGTTATATAGTGTAGAGGTCATTTGAAATGACATAAATCTAAAACGCTCATATAACACAAAATACAATTACCCAGCCACGACAAACATTCGCATGTTGCCCTTACAAATATTTTCGAGAATAACAACTTTCATTCTTTACTAAAAATGGCAGTCTTCCATCTAAAAGGGGAAAAAACACTCTGTTATGCGTGAATGTTGAAGGGTCACAAACATTATACTTTATGGGAGTTCAACTTTCTTCAAATTAACAATTATGACTTACTTGAAATGGAGTACTTTGGGATGAAAGTGTAGTGAAGCCGACTATGTCACTGAAAAATATTGTAACACAATCAAATGATTCAGGAACGACTTGCATCCCTCTCTTGAGATGATTTGCAACGGCCCTGTGAGTAAAGCAAAGAAATAATAATAACGCAGGAATCAGAGTTTAGACGAAAATCTAGTCCTTTTTGTATAGATAACAGAACGTGGGAGAGGATGATGATAGAAGTGTTCATAAATTCGGACAAGGGAGAAAAATGGGAGGGGAGGGGGAGGGGAGTAAACCCAAAGTGTTTTAATTTTATGAACTATAGCAACATGCAACAAGCTTGTAAAATAATCTTTTACAAAATAGGGCAGTTTCTAATGTGCTGATCTCAATGTGCGAAGTACCTTATGTATGAAATCCTAAATAAAGGAACTCAAAACTCTGTATCACGGCACCACGCATCGTCATACAATCGGAGACAGTACGTTTTACTGTGTTGCTACAACGCAACTTTTATCTTTTAATTGTAGGCCTATTCGATGTATTGCAAGAGCTATTCGATGTTCACAAATGCGGAATTCTTTTCTGCGTTTTTTAAATTACTTCATGCCATTTTTGCACTGTCGTGACCGCATTCCTGTTGGTCAAAAGAATGATTGACATAGTCCCATTGTATTCGTAACTGTTAAGTAGTTTATATATCTCCCCATACATATAATCTAATCGCAGATGTAACTGCTGTAAGCGTTAACAAAAATCACCGTTATTCACAATTTCAGGTGCAGTCAGGAAAGTAAGATATAGGACCAGTGCTGCCGAGTGATTGTTCTGTCAAACATCTTATATCTACATGCCCTTTGATATAGTCAACCAAGACTGCTGCAGCATTTTCCAAGATTTCGTGATAAGCTTATGATGTCCTATGTCGACAGTCAGTCGTATCGTTATAACCGGCATCTTCCCATTATGAGTCGATACGCGTGCAGATGGAGTTTTTTTGTGCGTGCGTGCGTGGGGGTATGCGTGTGTGTGTTTGTGCAACATCTGTTAGTTTTGTATCATGTTTGCCTCATATCGAGCTCGAGTCAAATATTACATCACTTTAGTGGAATTGGGTGTCGCACATTCATGTACCAACTTTTGATTGTCACTGATGTATAGGCCTACTCTCCCAAACTCACTAAAAGACATTGATGTTCTTATAATGGACCCTTTAGCCTGATATTGCGAAGTGCAAAAATTCATCCCTGATTCGTATTTAATGAAACCACGTCAGTGATAAGTGAGTTTACAGCCAGAAATGAAAAATCTTTAGAAGGTCGCAGTCAGTATATATGGATAAACTCGAATTGTTTTAAATTTGGGGGAGTATTACTTATTTGAAGTTTCTATAACAGATCTGGGTGGTCCAACAGTTAGATTGAATTTCCTCTAGAGTGGTCATGGTAACTAGTGGGCTTGTTCGGTTTAGAAGTTCTAACTTTTTTACAATCGAGACAACTGACATTAGTTTATTAATTATTTCCACACATTACGATTCTGTTTTATTGTTTTACATTGTGAGTCGTTTGACTTCATGATATTTTCACAATACGAGAGATATTACTTGACCTTTGTAACGATAGGTATTTTTTTGACGGAACAAAATATCCCTACATGCCTGTTGAAAATCTGTTTTTTATAAGTTCAAGTGTGCATATACATTTATCAATAACCTTTCGTTCTTGTCCACGTGTTAAAAGTATACATGGTCATATGATTTGTGTGTCCCCCCCCCAGCCACCCCACCGCCGAACCCTCTAAGTCTGAACCATGATGGTATTAATTATCCTTATGTTCCTTGTACAGGTGACTATATTAGATGTTAACATTTGTTAACAAGGTGTATAGTAATGATGTTTGTATCTATTATGTCATGGATAGACCTTTCGGAAATGAACTTTTTGCTTGTCCAATCGTCATTACCCTGTGGTTGTACCTCATGTTCGCATTGTGGAGGTACATCCACATCTTGACCATCGTCCGTGATCACATCATATTTAGGCCATCATTGTCGATTACTCACGGATCAGTACTAACATTATCATGACACTGATCAGATTTTGTGGGTGTGTCTAAATAACACTCTCTTATTTGATGACGTCTGACAATCCCGTCATTCCCCTAACTATATTTCAAATGATACAGATCCTGCCCTTTTAACCATTTTGATCGTGTCACCGATAAATTATTAACCCATACATTTCCCAATAGTAATATACGACTGACAACAGCGACAATCGTGTTGTCGCTTTTGTTCTTCTGGTTTCATTTGAAGTTTTTTTTTTTTTTTTTGACATTTGGACGGATTAAATCCATTCGAGATCGTCTCTACCGATCAATAATGTTGCCGGTGATTCGTCCGTAGTAGTTTTTGGGGTCATATTTAAATAGGAATCGAGAGACTGTATCCTCCAAATTACCCCCTTGCATCCTCCTCACGCCTTACTTTAAGGTTTGCACTGCGCGTTCAGCCATACTATTGATGAAGGGTGCCGTTGTCATATGCATTAGGCTATGTCATTTCTTTCACAGAACAATTTGAATTCTGAACTGGTAAAGCATGTGCTATTGTCGCTTACTATCATTTCTGGGATTCCAAATTGCGCAATTGTTTTTCTTAAGTTTGGATGGTGGATTTGCTCGTTAAATCATCCATTACATGAACTTCAGTCCAATTAGAGTAAAAGCATTGACAATAACTACAGCGAAATCAATGTGAATTCGTAGCCATGGACTTTGGGGAATTGACCATTGTTGTAAGGGTGCTTTTGGTGGATTGAGTCGGCTTTGCTGACAAACTCCACAGAATGTTACCAAGTTTTCAATTTCTGTATTTAAGATAGGCCACCAAACAAATCTGAGCGCAAAACATTTCATGCGCAACGCTTAAAAATGCTCTCATGCAAATTTGTCATTATATGCTTCCTGCCCTGTGGCGGTATAATAACACTGTTACACCACATCAACACATTGGTCTTTCGCAGATAATTCGTTTTGCTTGAGAGAATATGGCTTTAAAGCATCGTTAGTTTGCTCTCTATCATTCGTTGGAAGATCCCCTGAGCCGATGAGATACCGAATGATAAGCAGTTGTATTGAAATAATCCATTATGTGTATTGATTACCACATACTTTCTTGATTGCTCGTCGAACTACAATTGTTGGTACTCTTGGTTTAAATCCAGTTTGAGAAATGTTTTTCCACCTCCTAATAGTAAACGTATATCATTATTTTGGGTACTGATCCAATTTCGAGGCATTATTCACCATGACTTTATAGTCGCCACAAATTCTAATGGCCCTATTATTCCCTCTTTTTACTATCGTGCCAACTCTTCTTCTACTTTATGCGCATGGCGTATGATTGGGTTGTCCTTTATGGAATTTTGGCTGTACACATGTTATCGCTAGTTCACTGCAGCAATCCAAGTCCCTCTTTGAACAGCTCTCCGTGTTTGTTCAGTTGTTCATCAACTTGTCGCCTAGGTACTCCAGTCAAATACGAATTTCCTCCGACCAATTACTCCAAAATTCACTTAAACTTAAACTTCACCACAAATATCTACTAATGCACCAGTGCATGTTTTTAAAGTGACCCTTATTGTCTCTGACCATTTGAAAGTTTTCTCTGAAATAATGGTCACTGTCGCCCGGTATAAACTTCTATTTGAAGCACGCAACCATCTAACTAAATTGTTATTTCCGATGACTCTCTACCCTGTGATCCGAATCATATAGACAGTTTTGTCTTCCTCGGTGCGCCTTCGTTGCTTTAAGAGGCAGTAATTACATTTACCACCTTTCCGCCCAAACTATGGCACATTTTTCTGTGTCCAATTTTTCTATGGCATCGTTTATTTTTAAACAATGATCTTTAAGAGATGGTTGGTGTGTCAACAACGATAACAGGAGGATTTGGAATTTGATGAATTACTCTGTATACTTTGATTGCGACTATATTGAGTATACTTCGTGCCCTTTTCAGAGACGATATAATTTTCTATTTAGTGTGGTCAATGGTCAAATCCATATTTGAAAAAATATCGCGCTACGCACGATTATGTTTTCTGTCATTACCGCTTTAATAAACTGTAGTATGGTAGTTCTTTATGCAGCTTCAGTGATTTACTTTGAGAACGCGAAGTAGTTAAACTTCAATTCTTTGCAGTAGCGTATTGCGCATTATTGGCGATCGGGGCAGGGAGGGGCAAACTTCGCTTTTGGCGCCCCCTGTCAACATTTTTAGAACAGTTTATATGGGCCCAAACCACATTTGGGAGCCCCTTCACCCTTGCATCCCTAACTATATACCACATGTTCTTTGCTAGGCAATCCTTTCAAATTACATGTAAAACAGATATCACAAAGATGATAAACAGTATAATAGACTTCCAGATACTATTGAATAAAAAAAAAACACAATCAGTAGTTTTCACGCCCATGACTTAGAGAAGTATGTTACTGTTGAATGCACCATTATGGGCGTGTGCAGGGAGGGGGGGGGGGCCTGCTCGAAAAATTTGGCTAATTAATGAAGATTATTGACTACAAAAAAAGGCAAAATATTGCACCAGTTTGCATCTAGGCACACTTCCTTGAACTTGCGTCATCCACTAAGAGTGGTTACAACATGCGTCACACACACACACATACACACATGCTTGTACATCTTCCTTTTGCCTCTGGCAAGGAATCAAAACGTGGTTCTGAGCAATTTTCAGCGAAATTGCATTTGGCCACGCCCCTCATGAATATTAATAAGATGCAGTAGAGTTCAAACCTACACATGTACCCCACCTCCCACCAATGCCACCAAAACAAGTTTGAACAAAATAGGACAGACGGTTGCCGAGATATTAGCATTTAAAGAAATTGAGTAAAGCCCGCCCGCCCACTCATGAATATTAATGAGTTTGGCACCACAAACAATAGAGACCACCTACTCACTATGGGTAATCCACCACCCAAGAATGGGAATGACCAAACCTTGCGTCATTGACTTAGAGTGATTACGAGCAATTTTCCACGAAATTACATTTGGCTCCGCCCCTCATGAATATTAATTAGATGCGATAAGGTTTTGAACTACGCATGTACCTATGGCAAGCCGTTTTAACATTTACCTCTCTATTCTACTTAAGTAGAATTAATTCCACTTAAGTAGAATACAATTAAGCTTAAGTGAAATGAATTGCACTTAAGTAGAATTGCATTTTACTTAAGCTTAATTGTATTCCACTTAAGTGGAATTCATATTAGCTTAAGTTCAAACGGTTTTTGTCTACATCGTATTTTACTTAAGTAAAATACAATTCTACTTAAGTAAAATACAATTCTGCTTAAGTAAAATTCAATTCTACTTCAGTAAAATGCAATTCTGCTTAAGTAAAATTCAATTCTACTTAAGTTAAATGCTATTCTACTTAAGCAAAATGGCTTTTCAATTTCACTTAAGCTAAATTGCATTTTACTTAAGTGAAATAGAATTACGCTTAAGTGAAATGTGATTGGTCAATCAGTATATGCTACTCATTGCGTCACTGTACTTGCCGCGAAGTCCGACTCTGTATACTATTTTAGGTACCTCACCACGTGTTCATCCGCTCAATAGGTTTACCATTGTCAGAAAAGAGGTAAAAGTACCTTTTTCATCGTTTTTTCTGCCTTTATATGAAAGAGCATAATTTTAAGTACAGATAGTGTGAAAATAGGGAGGATCGAAGGTGATATAAACCATTTTAAAAATCTTTGGTTAAAAGTTGATATTACTCCGAACGAGCATATGGAAGGGTTCAGTGTGATAAACTTGCTCCTCTTCTAGCTCAAAATCTAAACGGTCATGATATGGAAGTTTGCAAGTGCCATGATAGGCCACTAGAACACAGCTATCATGTGGTGGGTAGGATATCCAGATGAAAACTTCTATCTATGCTTTGGCAGGTCTTGAAAGTGATGAGTTTAGTGTGTAAGTCAATGGAACAATTAATTTTTATGCGAGACCCATAGAGTTACGTTCAAGACGTACTAGTTACGTAACCATTTGCGGCCATTCCCCCATTCTGCGATACTTATCCAGCTTTCGTTGTGTATATACGAACATAACATCATACTTAGCAAATGAAGCAAAGCTTTGTTTATCACTGAGTCTGAACGTTAGACATTTGGTAAATGCAGCCAGTCAATCAATCCTTGCAAACTGTTGCTGATGCACTGAAGGGCACTTTTGAGGATAAGGGAACGACTACAACACGACATACCACCAATCAGTGGTACTAGTAGTAGAAGTACCACAAAAAACAAACAAAAAAACAATTACAAACAATTCCCTCGTCGCCAGAATGTCGTAACCCTGCGTGGTTCCTCTACGGGCAGACACATCAATAAAGTACAAAACGAGGCCAGTGTGGGATATACGTCTAGCTTATTTGGTTCGTAGCGTAACAGTGTTAAGAAAATCAATGAGATATGTAATGTGAAATATGACCTCTTCGACATTTAGGTTTGCTATATCAGTCGCTTGGTTTGAGTTACCACAGAGAGTATGTCGAAATATGAAACAGAAAGTACAAATCTATTTGGAGTCGCAATTTTCCTTGTCCTATCTGGGCACGGTGGCATCTAGAAACCTAAAACTCTTCACACCCTCAAATCCTACCGTTCTCTCAGGGCAGTGGGAAGTAAGCGCAACCGCATATATCCTAAACAATGTCATTATATCATGGAACGGAAACTACACACAAGGAACTTCGAAAACCTTACCAAAACTACTTGTGACTTGTTTGGTACATTGTTAATTACTTACCGTGGTAACATTTGATGAAGTAGGTTGTCTGTTTTTTTCTTTTCTTCGAGGAGTTGCAGTGTTCGATTTTCAACGATATCTTCCAAGTTATCGGCGTACTTTTCCAGGATGGAAATCATATTGTCCAGAATATTAGACTTCCTGCAGAGATGAATCAGTACTTTGCGTCAAATAAGGTTATACTGGCTATTTGCAAAGAACATAATGTAAAACAGAAATGCGTGATTCACATTCGCCTTGTACTGGGATATTGTCGCTTGCAACATCTCATTCATTGAGTACTGTCAACACTGTTGAGTGAGTGCTACATATTGTTATTTTTCGCTACTTGAGTAACTAAATATTTGCAACAAGAAAACGTTATTATGAACTGAAGGTAGCCATGTTGTAAAATTAGTATCCGCAATTTCTGTGGCAAAATCACAGCAAACGTAACTATCCGTGTGAAAGGCATTGACGTCCGCAAGGGAGTGTGGGGGGGGGGGGTTCCTTTGAAAAATCAAAGTAGCGAATAAATAGTACATTCCAAGTTTTCAGGATTTCAGATAAACTCTGACAAAAAAAGAGAAAGAGATTTACATGTACGCCACTGCATCTACACACAGCTCTAAGGCGATCGTCAAAGGGTATCAAGATTGCTAAATTTGGAGAAATTCCCGGCCAAATGGCTTCACAGTGTACTGATGATGGGAACTTCTTTAGCGTTATGCACTAGTAAGATTTTCGTTTAAGAAACCTGTTTATAATAATATCTTTGTCGATATTCCGGTTGACCTTTATGCAATATTAAAATATTCTAGAGAAAGAACGCCAAATCCCAGCATGGTGACGGTTGAAGCGGCTTCACTAGGTTTATGCTGCCGCGCGAGGTAATGGTTGGGAGAGGGGGGGGGGTGTCTGTGGATAAGTACCGAAGAAAAATGTTCGGGCCGGTCCAGTATCGTACGTGGCCCCATCTACCGTTTAAGGCCCTCCGAATGATCTTATTATGTATCACTCAAAATAGCATCCTTTGAATACTTATATACGGTTCATTACAGCCCTTAATTAAAGTTGTCTCCTTATACAGACCAAGCTGGGAATTCAAATGATATCTATTCCTCAGCAGAGGAAGCCCGAGAGTGCCACATCCGGTTGTCTAGAGGTACCAAAGATAAAGAATGCTCACTGAAGCCAAAAACCACGGTTACCTTGGTTGAATGTGGATTCTGTTTTGGGGGTCCATTTCTTTTCCTTCCCGTTGCTTCTTGCTACGTCAATGAATGCTTGACCGGAAGCAGTCAATTCTTGGGGTAAAAGCGATTAATTGGATCGATCCATTGGATGGTTCCCCAGTTATGGAAAACACTAACTTTGCCTGCGCCTCTCAAGGTTGTTTTTGCGGTGTTTGGACATATTAATTACATTTTAAATTATTTATGAACATATGAATAAGCCTGATTGGATTTAATTGAAGTTGCACGGCTTGCCTCATTTTCACTTATTATATGTGAAATATTCAATATTTTCAGACATCATTGAACTGAATAAAAATACTTTCTATTCGATCATACGTTTACATTGTGCGATGCAGAAATGCGACCTTGTAATTACGGTATCTAATGTTGCTCTTTAATAGTTGGTGCATATTCATGCAGCAAAAGTATCGTATGTTAGTGGCTTCAGCAATTATCTTTGGAACTGAAGAACTCAATCCTCAGTGACGTGACATGCAACGGAGCTGAAATATGTGTATTACTAAGTTCAAATACTGTCAATATGTAATTGAAACCGTGCTACTAACACTGAGGCAAACACTGCATATGCCCTATACCAATAACCACGCACTTTGCCTATTGTTGCAATGCATGCCGTAAACTGTTTCATACGACACCTTTTTCAACGCGACAATTGAACTATATGAAAGGGAAAATGATAACGCAGTATAAACAAAAAACGGACCGTGACAAAGCGATACTTAGACCTATAATGTGATTAAGATCGAATTGTATGGTTGGCCGCAGGGAACAAAGTCGGGAATAATGCTAATATGATCGATTCAATGCTCACATTAATTCTGGGCCAATCAGGCTGCAGTTCATTATGTCTGCTTCAAATTAATTAGATGCAGACATAAATTGGATTTAATGCTAGCTTTGATTTAGTTTTTGCTATAATGCTATTTCTTACAGTTGTCAATACTCCATAGTTTAATGGCTTAATATTTTGTAAATATGACACAAACCCATAATATTTGACTCATGTGACAGAGATGCTTATAAATAATAGCTCCCAAAATAACTAAGAAAAATCTTGGTCAATTTGGAAGATATTCTAGTTTAAAGTCGTGTCTGGGGACTGTCATTTATTAAATCTGTGATTAAATCTGAAAGTGCCCCTATAGGTTCTTAACCCATTCACTTCTTTTTGGTTTTCTATTCTCTTCATAATTTCAAAATGTTTACAGTGTTGAGACTGAAACCAATACCATCATTACGTCATGTTCAATAGTTTCAATATTTTAAATGCAGTATTTGAAAAATCCATTTCCATTATGGAAAATACACACTGTAACAAATAACGTAAAACATGAAACGTTGAAGCACACTGTGGCTCGATGATGTCATATTTCGGCTTGATCAATTCATCAGTCTTGTGTGTGAATGAACAGGAAATATGTGATATCCCTTAAATGGAATAACATTATCTTAGCTGTTTGGGAAGTTGCTCATAACAGTTATCTCTATCACATAGAGTAATGGTTGGGTTTGCTTCCTTTAATTATAAAACGTTCCAAGACAGTAAATTGGCGTTAATTGAACAAGTTCGTTTTTGGAACAAGTAATGAAAACAAAAGTAAAAAAAAAGGTAAAAAAGTAATGAAACGAATAAATGGAGGAATAGGCTACATCAAGGGATACTAATCCATCAGTCAGTTATAGGAAAAGTATTTTTTAAGTAGATTCCAAATAAAATAATGCACAGACTACTCACATGCCACGTCTTAATGGCTTGAGATCATTACGTATTGTCTTATAGTCAGGCCTATTATCTGGATCTTCCTCCCAACATTTCTGCATACAGCTTAGCACGCATACATCACAGTTTTCGATTGCCATAACATTAGGTCTGAATGGTATTGTAGGATCTTCGGGACACTGAATCCTCTTGATAATCTCTGAAAAACAGACAGCAACTTGCAAGATTTGGAGTTTGTCCATAAAAAAATAAATATCTGAAATCTTTATAATACGTTACTACTCCTTAGAAAACTTTATACATTGCATTTTATATTTTTCTGATAATTGTAGATTACTTCTGTACGTGATACGTTTTTACGGCATCGAAAGTATGAAATTAATTGCATGTTTCCTGCAGATATTGAATTGTTTGCCACCCGATTCCTATTGAAATCACTTTTCTAAGTACAGGAGGTTGATGCTCGATTTGTAGTCTTGTGTGGTTATCTACAACCCCTGCAGTCACCTCCATGTCTAATGCGATTACGTATAAATTGAACTATATTTGAATGGAGCGCAACCTTTGATATTCATCCACATTTGCCTGTTCATTGAACTCGTCGTCAAGAAGTACATGTACTCAATACAAGAACTAAGCACACAATAAATGGCATGAGTGAATCTATGCGAGCAGTTCCCATAGCAACAGGTACGGCTCTAATTACGTATGCGGTAGCTAAGTTACCTTGTGGACTCAGCTCACAGCTGCCGTACGGGCCGTCTCGTAAAGCTATCTCGTAAAGAATTATAGCAAACGAATATACATCTCCTTTCTGTGTTCCTGCCAGCGGTGGGTTTGGGTCGCGAAGTAACTCAGGAGCCCTCCAGAGAAGTTCTGAGAGAGATGTATTACAAAATGTAAATGTAAACTTTGATGTATAGCAGCATATAGGATGTAATTTAAGTCAGGTATTAAAATGAGATACATTCTAACAGGGCTATGTATGCTCAAGTATATTAAAAAACAATAATAGTAAGAAACAGGTAACCCGATTAGAGAAAGTGAATCCAATTACCTAAACACAAATGTCCCCAAATTACATTGTGAACATCAGTGACTGCCATAGATATTTCCATATCAATTTGCTCCCTTGAGACTGGGGCGCAACTATCATTCTTGTACCGGGAAGGGGAGAGGGCATATACGATTTATCTTAGAGAGCAGTGGTCCATCTGAAACCCTCCCATTTGAGAAGGTTTGGTAAAATGGAGAGTCTTATAGATGCAAAGAGTTATATAAGAGCTATACTGTGCCAGTTTTGAGAGAATGTTGAAGAAATTACGACAGTTCAGGTTGTACCGCACATACATATTATTTATTTATAGAGTATTGTACACTACAGAGTTTGTCTGTGTGTAAAATGTAGTCTGTCAGTGGTGGCTAAAGCCCCATTCCCCAGCCCGACTGTATACTCGGTTGGACCCTGTCGCACTCACGTCGGTAGTAGGCATATTCCCCTTGTTGGAACTGAATCTTTTCGTCTACTTGTCGCATATGGGAGAGTCCATAGTCTGTAATTCGAACGACCCACCTGCTGTCAATAAGGCAGTTACTTGACTTCAAACATCCATGTGAGTGGATTTCACTATTGTGTAGGTATATCATGCCCTGCAAAATAAAAGTTTATAAACGTGATATACTTGTTATCATATTGCTACCTGGTTTGATTGGAATTAAGATGCTGAAGGTTCTATAGCTTTGACGACCCTGATATATGCTGCTGCAGACATCTGCTGCAGATGAAGATGGAGAGTGTCGCCAGCCAGTGAATTATTTAATCAAACTCGCTGTTCATGGATGCAAACGCTCGACAGTAATGGCGTTCCATACATTTCTTTTTGTTGCAGCTTTAATTTCGATAGAAATAATGGATTCTCGTATTCAAATTAAGCCGTCCAACTAAACTCATCCAATGAACAGTGGCAAAACTAATTCAGAAGAACGAAATCGATATTGACAGGCAAAGTTTGTGACCTATAAAACGCCGACATTAATTTTTTTTTTTTTCATTTTAAGAATGATTGCCTGGTGAAAATAAAATTTAACACCAAGACTGTGTGACTGTTCCAAAAAAAAAAATTCCAACAAGTAAAACAAGTAACCGTTTTTAAATGAAACTCGACAGTTCACAAGATTTCATAGACCAATAAAAATGGGAAAAAAATCGCTTCTGAAGTTTCTATAGCTATTTTGGTTTTCAAGATATCCCCCTCATATTTAATCTCTGGGATGCACCTTTAAGGTTAACTTGATGATGATGTCGGCTCCTCAGTGATGTTAATCCATATCTTCATAAATTCTAATACCTCAACCAAAACATTTTCTTCTGCGATGGTACATACAGCAGATTTCATCCAACCACCATTAGTCCTTGACAAGTTTGCAATAGACTGGAACCATGTTGTCTTAGATCATGAAAGTGTTGTGTTTGCTATCGAGTGTTTTCCTCTGATAGACTTACTTTCACAGTTTCTGTGCCTCGTGTGTTTGCTATCGAGTTTTCATTATCATTATTGTTATCATGGTTCCCTATATAGCGCAAACACTATAAAATATATATATTCATATGCGCTTTACATGATGTAGAATAAAACAATAATAAGAAAGAATTAAAGAAAAACAAATCAAGTTAAATTAAGTTAATAAAAATAATGGATAAAAAATATAATAATTACATGATAAACAGTAAAACAAATATAAAGCTAGAAAACAATTTACGAATCAGAAATCAAGTGAATATAAAATAAAGCAAATAAGAAAATATGATATTAACTAGAAAAAAATGTTATATATAAACCTGGGAAATTAAAATCTGAAAATGTAAATAATCGCAAGAGCCGGAAAAAAAAACCATGGACAAACCACAGAAATAATAACACACACACAAAAAAAAAGATTTCAGATATTGTAAGCTTTGCAGTATAAATGAGTCTTAAGTTTGGATTTAAAAAGGGTAAAACTTTAACTTTTCCTAAAACCTCAAGGAGTGAATTCCATAAAACTGGCGAAGCATAGCTAAAAGATCTCGGTCCAATTTTTGCAGTTCTTATGTTAGGGACAGTTAAAAGCAGACGGGACGAGGAACGCAACGGTCTAGAGGGAGTGTAAAGAGAAATTAAATCACAAAGGTACTGCGGTGCAATATTGTAAATACATTCAAAAGTGAGTAATAAAATCTTATAAGATATTCTTTCTCTAACTGGAAGCCAATGCAAGTTATGTAGGACGGGTTTTATATGATCATATTTGGAAGTACCCGCTACAAGTCTGGCAGCAGCATATTTGATTTTCTGAAGTTTATCTATGAGATGTGAAAGTAAGTTACAGTACAATGAATTGCAGTAATCTATGTGTGACGTAAAAAAAATGCATGAACAAGTGATTTACATGAGGTATCATCCAAGTAACTACGAATATGCCAAAGCTTATGAATACTAAAATTTGCTTTTCTACACACATTTGCAACATGTTAGTCAAGTGAAAGATTTTTATCAAAAATAATACCCAAATTACGAACCTTATCAACTAAATGAATTGTTGCCGCCCCCACTTGAAAAGAATAATCAGGAAGTTTAGCCAATTGTTGCTTTGAACCTATGACAAGCAATTCAGTTTTTGTATCATTTAGTTTAAGAGTATTCGTTAAAAACCAGCGACGTGCTTCAGCCACACAATTTTCCATTGCAGAAATTGCCTAACCTCTGGCAGTTTTGTATCTGATATTCACAGTTTGTGTGTTAGACTAAGTGGTACAGCCACTTAGTGATTATAGCTTCAGTTGTTTAACGGTCATTTCTGGTATAGAAATACAACTTGGACTGAGAGCGAAGATTTAATGGTTAAACATATCAAAATTAATTTTGTGCACAAAGACATCGTTTAACTGTTTAAATACTGAAAATGCTGTGCCAACAAAAATTGTATCATATTCATTGAATGTTCTTTTTCATTGCAAGCATATTTAATGATTCAGTAATTTGTGTGCGACTAACGTAAATTTCAGGTATCTGGCCTTTCCCAAAAAAGAGGAAGAAAATGGTAGCCGCTGTATTGATCACAACAAAAAGCAGCTTTAATTCCGCCATGGGTGGTTACAAGAAACCTAACGCGTTGCCTCCAAATTCAATACTTATAAATCTCAAATAGCTCTTCTGCTGTGAAGAACTCCTTTTTTTCTTTTTCTTTTTTGTAACGTCGACTTGAATATACTTTTCGAGTGTCGCCGTGGTCCAGTTGCCTAGTTGAGAAACATACATTGCAGATATAATAACACATCATTACCAACACCCCCCCCCCCCAACATTTCACAAATACAAATGGTTCTTTGACCAGAAATGAGACAGATGTTACCAACTGCAAACTACCTGACAATCCGACAGCGATGTGCTCAATTCAAACGTCTTACACACCTGCTATATTAGTCTATCAGGCGAGCACCAAACAGGGGTGAAAATTTTACTTTCGTTGCACCCTTTAAGTACCAATATTTGATGGTTAGATTATGGAAGTGGGTAGGGGCGGGGAATGCGGGGCAGGCGGGTGTTGTTCTTTTGCAGTGTTTACCGTTGATGGCAGATTGGGGAGGTGCTGCTTTTTCTGCAAACAAAATTGTGACGTTTATAATTTTGTGCCTTTCCTGACGCTATTTCAGTGCTTTAACACACACCGTCATGTTAGTTGGAGAATTTGCATCATTGGACACTTTACAATTAACAAAAGCCCAATAGACACCATGACTCCTTGCTCAGTGGGAAATAAATGTGTTGCATAAATCATCACCCAATATTATCATCATACCATTGAACTTTACTTAAAACAATATAACACCATTACTCATGAATATGCATAGTATCAAGTACACTGGCAGTATCCAAAACTGGGCCCCCAAATATTGAGCCCAAATGGTGCCAAAGTTTCACTATCGATCATTGACGTGGTAAACTATGGTAAACACCTTATTCCTTTTTATCAAGTCACCATGATAATTTAGGAAACTTTCCTCAGATTTATTCACCTTGTTGTGTAGACGGACGACGGGTAGTTAATAATATATTTTTCTGAGCTCTTATAGTCTTTATTTTCATTAAGTGAACATAAAAAACTTTAAAAAAAACTACTTGGTTCTTTTATTAAAAGGTAAAATTTTTGATTCTTGTTTAAAAACTAGGATGATAGTAAAAATAAAGAAAAGAAAAGAGACAGATTGCATGTGTAGGAGAGGAAAGTGCTTCTACTCTGAGAATAGAGAAAGAATAATCATAAACTATCAATGTAAGAAGTTCCATTGCAAACACCATTAATTAGTCCAAATGAAAGTCAATTTTATTTTGTACATATGAACATTGGCATGCCAAGCTTGTCTTTTAAAACTCCAACAACCCCAACAACAACCATGAAAATAAAAAGCTTTACACAATAACTTTCCTAGACATGCATGAACAGCGATAAATTTATAATTGATGGCTTCATTCTTCAAATTCATCTTTGAATCCCTTCTACTTTGGTGGTGTACCGTAATAACTTGATGTCCCACAACACACACTTGCTGAACTTTTTCTTCTGTTGTTGCACTGCGCGAATATTACTGATCAACATCTATGGAAATGCCTCAACGTAAAGAAATCTTGTTTCCAGATATCTTCTTAACGATAAGTTACCGAATAACACGTCATAGAAGACACCGTCACTTAAAAGGCAGAACTGGTGGGTTTTTTTTGACATCCTCTTATCCGTTCAAATTGATGTCACATTGAATATTTACACTTGTACCTTTCCATTGATGTATGGCATATTGTATTATTTTCTTTTGGGACTCGGTGAAACCTAGCACTTTTGACAAGGAATTTGCTCTTTTTGCAATATTTACTACGCGCTCACGTGACTACAGGTCACCCTGTGACGTACATGTGCGGAGTCGGTTGAGGAAAAATTTCGATCAAGCTATTCACTTCAGCACTTACACTACGCCGATACGACACTCTGTCATACTGTTAAAATCAAAATGCCAGCTAATTGTGTAGTAGGAGGTTGCAAAAACACTTCTGAAAACCGAAATTTAAGTTTCTTTTCAATTTCTTGCCAGTCATCAAACCGACGAAAAACGTTGCAGGCTTTGTATTACTTTTGTAATTAGCAGTCACAAAGACGTTCTCGCTCCCAGGGTTCCCATCGCCAGGAGGCGAATATATGTTCAGTGCACTTCGTCACAAACTCGTATTATAGGCAGTATTGTCTACGCAGAGGCCCTCTAAAGGTAACCTCTCCCTAAGTTCGATATATACCTAAACTCATTAGCCACAATTGCCCCGTTATTCTAATGTGTATACTCAATTGTTTATCTTCAGCCGTGTTTTACCCCATATGTGCAGGAGAAAAAGATCATATTACAAAACAGTACACTGTACAACACAATCAAACATTCCTCTTCTGGAACCCAACGACACAACATGGAAGCTCTCATCATCAACGTGCCTACAAGCCTTTCAACTGCCTCCAGTGTCCTAGGGTTCAACCGCCAGTCAACGAAAGTTATCAACGCCCGCCGCTTCCGTGTGAAAGGTACGCAAATTCCGATCAGGGAAGTTGCTGTTACCTTCAACAACCATCGTACCAAGTCCGAAGCCATAGCCAAAGGTATCTACTTCGGCTGTCGGTTTGAAGTCCAGCGAATCCACCACACCTTCGAAACAACCTAATGCCACAAATGCCAAGCTTTTGTCCACAGAGCAGCCACCTGTACTAGTAACAAGAATTGTCTTCGTTACCGCTCAGCCTTTGCCTTTCTCCTTGAGAAGCGTCAAAGTGCGCCAACTGCAAAGAACGGTCATCGCCAGCTACAGAGGATGCCCGATGTACCACCGCCAACTCCGAAAGACCCGCAGTGAACATGGAGCCTCTGACACAAGTTCCTCATCGACAAAGCCAACCACTGCGAAGAAAGCTACCACAATAAAACAGTCACCAGGAACAGACCACCAAAGCCAGCTCCACACAAAAAAACAGCCGACAACGCAACCTGGACCACACAAATAACCACGATGCCAGCTACCAAAAGCATCGCAGTAGCAACAACTTCATCCCTGGCAAACATCACCGTTTAGACCAACACCGTCATCTACTCAAATATCGTTAGGGGTATCCAATAGGAAGCCAAAGCCAAACTCAACCATACCATTCAGACTTTCAGTGAACAGGTTCCTGTTTCCTGAAGGAGACCAATCGGATACTCCGAATACTCAACCTCAACGACCAAGAAGCAGACGAGATCGAGATGGCAGCAGGCCGAATCTTCAACAACGCCAACATCAACTGATCCAAGATCTACGATCGTGCCTGCTAAATCCACCGACGGGCCCTCCTTCCAACGCCTGAGCCATAGCTCTGCCGTCTCTGCGTCTGGCCTCCGGATCCTATCATCGCACCGACATATCATCAGCCACCACGCAACGCCTCCCCCAAAACATGCTACCTCACGTTCAGCACTGTCTTCCGAACCGGCCCTCAAAGTAGATATTTCATACTCTCAAATCTCAAACAATGGGAGTATTATTTTTCCGGCCAGGGGCTTTTGCTACTGGCTCGCTGAAGCGCCTCTCGGCAGAAACAGCATAATACAAGACATATCGTATCGCACTGTACATTAGGCCCTGTGTGTCTTAGTTCTCTTTAGCAGAACCAACGACACGACACTACGCACGGAGCAGACTTAGTGATGCACGCTAACACGTACGGACGATATGTATTGTAGGTATGTATATATTGCACTGAGACGATAAAAGTATTTGCATTTTTGAACTTTTGAAACTCGTATATGGAATATGAATCTATCATGCGTTTTTTTTACCGTGGTGTTCACTTCGCCTGTGTATCTGCTTTTTGTGGAGTTGTTCAAGCGAAACTGAGACATACCAAAAGCTTCATATTTGGTGGACTCGATTAATGTTGCATCCACTGACTGGAAACTATCTGCAAGCACGATTAATTGCAAGAACAAATGAAGAAATACCCGATATATCGACATATTTCACAAGGTAGGCATTTCAGTCGCGGCGAGACCATGATAGAGTACGGCACAGTGTGTATACTGGCCTGCAATGTCAGCGAATCTTACGATTGAAATATGACAGACGTTTAATGCAGATTTTTAACCATAATTTACTTGTAATTGAAGGATTGCTACCAAAAATTAGTTAACAAATGTAAAAACAAAACAAACAAACAATTCTTTCTCTTGCATCTGCTGTTTATTGGAAGAGAGAAGTGAATAAAAGGTTCACTTTCTTACGTGATGTAGGTGGAAAGTCCATTGTTATGTTTCGCGTTCGCGGTACACTCCGCAGAATGACGTCACACGGTGACTTATACGTCCATGAGCTTTTACGCATCACGTTTCTGGTCAGTGAGAATCTGCTAACTTTAACATCAATTTTCTCTCAATTACTGTCCATTTCGACTAAACGGGAACCACGGTATTGTTTGTGTTAAATACTCCAGCTATGCATTTTAATTATAGCAGTGCCTTTTCGTGCCTAGAACAGCCCTTGACGATTCCATGGACATCTGTGTTGTCTTACAAAACAACAGTTGAATATTACTGTCGGAATCGTACCACATTCATGAATTGCAGGTTTATCAGTTATCTATGCCTAACCATAAGCAGATATTCCATATTTGACTTAAATATAGATTATGTTCCAACAATGAATTACGTACAGACAGAAGTGAATGTTTGGTTGGCTATGTTAGGTTATAGTATGTGCCACTTCAATCATCATTGGAAAACGGCATTGAACACTTGAGAATCTCAAACTTGTTGCTAATTGCTCACCTTATCCTCTATACTTACTGCTGTATAGACCCAAACTATAGCACGCTATCATGTAAAAGTTTCTTGAGATTACGTAATCGACCTGCCTTGGTCGTATAATTAATTCTTTTTGCCAATTAGTCTGCAACGCCTGCCACATATTTTTTCTTGTATGAGGGTTTTTGTGTGAACGCTGTATGATTAACTACACTGTAGACATAAACATATTTCCACACAGTGTTTACACAAATAGGCTAATGATGTTAAGAAGCAATGCAGGACAGCCCGAAGTCGATTTACGACCGTGGCAGGTCGATTACGTAATCACGAAACTTTCCTAGCTATAGAGTGCTATAAATGGAGCCACTAATGCAATCTTAAGTCTTTTCTCGCATTTTGTAAACTGATTCGTAAATCTTGATTTCTATATGTACATCTATACAAATATGTTCTCAGACCTTGGTAACTGAATGGTTTCAACGAAATTGTACGAAAAAGGAGATCGCCTCATAGACTAATGATGAATGTGTTTAACATGGTAGGTGATAGGTTCTATTGTACCTACAAAATGTTGGATGATCCATGTATACACGTATGATCAGTCTTCGTAAACGTTCATGAAAATTGGTAGTAGTTAACACAGATATGGTCGAGAGAAACGTCTAGCGAATTTATTTCGTAGTACAGCGAGGGAACTATTATGAATTATTTATATTTCCTTGCGTCGCTTCACTCAAGTCACGACCAGTGGAAGTACGTAACCAGAAGATAACGTAACTAAGGCTACATCATTGTATAGTGGCAGTCGAAGTGAGAGAATTACTGCCATGCAATGCGTATAC
The DNA here is from genome assembly GCF_037975245.1 of Apostichopus japonicus. Classification (NCBI taxonomy): domain Eukaryota; kingdom Metazoa; phylum Echinodermata; class Holothuroidea; order Aspidochirotida; family Stichopodidae; genus Apostichopus; species Apostichopus japonicus. The sequence goes on from NC_092579.1 coordinate 25,799,103, forward strand.
TTAAGTGTCACTGTGTAAATGTCTATACATGTATATAATATACTCAACAATGGCAAATTTGATGAGATTTTACCAGCCTTAATCTCTCACTCAGTACAGTTGAATCTGTGAGGGTTATCAATCGAAGTCGATTGAAGTTACTGTCATTAACACAGTGTTGCCGGTTTGAATTAAGCTGGGAAAGGGAAGGATAGGGCAAGGAAGGGTAAGGAGAAGAGGATATCACGAGGATATCGGAAGGGATCAGAGAGTGGGGGGGGGCATATATCGAGATGGCTTTATTATTAGAAATAAAGATTTCAGCAACCTCAAAAGTGAAGTTTGACAAGGAGATGTTTTTCTCAGTGTAGGAATCGAGATCGGCCAGAGGTGGCCAGTTTACCAATTTACAGGCAGTGAAGAAGTTATCTCACCATATTTACATTAGATCATCCCAAGAAGAAATCATTTGAAATACTTTATGGGACTCCCATCCCTATTGGTGTCTGCATGGTGCAGTAGGGAATTATATACCAGCCTACATGTTTCAAACATTTATTGTGAGAGAGATGGTTTCAATTCTTTAGACAGTGAGATATACTATAAGGACTATAATATCATACATAAATTAGAGTCAAGGTTTCATGTCTTTCTTGCCCAGAACTTTATACATATACATTGATGTCTGTATAGGCTATACATACTACTTTATTCCAATCAGTAACCAGAGCAGGCCCATAGTCACCGGGGCATTCCGGTTCTGCGAATGAACGCGCTCGAGCTTGTGCCTTGTGCAGCTTAAAACATCCATTATTCATAAGCTTAAGCGTGCAATATTGATGAATAATTCATTTTCTTCCCTCGCTGCACTACGAACATTAATGAATCATGCGGGCAAAACCTGTTAAAAAAAACATGGAATGGTTTATCGGGTACTTGAGAGGTTAGGTTTCAAGCAAATTTTATAGAACATCAATAATAGAATACGTGGTTGAAAATCAGTCTTGGAAATAATATCATGGAGTATCTCTAGGTACATCCCCGAGTAGCACCTGTCTTATCAGTTCGCTCTGAAGGTGAGATGTATGTAAATATAAATAGTATATACAACTGCTACTATAATCCAGAGTGATATTAGCTTCTTTGGCTAGCTTCATTTTCTAGTATAATTAAGCTTCATACTAAGTCTGTGTTGTGTCCTTGAAATGTTTGTTCTATCAATCGGTGAATACTGTATTTATTCTAAAGTTTTATAAACATGAACAACAATTGTTCATTGAAAAGTGAATTTTTCAGTACATGAAAGTAAAGCACTGAAAGAATTCTAGTCGTTTTCGTCTTTTATTTTATTTTGTTTAAGTATGTCAGTTATGCATATAGGTCATCTATAAATGTTTCATGCAATGGAATTGTAAACAACTGAAACAAAAGTAGCTTATTGGCGTAGGCCCGACATGCAGCACATTCTATATGCCTACACGGTATACGCGCCTAACGGGACCCTTTGCTATTCAGAGAAAGATAATTGAACGTTACGCTAGAATATGAAACACTGAATCTTACGCTCAACTTAAAGCACCGGTAGACTGCATTGAACTATATACAAATCAGCACTCAGTGTGTAGACTGGATTCACACTGCAACAGCCATAAGGACCTGCTTCGGATTTCTTTGGTGGGGAAGATGTAAGGTGGGAATTGGTTGTGCAGTGGGCGACATTTAATTACTTCCTATTTAAAGAAACAATAACTGCGAAGCTGTCCACAGCTTTACAATTTACACCACTAAATAATTGGTGATAATAAAAACGCTGTACCGATAGTTTTTGCATTTGGTCATATATACGTTGTTGCATCTTTGAAACATGCTTTAAGGGGCTGCAAAATATGAAAAGTAGTGGCTGCACATTTACTAAAGATTTATGTTCACATTAAATTTGTGTGCTATTTTGGCAATATAGCTTCACATTGTTTTTCGGTTCGCTGTTTGTTTCACACACTAGACAGGCTGTCGTGTGATATTTGGCTGATTTTGTTGCGTATTTCGCTATTCTAGTTGTGCCTACATACTTACACGAACGATGTCTGATATGATAGAAGCAATCAGAAGGTGATCTAATTTCACGTCGTCGTTTTCCAGGATGTCCTGAATAATGATAAAAGACACACTGCATTACTAATCATCTTAAAAGATGAATGTAATTAAAATGACGATAATCTCATAGTTAACGGTGAGAACTTTGGAGTTTTACATCTTTCTCGTATTCCTGAGTCATCTATAGTAAAACAGTGTAGTTTATGTGGAATGCTGTATTCCATTACAACAATCATGTTTTCAATCGATAAGGCTTGTAAATGTAAAGTAATATAGTTCTTTTGTCGCCACGGTACAGTTTATTAAATAAATCATTATCCAAAAAGTAATACAATATTTGCCTTAACCTAGATTTACACAATTTGAACTTTATTGACCTGTTGTCACATAGGCTACATACATACATACTGCCACACACACACGCACGCACCCGCACACACGCACACATACATACGTACTACTTAATATGTATCCACCCATATAATTCGAATGATAAGAAAACTGCACTTAAACGATAATTTATCTTACCTGTAAACTGCCTTTTCGACAGTACTCACTGACAATGCAGACTTGTGATGGCTCAATACATGCACCGAGGAATCCATTGAGGTTATCGTACTTAATTTCTCTTATCTAAGGAGAAAACAGGCATGAGAAACAATAAAAATGTAATGATGCTTCAGCCCATTGAACAACTACTCCGTCAATGGCAAATTGATATTTTTCTTTAATAACATTCATATCAACTTATCTGAGCAACGTTAAACTGACGGATACCAGTGGTGCATGTGATGAGGGTATCACATGTCCGTTAGTACAGTTGACGCACATTTGTAGCTCCTCGGTCTTTCCTTCCTTGTCTCGTATCGCCCAATAACAGAAAAGTAAGACGCCACCGGCGTTATGTCTTTCATCAACTAAGATGCATACCTACATACAAACCTACATACATTCATTCATTCCAATGATTTTCTTTATTTGTTATAGTTTTATTTGCTGTAATAGAGACTGAATTAACAAATACTGTACCAAAAACGTTGTTCTTAAAGGGACCTAATGCTTACCTTTCTTTCAGCGCCAAAGCTGTCCATATTTCACCTGGGAATTATGCAAACATATGCAAAGGGAAAAGTAAAAGGTTTCAACTCCTAATGGCACTATGACATCACACATTGTCAAACTGGCAGCCCTTGACACGAGGTTTAAAACACGAAATCTGCTAAAGTGACCAAACTTTCCCTAAGACATTAGAGAAAAGGGCGTGCGAGCTGGTTATCACAAATAAACCTGTCAACATGATTGGAATTGATTTATAGAGGTTCTTACTATTTTCAGCTCCTTGCGGATGGTTCTGTTTAAATCCAACGACCGCTTGGAGATTTTTTTTATGGCAACACATTGTCCCCTATAGCGCGCTACCTCCGTAAAAATTTGTCCACGGAAAGGATCATTTGATTGCCTACTATCTGACGTCATTTGGCTCACCTGTAACGAAAATCAGGAAAAGAAAGCATTTGTCACTATTCTTTCGATGCATATATATGAATAAGTCTTGAGAAGAGAGTTTAGCAAAACCCAAAGAAAAAAACAAACAGCCGTCCCTTTTCTAGAGGAAGACACTATTTCTTATTCTTATGATTTCAATATTACTTTACTGGTCTGTGCGGCGTTATAACTATCCTTACATCATTGCGGTATCGACACGTCGCATAGTTTTTTCTCAGGACGATAGGGTAGTTTGCATAAATGGGAGGGATTTGTAACTTTCGATTCGGTAAATGACTTTACAGCTTGTTGTCAGAGCTGCACTGAGCCGTTCAGCTGAGACATGCGAGAAGTACTAAAAGCATGGCAGTGTTGAAGAGCTGTTAATGGGATTATGATAATAGCAATTTCACGTGTACGTTAGGTACATAAATATATCGCAAGGAAGACACTTAAGGTTATTAAATAACCTAATTTCAAATGTGAAGTATATCAGAAGCATGTGAGCACACCGTGTGTTGTGTATAGAATCGGTAGACTTGTACACAGCCGAAAGCATAGGCGTAGGAGCCTCATTTGATTTGGGGGGGCTGTAACGACTTGCCCGAAAAATATAACCAAATTTTTTTCGCGCGCTCCGCGCGCGTTCTGCATGTTAATGTGCATATCACATAGGCATCCATCAGTTACTACATCACCTGCCAATAACATAAAATCATTTTTCGTGTTATTACCCTTCTATATTGGTTATAATTATTGGGGAAGTCCTTACAATAATAATGATAATTATATCAGTTTAACCATTGAAAAACACATTGCAAATTATTCTTCTTTTTTCAGTAGGTGCCAGTGGCGCAGTGTCAGGGGGGGGGGGAGAGAATGGGTCTGTAGGGGTGCTTTTGACACTATCTAAGCGGAGCGCCACCACAGGTTGGCGCGGAGCGTACAGACATTTTTGAGTAAAGATACTCCCTAGATCGCCGGAAATGACCCTTTCCGGGCCTTGCTAATTTGCAGATAAATGAAGGATAAATAGGTGTCGTCGCCATTTGTCAGAAAATTGCACCAACAAAATGTGAAAAATGTCAATACTGTAGGTATTTGAGAGCGCAATAAAAAAGTCGATAATTGCGAATAAGTAAAAAGTGGTAAAAAGCTGAAAAGGGCGCCAGCAGTCCATTTGAGTCCGTCAGGGGTCATCGCCCCTCTGACTGTATGGACGCTCTGCCACTGGTAGGTGCCCGAAAAATTCTCAGCATATTGCCCAAATTTTCACCCAAAAAATTGAAAAAAAATGCAAATTATTATTCTTTCAGTAGGTGCCCGAAAAAATTCTCAGCATATTGCCCGAATTTTCACCAAAATATTTGAAAAACACATTGCAAATTATTCTTCTTTCAGTAGGTGCTCGAAAACTTCTCAGCATAGGCCAATTGCCCGAATTTTCACCAAAAAATTGAAAAACACATTGCAAATTATTATTCTTTCAGTAGATGCCCGAATAATTCTCAGCATATTGCCGAATTTTTACCAAAAAACCCCCAGAAAAACACATTGCATATTATTATTCTTCCAGTAGGTGCCCGAAAAATTCTCAGCATATTGCCCGAATTTTCACCCCAAAAAATTGTTGGGGGGGCTGCAGCCCCCCCAGCCCCCCCGCCTCCTACGCCTATGGCCGAAAGGAATGTACTGAGTGCATGATTGTGCGCGTGCACACTACTACTATAGGCCCTATCGATAAGTTAGATATACTTGTGGTATTGCTCTTGTTTGAGATATATATGTAGGCCTTCCATACGGAAGCATAGAAGGGACATGCAAATTGGCGACTTGCACACATTACAAAAAAAGGCAAAAATCTCACAATTACCGTTTTACACAATTGCTACTATCTTCACAAAACGCCAACAATCTGAAAATTATCATTTTTGACGTGATGTTCTAAGTGCGCCAAACAGTAAAAATTAGAAAGTGTAGTACCTCAATCACGGACCGGAGAGGCAATAGACTTTACATCACATAGGTCCAAATATAATAGACAGAACCATAGTTGATGATTTTAATAACATTTTACATGGATTAAGCTAAACCTCATATACAATCTTAATAGGCATATAGGTTTTGCCTAAAACATCGCCTCAGCGTCAGAACAATGCACAACAGGGACCTTCAAGTTTACTAGGACACCTACAATATATTATTTTCATCAGCAGATACCTCATTGTAAACAATGTTATCTATAAGATGTCACGATCGACTTTCATAGTTACACATTTTCATTGCGTAAGTATGTATATATAAAATACAGTTCTACGTACCAGAAATATATATTGTAATATATGTGCATCTACCGTTCGTGCATGCATGGTGCGCCTATTGGGTGGGTGCCTTAAATCCTGAATTCGACATCTGTCAGTTTCTCGCATTCTAATTGGAAGACTCTGTCACATGTCGATGCTAAACGCTCATGATTGGAAGAAACTGTCATATGTGAAAAGATATCGACAAGTATCGAATTAAATTGGTATCAGACAGTTCATCGCAATCTTCGACACTGGTAGATATCATTCGACATAAGTCGATTTCTTTCACATATAGCAGTTTCTATTAATCACGAGCGTTATCCGTTGACATGTGACATTTAGTCCACCAAAGGGAGGGCAAGTAAATGACCGATGTCACTTGGATTCTATGTCGAATTCTTTCACACGTGGTAGTTTATGCATATGCATATTACATTGGACTTCGAAATTATTTGTTAAGGCTGATTATGATTGTCATAATGTACGCTCACATTTTGTTAAGCCTTTAAAGTTCTTTTGAAAATTCAAATGAGTATGGAAGACGTTACAGCTTGTGTTTCTAAGGTCATAAATATAGGCAAGAAAAAAGTGACTAATAACTTGAAATTTATTTGGAGCTTACCAGAACGTGTAGTTTATTTCAAATATAAGTTATGAAAGAATATGTTATTCATAATCTGTATAATTTGTTGTAAACAATGAACATTACCATCGTGTCCTTCTACGTGGTATATATATATATATATATATATATATATATATATATATATATATATATATATATATATATATATAAATATGTTGAGACTAGTGGAACACTAGTAGTTGTTACACAGAGTTCCACTAGTCTCAACATATATTTCGCTCTGTCCACCGGGCATAGAGCACTCTGCGCCAAAATAGACGCCAACCAACTTTATATATATATATTTATATATATATATTTATATATATATATATATATATATAAATGAAAATCGTAATGAGTTGGAAAATCAAGAACAGTGAAAAAACTTTCAGCCTCCACCGGGATTCGAACCACGGGCCTCCCGCTCTGTACGCGGACACCCTAACCACTAGGCTATGGACGCTGATTGTATGTCCAGAGGTTCGAAACCGGTAAGGAAGATCGTAATTCCACTGTAGGCGTATATATATATATATATATATATATATATATATATATATATATATATATATATATATATATAGCCTATATATATATATATATAGATATATATACTATGCACATTACTATGCTTACGTACACAAACACACGCGCTCACATGTGGCCACAATTAAGGAACTGGAATGATGACATACGAAGAGTAACTTCGCTATAGTTTAAATTGTCGTGGTTAATGCTTTCGAAAAACTTGCCCAAAACGAATAAACTCATATGAAATGCGGGTAAAAAATGTTTACAGATCACTACCGGCCTTTCACGCCTTCTAATAAAGTCCTGTATTTGAAATGTCTTACATAACTCAAGTTAAAGTTGTTATGGATGTTTTGGTGTTTCTCGAGCTTTGCTACTGATGCATGACTAAGAAAAACAGTCGTTTGTGCAACCACGATGATGCGTCTATCGACAATTTGTCAAAAGAAGTCTTAAAAAGTGCTCCTTGGCGTCAATGTGAATGGTCACCTCATCAACAGAAGAGGCAGTAGAAAGGGTAATATATCGCACCCTATGATGAAGACTAATAGCCCGGCAAAATGATTTAGACGTAAAGAATTGTCGCAGGAACACAATCCAATGATGCCTGTATGCAGTTTGAAATGTTGCGCTTTAATGCGATGCGTAAATCAATCATTTGGGTTCTGAATCACTAGATTTAGTGAGATTCGTGATGAAACTCTTCAGTTTGCAGTCGATGTTTTGGTTACGATGCGGAAGGCTCAGTAACCTTTGCAATGGTTCTCATCTCATAAATGTTAATGAGTGGTCGGGGTTGAACCCAATATTCTTAAAATGTCTTAAATCTTTTCAACTGTATGTGCGATTTAGTTCATACTTGGTATGGTAATGTAACTACACTGCAATTACATGTTCTTTGCAACAACACTTTTTGCCTCATTATTATTCAGGAGTGGATAGGGATCAATGTCATACTCGGTAGGTAGATTCCACATGATATGTAAATGTGCTCTATCTTTTTTTTTTTTTGCTTTGCATTTCATCAATATGAATGAGTGGACGGGGCTTAACGTAAAATGTCAACCGCATATATGTTCATACATGGTAAGGTGATGTAACTACATAATAAGTTCGTGCTCTTTGCAACAACAATTTTTACCTCGTAAATATTTATGAGTGGGTGTGTTTAATTTGTAATAATAAAGAACAGTTTGTAAACACGATATCTCAACAAACACAGTATTGAATCAATGTCATACTTGGTAGATAGATCCAGCTTGGTGAGTGCAAGAACCTTATTGAAATTGGTTGAGGTCAAAGGTCACATGAGGTCGACAGGTTTCAAAAGTCTGAAAATCATTTAAACATGCTATCATAACATGATAATTAAAGCTACAATTAATCTGTGATTTCTTCAATGCCATAATTTTCATTTGGTGAGCATAGTTTGGTCAAATTCAATTCCGTATACTTTTGTGAAGGGGCTCTATGTGACTTCAACGAAACATACAGTATATCCAGGAAGTGAAATCTGCTTCAGAGAGTTCATATTGTTGCTTTAAACATGTAACTATCATTCATTAATATCAATTATGAAAGAGATGGTTGGTAACAGAGCTGATTAGCTCAAAATTGTTAAAAGAAATTGTCCATTTATTCATACATCTATGTGTCTATGTTTCTCATTGGAAGACTATACTTTGTGGATATTGAAACATTTTGGAATAAGAATTCCATACTGTAAAATCCTTACCACTGAATGAAATGGTTGATGCCCACAAGGGGGTGCTACAAAAAAGAGCAGGAAATCTTGGAAAATTTAACCCACTTGCTATACATCATTCAGATAGTTATTTTGAAATTTTAGCACATTTTATGACAAGGAATTACAAAGCCAACAAAGCTGGTTTTACTTTGTCATTAAATATACTTTTTCAACATGATAACTGATTCCTGATACCTTCCTTAGATATGTTGCCGCATTATGCAATTGATAATCCCTCTCCATTTGGTGTGCACAAGTTCATGAATATTAACATGTATGGCTTACCGCAATATATGAATATTGTAACGCCGCCAACGTCTGGTAGTGTAAAACCTGTCTCGAAACCAACTGGAGGAGAGTAGGGGAGGTAGATGGGGGACGGGTACAGATTAACTCTAAATCAGGAGGCAGACACCAGAGTTGTAAGATTAATAAAAGTATAATTTCTCATCTCGTTCTACATCTACAGCGTATAATACAATATTTACATTTGCCCAATATAACGCACTGGGGTCGGGCACAACCCAATGATAAACATGGCTAAGTTAGACTGGGCTGCGCAAGGGTCGGGCAGTCTAGACGTCTGCAATCCACCGGTGTCGGGCAGCACAGGCTTCGGGCATTCCGCTTGACTCGGGCAGCGCAGGTGTCGGGCAATCCGCTGGACTCGGGCAGCGCAGGGGTCGGGCAATCCGCTGGACTCGGGCAGCGCAGGGGTCGGGCAATCCGCTGGACTCGGGCAGCGCAGGGGTCGGGCAATCCGCTGGACTCGGGCAGCGCAGGGGTCGGGCAATCCGCTGGACTCGGGCAGCGCAGGGGTCGGGCAATCCGCTGGACTCGGGCAGCGCAGGTGTCGGGCAATCCGCTGGACTCGGGCAGCGCAGGTGTCGGGCAATCCGCTGGACTCGGGCAGCACAGAGATGTGGGCACTCTAAAATGCCTAAACACATTTGTTTGGACTTAGCAAATATCAAAGGCTTTACCACGAGCCGCCGGAAGGAAAGTTCCTCGTCTTGCACTCGACCGACTCTCCGACCCTCTGACTCACTTATTTACGAAAGAACCCTGCATTAAATACCCCGGAAATAACCCCCGTTTACACACGTCCGTACATAAACTGTAAAAAAAGGCTTAGACCAATCAGGGACTACTTGTATATATAACTACGGTGAGTTGCGACCAATGGGATCGACTCACACACCCACCGCCGTGCCTGCCTATGCCAGTCACGGGAATACATCGATATAGCAAAATTACGTAATCAGTTCCTGTTCCGGATAAACATCTCTCGTTACCTCCGCGGAGCGCAACAGATGTTACCCCTGAGGGAGCGAAACGTATCTCACTAAGGAAAAGTCGTAGCTTTCCGCTACAATATGTTTGGGCATCGGAACCCCTGAACGTTTTCGCTTTCTCGTTAAGTCTTAAACGAAACTAAACGGATCTGTAACGGTGGAATGTACACAATATCGCCCATTACTAGATAGAAAAGTTAGTTTCTATTATAACTACAATAATGTCATTCAATTCAGGCGACTAAGTTGGATCAGGATTGACCGACATTGAAAAACACAGCAGTCTAAGACGGCAAAGCACTTGTAGTGAGCTTGTCCTCGACAAAGACAAACTACCCAGGGAGTTTTCAAACAAAAGTACAGAAAACCCCTTCCTATTCTCTACAGATGATCCAAGATAAAATTACGCTCGTACAAAGCATTCTTGAAAAAAAACTACTGTGTATGTTTTGTTTGTACCTGTTCAGCTTAGTGACAAACAAGTCTCGCTTGACAAATACATAAATGTCTGTTTTCGTCATATAGTGTAACATTAATCAGATTTTTTGATCATTTCCGAAAACTCCCCAATACATATCAGGACGAATGGAGATAAAAACAACAACAACAAACAAACAAGAGCGCAATCCATGGAGTTGCCGATCTCATCTCCATGACGACGGAAGTGATTGCTGGGTTACTTGTGAATGCATCTGTTATCACCTAAGTTGTTAAGAATCCAGCTTTTAACGTATAATCTATAGCTTAAAGTTTAGTAATAATAATCAGTCTTAATAGTCATTGTTGTTTCAAGCAAAGCATCACATTTGGGTCAATTTCACCTCTAAATAACATTTTCCTTTCAACCTAACCGTCAACATTCAAAGAGAGATATTGTAGGATTGTTCTCATCATTCTCTACATTTCGTGTGGTTTAATTGCTTTTCCCTATACATTGACAAGCAGCAAATGGCTTAACACCAGTTTTTTAGGTTTTCGAACTTTGACGTCTGACGTTAGACATATTACGTCATCAATCACGTAGGTAGAACGTTACCTAGTCAGGAACCTACCCATCAAGTTTGAACTTGATCTGAATTATGTTATAGGAGGAGTTTGCGACACACTTTTTCAAAACATTTAGGACAAATTGAACCTTTGACCTCAATTTGACCTATGAACACGACCTAATCACCAAAATCTGTCCTATTTTAAGATTCACCTCATCATTCTTTACATATCCAGTGGTTTATGACTTCTTTCCTACAAGTTGACAAGCAGAAAATGTCTTAATACCAATTTTTAGGTTCCTGGAACTTTGACATGTGACGTCATCAATCACGCAGGCACGAGTTTACATTGTCTGGCACCTTCCAACCAAATTTTACTTGATAGGACTAAGGGTCTTTGAGGAGACTCACTCACTCACCCCGCCACCCCACCCCGCCCACGAACCCACCGAACCAACCAACCCACCCTCTCCATCCATCCACCCACCCACCCTCTCCTAAATAAGTTTGAAACGGTCTTTTGTCCGTCTCAATGCATCAGAATTAAAAATATCAGCTCCACGCAGTATGGATTAGATAAACATATTGTTCATCTTAATGAATCTCACACGTTACTAAACAGAAAAATAAATGAAGAACATACCCGGCTACCGAGAGTGTTTTGAGATCCACCTTTGACACGAAAATCCAACTCTTCGTAGTCTATTTTCCAAAGCAAGCCCATTAGATCCTGCTCATATTTATAATTCCTGCAAAATATAAAAATTTCATATCAAAGTAATATATCAACTATGAATTATTTGAATCATATGGTGCCTTATTTGCTATTTTTATTTGTTTACTTTGACTTTTGAAAGTATCCAAATGAACTACTTAAATATTCCTTTGAACTTATATTATCCATATTAACTTTCTTAAATATTGATATGAACCTCATAAAGCTTTTCAGTGGACTAATTACTGCAATGTCGTAAATATCCACATAAACTTCCAAATATGCCTTTCATCTTCTTCAATATCCAGTTTGACTTCTTAAATCTTCTCATAAACTTTCTTTCACATATATATATACATCAACTTCGCACGTCATCAATATGGAATTTCAAGCATATTACATAATCAATGGCGGCTTACTATGTACTGTGGTGAGGCCTAAGAACGTATTCAGTTAAACTGGGAAGCGGTTCACTTAAATATCGAATATTAGAGAGTTTTTAAGGTTACTGAATAATATAAATTGTAATATAAATTGTCTTTGATCGCTGCCTTCGTTATTCCTTTAACGAAATTAAATGAGTCTTTAAGAAAACAAAATAGGTGATTATCCATAAGGGCGTTCATATGCGAGACGAACCGTACTAAAAATCAGGGCGGTAAAGACTTCACTTTGGAGCTCCTATCTGGGGGAAAAACCTGCAACTCTTTTTATTATAAAATTCTCAACTTGTACTGACTCAAAGTGCAGCAAGGCCGCAGTTGAAATTCCTTGAAAGGTGTGAAAGTCCGACAAAACGTGACTGGTGAAACTATCACTGTGTTCACATGGGATAACGTGCTCGTCATCAGATCACCGGCCAAACACCATAGGCGTAGGAGCCTCATTTGATTTGGGGGGGCTGTAACGACTTGCCCGAAAAATATAACCAAATTTTTTTCGCGCGCTCCGCGCGCGTTCTGCATGTTAATGTGCATATCACATAGGCATCCATCAGTTACTACATCACCTGCCAATAACATAAAATCATTTTTCGTGTTATTACCCTTCTATATTGGTTATAATTATTGGGGAAGTCCTTACAATAATAATGATAATTATATCAGTTTAACCATTGAAAAACACATTGCAAATTATTCTTCTTTTTTCAGTAGGTGCCAGTGGCGCAGTGTCAGGGGGGGGGGGAGAGAATGGGTCTGTAGGGGTGCTTTTGACACTATCTAAGCGGAGCGCCACCACAGGTTGGCGCGGAGCGTACAGACATTTTTGAGTAAAGATACTCCCTAGATCGCCGGAAATGACCCTTTCCGGGCCTTGCTAATTTGCAGATAAATGAAGGATAAATAGGTGTCGTCGCCATTTGTCAGAAAATTGCACCAACAAAATGTGAAAAATGTCAATACTGTAGGTATTTGAGAGCGCAATAAAAAAGTCGATAATTGCGAATAAGTAAAAAGTGGTAAAAAGCTGAAAAGGGCGCCAGCAGTCCATTTGAGTCCGTCAGGGGTCATCGCCCCTCTGACTGTATGGACGCTCTGCCACTGGTAGGTGCCCGAAAAATTCTCAGCATATTGCCCAAATTTTCACCCAAAAAATTGAAAAAAAATGCAAATTATTATTCTTTCAGTAGGTGCCCGAAAAAATTCTCAGCATATTGCCCGAATTTTCACCAAAATATTTGAAAAACACATTGCAAATTATTCTTCTTTCAGTAGGTGCTCGAAAACTTCTCAGCATAGGCCAATTGCCCGAATTTTCACCAAAAAATTGAAAAACACATTGCAAATTATTATTCTTTCAGTAGATGCCCGAATAATTCTCAGCATATTGCCGAATTTTTACCAAAAAACCCCCAGAAAAACACATTGCATATTATTATTCTTCCAGTAGGTGCCCGAAAAATTCTCAGCATATTGCCCGAATTTTCACCCCAAAAAATTGTTGGGGGGGCTGCAGCCCCCCCAGCCCCCCCGCCTCCTACGCCTATGCCAAACACCCATATGAACGCACTCGTGATCATAATCACGAGCTCGGCAAAGAGTCATATCACAATTGCGTGTCAGATGTGTCAAAAAATGCAAACGAATACTCTCGTGATCTGATAACGTGTTTTGGTTCCGTTTCCATGGTTACTACACAGCGATACTGCATCTCAGAGTGGGAATTTCACAATGTAGCGACCGATGGCGACTGCATTGGATAAAATGCATTGCTTTATACCATGCAATTGAAGTTTGGGGTACATAACCGGTACCACAATCGGATGTAGTTGTATAAGGTACAAAACCTGCACACCCATTTAGAAAATTCTCCAAATCAGCATTCGTGGCTTATAATATGAAACGAATAGTTGGGTTTCTTGGGCGTTTTTTATTCCTTGTCGAAGGCAGTAAGAATCTATGCAATGGGGGTTGGCATGTATGTGAGTTTGTGTGTATGTGACACTTGCTCGTAAACGCTTTAACTTCAGAAGGATAAGTAGGGTACATTTCATATTTGGTATGTAGGTTTCCTTTAGGTATAAATGGTTTGGGATTGTTGTTGTTATTGATCAAAGGTCATTTGAGATTAGCACGGGTCAATTTCTGAAAACATTGTTCACACAATATCTCAAAGAAATAGAAGTTGCAGGAAGTTCAGACTTGGTGTGTAGCTTGCCATGGGTGAGTCGATGATCTGTTGTGTTTTTCATGAACATCAAATGTCATTGAGGTCAACAGAGGGAAAGGAGGTGTTGAAATCTTGTACACATTATATCTCGAGGAAGGTCGCCTATGCAGAACTTTCTTATGTTTGACATGTGGATTTCCTGTAATTAATTCAGCGAACCCTATTCTTTGGGGTGGAGGTCGAAGGTCATTTCGGGTCAGCAGAGGGCAAAATGTGAATATATCAAAAGTGTTATATCTCCAGAACCAGAACATGAACGGAGCTCATATATGCATGGTATGATAGGCTTGTGTTTTGTATAGATTGTATGTAGGTCAGAGTTCATTTAAGGTTAGCAAAATTTGAACACTATGTAAATACGCATTTTCCAGAAAACTGCAGTAGCTGGTATTTATGGCTATGGCTTCTCAATAATGAGTACAAGAACCCTATTGCTTTTGGTGGAGGATACAGGTCATATGGGGTCAGCAGAGGTTACACTCTGGAAATTTTAAACATGACATCATAAGATAGGCAGTTGCATCAGATGTCATATTGGCATGCGATTTTCCTATAATGGGTGCAAGAGCCCAGTAATTCGTTGTAAAGGTCAAAGCTCATTTGAGGTCAGCAAGGGGGAAGTGTTAAAACCTTAAAAGCACTGTAGCTGGAAAATTTTGTTTTCCAGTTCAGGCTTCTTATTTGCTTCAAGTCAATGGTTGTTTAAGGTAAGCAGAATTCAATCCCTGAAAACCCTCACTGTAAACATTAGTTAGTCACGAATGGCAAAAATCTAGTCACAGTGACTAGAGTTAGCTAGTCATTACCAATTCGTTAGTTGCAGACCAATTTGCATGGTCGTTCGACTAACATAAATTAGTCACATAAATTTGTACGAACTTTTTTGACACTCACTATGCATGTCATGTATGTAAGCTTGACGAGAATGTTCTAGTCTTCTGTTTGTTTACTTTCTTTAACCTTCAGCTTTGACCAATGACGTCATTATTTTTATCCAATCATCGTACCGTAGAATACGGTGTGCTCAGCTGATCAGATATCAAAAAATCAGACGACGACCGGCGATTACATGTATACTGTATGCACGTACGTGGTACGTCGTGCGTCGTACATTGCGGTCATTGCCTAACTGCAGATAGAACAGGGCTATCAACAAAATAAGAAGATTCTTAATCATTTAACAAATTGTCAGAAGCAGTTTCAAATTGTCGTCAGTTAGGTAAGTTCAATCACAACTGAAATTCTAATAAATAATAATTGACACAATTGACATAATGTTCAAGGAAGGTTTGAATATCCGCGATGTGTTTGGCTGGAAAGTATGGGTAAAATTATAACGGTAGGCCTTAGTAAGCTAAACTGTTGCTAACGCTAGGACGAAGCTAGGCTAGGAGCTTAGTCTTCCTAGTGTAGCCCACATGCGCTCGTAGATGAATAGTACTTTAGTAGCAGTAATACACACTAATATGACATATTTTATATAAATGTGTATTATTAGCTAGTACACTAGGCCTATATTCTATAATGTTACGAGCGCCTGTGGTGTACTAGGCTAGCCTACGTCAAGTTTCTAGACACCACTTCGTCGACCACCAACCCGGTCTGCATTTCGTGCACTCTGAACTGAAGATCTTCATAGTGGGACTTACCCTCTGCTCTTGTAGGCTTAAGTACATGGTACTCATATTTTAGGTTATTTTTGCTTAAGTTGGAAGTACCTTGTGTTGAACTAAGGACAAAAACTCAGTTTCAATGCATGAAAATAGAAATACCCATGATGTTGTTAGCCTAGGCCTCAGGTTCATAGTGGCCATAAGTGGCTATGTTAGTATCCTACTTCCTAGACCAAGTCTACACCAGCTGTAGCACAATGTTGTAGGGTTCTGTATCCTAAGTGGAGTGGCTGCTGAGTGCTAATACCCTGGACAGAGAATGTTTTGAGTCTTATTTAGCAAATAATCCACAATGGTATGCATTTTCTGCTCCTGCATATGTGCATCAAGGGGTTTTGAGCCTACTCAGCCTATCATTAATTTTCTGTTGTTTGTCAATTTTCAGAGAAAGGTAATGTGCCAAGTCCTCAGCATTCACAGCTATATACTTTGAATGGTTGTTGTATCAATGGACTCAACTGGTTAGATGAGGTAACAACAAATTTCAAACAACTCTGACAGCAGAAATAGATATCCTGATACATCATGGGAGATCTACTGTAGTAACTATAGGAACCAGTGCTTGCCACCCATGGAGAATAAGGTAATTTGACATTGTTGTTCAGTTTGACGAGCAACAAATTTGAATGTTTTATCACAAATTATGCCCCCTATCTACCTCTTGTCCCCAATACCTGTCTTTAATATATTGTAACAACCTTTGCCGCACCTTTAAATGGACTGGATATGTTATTGAGGTGAACTGTGTACATATCTATAGATAGCATTTCAGTAAGCTTTCCTTTAGACTACTGTACATGCTGTTACAGTTAGGCTGTGGTTTACAAATCCCAATGATCCAGTTTTGGCAAAGAACACCTTCAAGTTAATTCTCTTATTCTAAGTAACTTAACAGTTGCACTGGAGTGACAGGCAATATCAGTTTAACATGTTCCAAACAGTTCAGGAATGCATTGGGGTATGTCCTGGACCTGTAGGTCAGTTTGGGATCGAGGAATCAGCGGAGCTAAACAAAAGTAGTTTTCATCACATTTCAGAGCCAGAGATGAAAAAGCCCTCCCCGCTGACCCTTCTCTGGATGATGTTTCTGCAGGTTTGGCAAGCCAGACCAAGTGGACTGTGACCCGGATACCAATAAAACCTGAAAGAATTCATAAATGCACCCAACTTGGTCAAGCTTATCAAAATTGGTGACTGGAAATGTTGTTGCAGACGTAGACCTGGTTAGTGCTTACACAGTATTGCTCATATCATGTGTATTTACACACTGCACAGTGCATACTGAAATCTCTGAAAAGACATCTTTATGGACCAAAAATGAGAATTGCATAGAATTCTGTTGTGGTTTATAATGTGACGACTATAAAAAGTATCAATTTGGTATGAAAAAAATTCATCTCTCAATTGAGGTGGCGTACTCCTATTAGAGTCTATATCCATCCCCTCGATTGTTTTCCTTTAGGTAAGTGCCAAAAAGCAGCGGAGAATATCTTTTTTGACCTGTTATCAATCATAATCTAGTTTTTGTGGCTTGCATGTTGGAGAACATGAATGGAAGTACATGTGGTGAGAAAATTGGGTCAATTGAGGCAGTTTTAGACCCCTTTAAGCTTCCCAGGAGTAGCATAGGAAAACTGTTACCACTGAGTGAAGAGGTTTGTTTACAAGTGACGAAAACTTCCGACTCGAATAGCAAAATATCTACATGGTCATGATACAGAAAATTGATAGTGCCATGAAAGGCCAACTTGTCAGCTATCCGGTGATAGGTAGCATTGAGCTAGTGAAAACTTCTATCTAGACTAAGAGACCACATCACTTTTGTGATTTAGTGTGTAAGTCCATGGGGCTTTTAATGGGCGTATGCTACCTTAAATATAAGGAACAAGCTGTGATATACAGTGCGCATTATGCAATCAATGAAATAACCACAGTACGTAAAGACATTCAGAAGTTGTGGCGGAATGGTTAGAGCACTGAACACAGGATTCCATGATCGTGGGTTTATGTACCAACCTGGTCGATACGTATGTATCTTTAATGAAGACAGGTACGTAATCTCAATTGCCTCTCTTTACCCAGGTGTATAGGGTACCCTGGGAGGTAATTAAAAAATATAGCATTTGAATTTTATGGCTGCAATGATATGGGATGTCCCCAGGTGAACATGTAGATGTAGCTAACCATAATGAGCATAATGTCTGATATGTATTACCGAGGACCATAGATAGTGTTACGTAAATACTGTACCAATGTTGCAATATAAATGGCTAATTTACATTACATTTACAGAGTGTGGCTATGTTACATACTTAACCAAATGTCTTTAGGCCTTTGTTACTTTACCACACTGTATGTCAAAAGTGAAAAAGGAAGGATATTTTTTTTGTGTAATGCAAAGAGGTAGTTCACTTGAGTATTCAGCATTGATTTATAGAAAAACTGTGGTGAGTCATAAACCAAACTTATGACAAATAATTTCTCAGCAGAAATTGTAGCATATACGTACACATAATACCGCACACCGGTTATATTCAATAATGCACACCGGTCATACTACTAGTATGCTATAGTGCATGCCTAAGCCCCACATAAGTGTAGTGTGTAAGATCATTGTTTGTGTACTTGCGCACACCTTTGGGATCAAGCAAAGTTCAAATTATCAGCAAATGATGTTCGATATCGGGCAAGTCTTTAATTTGAACTTCAGTGTACTTGGAAAAAATTACAATCATTAAATGGGGTTAGTGTGATTGAATGTGGGGACCTCATTTAAAATGTACCCCAAAAATTGACTTCAAAGGTAAGTTTCTACCATTCAAGACATAGCTTATAGTTTGTGATAAAGTACTTCTAGAAATGTTTTAACTACTTTGTTTTCTGTTCCACCCTAATGTTGCTTCAAGGATAATAACATATTCAACTTACATGTTCTGCATTAATATTGTACCATCACATCCATGGTCAGAAACTCATAATAATATCACTTCCAAGTTCCTAATTCAAGATGATAATTATAGGGATATTTTCTGGCCCTTTTTAACAGCTAAGGTCATATAGAGCTACTCAAGGCCTTTTTATACCATTTGATTTGACATGGGGTATTATTTTTATAAATAAAGTTATAAATATGATATATTATTTTGTGTATATTAAATATATGTTATATATATTTATATTTAAATATTAATTAAGATAATTTAATTGGCTAAACTTCTATTTTTATATTTGAGCTGTGCACTTGCAATTTTTCCCTTTTTCTGTCTGTCCATATCTGTTCCATGCTGCTATTTTGATCAAACTGATGGAGCCCATAATGATGCATGGTCAGTGGACAATAAGGGTCTTTAAGAAATTGTAGGTATAGGTCATCAGGGGGTCTGATTGTTTGAAAACTGTTGAACATTGCCAACTTAATGGCTTAGGAGCGTTTCAAAGTAATCCCATAAGTATTTACAAGATGTTTTGTGGGAAAAGATTTTGACAATTTTGTAAAAATAAGTTTTCCCAATTGTCCCATAAATATTTATTTTAGTTTTAAATGTTCTTTAACCTTTAGTGTTTGTTACTGTTCTTTATGAGATGACTTTTAAATGGAATGCTTATTTGCCACATTTTGCATTAATACTGAATGTTAATAAAAATTTCCATGAAACTTACAATGTGTGTCACTATCTCATTTCTTAACTAATTAGTACTTAATCTTAAACTAGTCTTGTGACCTAAATAAGTAGTCACAGTTACAATGACTAATATTTTTGGTCACTGGACTAAGCTTTGGTCGATAGAGGCATCGTAGTAGGACTAATTTTAATTAGTCAGAAAACTCGATTTAATTAGTCACAAAACTAATGTTATATAGTCAAATGACTAGAAGAAACTGGTCGATAGAGACATCGTTGTGACTATTTTTTTTTAGTCATATTGACTAACTATTGTTTACAGTGCTTCTTCTTAGCAAGGGATGTGGTCAATAATAACCTTTTGGTTTCAGCATGACGTTTTGTGCAAGGACATGGTGTACAGAACAGCACATAATTGGTCATACCTTAATTGATATTGTTGTTATGACATTGAGAATGATTTGTAATTTTAAGAAAACTAATTAGTATTTTCCGAAAGTTTAAAACATGTCAGGGTAATATTTCATTGCTCTCACTGTCTTGGTATACATCCAAACTCTCACCATACGTAATTGAGACAGGTTTACGATGCTGTTTAAGGTGTAATTTGTAGCTAAGTTTAATCAGAAATACTGCACAATATCTTAAACTGCTCTGAATTCTCAATATTAAAGACCTCCCGGATTTAATATGATACAAAACCCTTAACCTATTACAGTTGCTCCTATGAGTGCTTGTTGTTGCAACAAGTACATTTAGTGACAGTTATTGTCTAAATATTTTCCCAAATATGGTGCTTATGGAAGGTCATTTAAATTCAACAGAAGTCAAAGTCTAGACAACTTGTAAGCTTACAAATTCAATTATTTATATGATGAATGGCTTTCCTGTGTCACTAACTGTCATAGGATTTGACATTTCCTCTTTTAAGTGCCTGAGAGGGCTTTCCACTCTCACTAATGACTGTAATATGTCTTCAACATTCAGAAGGGTAATACCTTTGCAATGATCAAGTTATCTTTTCTGATGTTCTGGTACTTGACTTTTAGGACACATTTGCCACAGTTGCTCTATTAATCAGGTGATTCCATATACAGTATAAACTTATAAGGCAAGCAATCACTAAGCCTGCTGGCTTTCAGGTCAGACTATACAATTTGGTCCTCCTTGGTCAAACAGATATAAGTTGTTAAACAAGCATGGGTAAGAATATTAGTTTAGCTATTAGACCAAAGTAGACCGACTTCGCACAGAAGCACCATCAGTAACATCGTAAGGTTGTTAGGGTTACTAACAGTTAAGAGGTGAGATGATAATGTCTCTCAGTTCTAATTATAGTACATAAGCAAGTACCTACTGTTTTACTGATGTACCAGCGTGCTGAAAAGAACCCTACTGTGACAAGAAAAATATGTTTTGCAAACAATTTGGATAACTCGGATACTAAGGTACCAGAGTTTGATAATATTTTACCCGTTATCATTTTTGGGCTGGCGGAGTGAACAAGAGACATGATCATACTCCGAATACTTATTTTATGGAATATTGAATGGAAGTAAGGTCATTCATAACTAAGCTTTTCGCTTTTCCCAATACAATTGTCTCTATGACCAGCTTGGAGTCATTGGGGAAGACGAGTGGCGTATGTTGGCCGTTTTCCGTATCCGGGGGGGGGGGGGGGAGGGGGTCTAACGGGACGGGTGCTTGGTTAAGAGGGTTTAGATGCAACTGCTCCTGCTCCAACACATCCGTCTTAAACGTCACAAGACTGGACGATCTACGATGGTATTATAGGGTAACCACCCAGTAACAAATAGAACAGCTAAAATGATGTGAAAATATCTTGTGCTTCATTTTATAAAATGAGAAAAGCAAAATGAAACAATTTTGCAACAACCACTATCATACTGAGGTAAATATTACCAGTAGTTCTTCATAATACGAACAGAAAAGTCTCTACCAAAAAAAGTTTGTCAACTTTCCTGAGGTCCTTTCCAATGTCATTATCTCTTTGTTGTAAGGTTCTCCTTTTGGTTACTTTGTATGTAATATACATCACGTTATAACAGGGTATGTTAAAATTTAAATTGCATCGCAAGCAGTAATGGGCCTCGCATATATGGTTATCGATCATCGCTGCCCTGGGTCATCTCTCAAAACAGAACGAAGGATCAATCCCTCATATAAATAGTAGGACTCTATAGTTTTCACTAATGGTTACGAATGGATGGGGCCGTAGCTGGGTTAGGTGTTTGATAGATCACCGTCTAAAATGTTCACTCTCTTCATAAACAGAACATGTATTGAAGTGAAAATGCTGTTCTTAAACTACCAAAAGTGACTTTATTTTGCTTACTGTTTGCAGGATAAACATAGTAGTTATGAAACACAACCAAGCATTAACGTGAGCACTATCGCATTTACAGGGTTTTCTCATTCTAAGATCTGCTGATCTCGACCTCGGTTGACCTTTGAGTCACAACAAATGGACATTTTCTTGGACTTACCGAGTGGGATGAATTAAAGCCGAGCTGGTACGAAGATTGAACCAACTTTGCACGGGCTCATGTTCAAATGTTTTCCAAAGATTGATCGAGGGCTGTCACTGGTGAGCTGTAGCATCCTAAACAGGAAGTATCTTGCTATACCAAAGGGGAATTATCGGCGTACCAAGAGCAAAGTTCATACCTTTTCGTATATACGGTTGAACCAAAGAAAATCTAATAACTCCTTTTCGGATGCGAGGTTTAGAGGATAACCTTACTGAAATTCAACTTGATATTGACAATCCGTCGAGAACAAAAGTGTCACGTAACCACGAAGGCCATAAAGTCACCAAATATGAATTTTAATCCAGACGTACTTTTGGGTCATCGAGTATACAAACCACGCGTCACTTTCACACAAGTATGAATTTTAATCCAGACGTACTTCTTGAGTCATCGAGTATACAAACCACGCGTCACTTTCACTCAAGTATGGATTTTAATCCACACGTACTTCTTGAGTCATCGAGTATACAAACCACGCGTCACTTTCACTCAAGTATGGATTTTAATCCACACGTATTTCTTGAGTCATCGAGTATACAAACCACGCGTCACTTTCACACAAGTATGAATTTTAATCCAGACGTATTTCTTGAGTCATCGAGTATACAAACCACGCGTCACTTTCACACAAGTATGAATTTTAATCCAGACGTACTTCTTGAGTCATCGAGTATACAAACCACGCGTCACTTTCACTCAAGTATGGATTTTAATCCACACGTACTTCTTGAGTCATCGAGTATACAAACCACGCGTCACTTTCACTCAAGTATGGATTTTAATCCACACGTATTTCTTGAGTCATCGAGTATACAAACCACGCGTCACTTTCACACAAGTATGAATTTTAATCCAGACGTATTTCTTGAGTCATCGAGTATACAAACCACGCGTCACTTTCACACAAGTATGAATTTTAATCCACACGTACTTCTTGAGTCATCGAGTATACAAACCACGCGTCACTTTCACTCAAGTATGGATTTTAATCCACACGTACTTCTTGAGTCATCGAGTATACAAACCACGCGTCACTTTCACACAAGTATGAATTTTAATCCACACGTACTTCTTGAGTCATCGAGTATACAAACCACGCGTCACTTTCACACAAGTATGGATTTTAATCCAGACGTATTTCTTGAGTCATCGAGTATACAAACCACGCGTCACTTTCACTCAAGTATGGATTTTAATCCAGACGTATTTCTTGAGTTATCGAGTATACAAACCACGCGTCACTTTCACACAAGTATGAATTTTAATCCACACGTATTTCTTGAGTTATCGAGTATACAAACCACGCGTCACTTTCACTCAAGTATGAATTTTAATCCAGACGTATTTCTTGAGTTATCGAGTATACAAACCACGCGTCACTTTCACACAAGTATGAATTTTAATCCAGACGTATTTCTTGAGTCATCGAGTATACAAACCACGCGTCACTTTCACACAAGTATGAATTTTAATCCAGACGTACTTCTTGAGTCATCGAGTATACAAACCACGCGTCACTTTCACTCAAGTATGGATTTTAATCCACACGTATTTCTTGAGTCATCGAGTATACAAACCACGCGTCACTTTCACACAAGTATGGATTTTAATCCAGACGTATTTCTTGAGTCATCGAGTATACAAACCACGCGTCACTTTCACTCAAGTATGGATTTTAATCCAGACGTATTTCTTGAGTTATCGAGTATACAAACCACGCGTCACTTTCACACAAGTATGAATTTTAATCCACACGTATTTCTTGAGTTATCGAGTATACAAACCACGCGTCACTTTCACTCAAGTATGAATTTTAATCCAGACGTATTTCTTGAGTTATCGAGTATACAAACCACGCGTCACTTTCACACACGCCATAAATTTTACACCAGACGTACTTCTTGAGTCATCGAGTATACAAACCACGCGTCACTTTCACTCAAGTATGGATTTTAATCCACACGTATTTCTTGAGTCATCGAGTATACAAACCACGCGTCACTTTCACAAAAGTATGGATTTTAATCCAGACGTACTTCTTGAGTCATCGAGTATACAAACCACGCGTCACTTTCACACAAGTATGGATTTTAATCCAGACGTATTTCTTGAGTTATCGAGTATACAAACCACGCGTCACTTTCACACAAGTATGAATTTTAATCCACACGTATTTCTTGAGTTATCGAGTATACAAACCACGCGTCACTTTCACTCAAGTATGAATTTTAATCCAGACGTATTTCTTGAGCTATCGAGTATACAAACCACGCGTCACTATCGCACACGCCATAAATTTTAAACCAGACGTATTTCTTGAGTTATCGAGTATACAAACCATGTGTCAGTTTCACACACGCCATAATAACCATGCGAGTTTCATTTCGTACTTCGCAAGGAATCCAAAACACTCCTCTACTCATATACTCCTATATTCCATTGATGAAATATTGTACAGTTAGTTTATTATACTTTTCTTTACTCATTATATTACTACACAGGGCGAGCAACAGAAAGTTTCCTCCTTCACTCTCTGTTACATTATGAACGACTTGACACGGATGACAGCGCTTCATTTTTCTTGATAACGTCGTGACTGATATTTATACGTGTTGTTCATACTGAAGTAAAATTATGGCGGAGGCTATATAAGCCAAACTGTAAAGTCACAATCAGCGACAGACTAGAACGACTTGTGAGAATATGTGCATTGTGTGCTTCTGTGTGAGAAGATAGCAAAAGTTCGTTCATATTGGCTGTATCCCACAATATACGACCACTATTATGTACTACTAAGTCGTTAAACGTGGTCACGTTGGTCAATGCCCTCATTATTTCGTGAAACATTGAATAACAGTCACATTTAGTTATAGTATGGTGCTAACTTGTACAGCAGTTACACTGTAAAACACCTGGGTCATTTTGTGTGACCCATCTGCTGAGTCAGCCATACTGTACCCAGAAATGGGTCGTATTGGTTGAGTTATTACGCAAGATTGTTTGAAATTGTGAAATAGCTCGATGAAAGTTTGACTTTTTGCACTGGGTCATTCTCAAAGACTTTTCTCATTGGATAAGTTATGTCATGTGACCACTATCAGCGTTTTTGCATGACGCCTTTCGTAGGCGACAGCTGAACACCGTCACACAAATCTACAAACCATACGTAAATTCAGGACCAAGAAGGCAGTCTAAGTTGAATCAAAAACTTTGATGGGCTCTGAAAATGGACACGTTTGTTAGTTCCATCCTTGATGACTGGGGTTTGCCAATGTAAATACCAATATTCAAAGGTAAATATACGCCAAAGTATGCTGACTAGTTCAGGCCACAGGCGCTCGCAACGTTAATTAGTTAAATACTATATTATAGTATGCCATTGTAGATATGATGATAGGCTAGGCCTAAGTAACATGTTATTAGTGCTGCGAGCGCCGTGGTTCAGAAAAGCCCATAATTACCCTGATACAGTGATAGTGATACTGATAGTGATACATAGATAGCTGTAATGTAAGACCTAACGTTTGGTCTTTGATAAAGCATAGGCCTAACCTCACTACGTAAGTTTAACTAAATATAACGTTAGAGGCTAAGACTAGTATAATGTTACTTGTTAATAGCTATCTTGCTGAACAGAGAGTTAACAGTGTGCTATTAAATGTAGTAAAACAGTAGTATAATAAGACTTTTTAGTGGGGGTGGGGGAGAGCTGAAGGGTAGCAAAGAATCTGTGCAAGGGGAGGGGGACAAGACATGGGGAAGGGGTGTAAGGGGAGGGATAAAATTCTTGTATTTAAGGGGTGGACAAGATGTAAAATGGTTCATCATTTCTATCTTACTAATTTACTTGTATGTCAATTGGGAGGGGGGGATGGGGGTGACCAATTGGGGGCTTTTCCCCTACTGGTTATGCCACTGCAGTAAAATATGATATTCTCCAACAAACAGTCTTTGCCAAGAATACTAGTCGGTGTAATTGAACAATTGAAGTTAACTATATATGTCCTATTTTTATCTGTGAACTATAGGTAGCATGGTACCCAAAAGCCCATGGGAAACATCCTGCTACAGGCTATGCTACAGACTATCTTGACGAAAGATTGCCCGAAAACGATCCCATGCCTTTAGGAAACAAGAAGCAACACCGAAAGAAGTAAAGAAGCCTACACCTGTAAAGTTCAACATAAAAACAGATCCAAAAGGTACTAATACCATTATCTTGAACAGTCTACATACACTATACTCAGTGAGGGATATGGGTCAATTTCTTTTAACTGTGTAGGCTAAGTAACTGATATTCCTACATCCTCAGTCATTCCTACTGGTATATAATTAAATCGCATAAAATGTCATGATGATTTTTCACTTATAACAGTCAGGTGCCAAGTTAAGTTGCTTGAACCTTAAACTTAGTATGTAGGTAGGTAGCCCTTTGTGAGTAGATGATCCCTATATTTTTCATGGAGGTCCAAGATCATTTGAGGTCAACAGAATCTTTAATCTGCTATGGTAATGATTCAAGTGAAAAGATTTGCTAATTATTTAAATTAGTGACAACAGAATTAAGTGTGCACTGAAAGCAGCAATTTATTTTCTTTCTTCCAAAGGTTGGGACCAATCTTCCTCAATTCATGGAAGATGAGCTTAAGCAAGATAGAACTCGAAAGCAGCCATTCGTCCTTGCATTTGGTGATAGAAGGTATCCGACTCAGTCATTTGTGATCATCAAAGGGGTTGCTCTGCCAGCAACAGATTTAATTGCAGCTTTTGATATTTCTTTCAAATCATTGTACTTGTTTGACATAGCCTACCCCTGCCAGTGTCAAACAACCTGGGAATTTATACACAAATTCCTCATTAAGGTTAGTGAAGGGAAAGGAAAGGTTTCGACATCCCCTTCAGTAAGAAGCCTACGTGCTTTTTTAAGTAGTCAGTAAGAGAAAAAAGGTATGTAAACAACTTTGTCAAAAGTAGTGTTTAATATGATTTATTTGTTTTTTTTTATACATTGTAACCTTTTATCGTATAATTTTCTCAAAACACATATAAGGGATATGAACATATCTCCTGTAAACCTTGGGCAGTGCAACATTAGGTTAACACTTAGTTCATGGTCATTAACATGATGGGATGATTACATGAGGTTTTTAATTTACATAATGTGACAAAGTTGTTTGCTATTTATGTTTGCATGTTATATTACCTTGAACAAGGTTTAAGTTTCATTGGTATTTGTTATTGTTAAGTTTAGAGGGACTAAAGAAGCAGAACTGCCTCACAAACAGTGGTGCAAAACTAGTGTTCTTCCATACATCATACATGCACAACTAGCCTAAAGCATGACTGATGTACATTTTTTGCCTGAGCAACTGAAAATTTAATACATATTGTAACATGTTGGTGGTGCAAAAATATTTATTCACAGTGTTTCCATTTATTGATGACTTTTCAGTGATTATAAGTCTTGTACTGTATGTTATAAACAGCTTTTCCTCATTCAAATCTAATGCTGTTTTGGTACAAGAACTACTGAGGAAATTATCACTTTTGGGATATGCTTGCAAGATTTTATTAATTGGCAGCTGGCCATAGGGTTTGTCTTGCCCCACCAACCCACTGCAAAATATGTTTGATATTGTCTTTGACTTTTGACCATGACAAAGCCCCCACCAAACATTGAGCTTTCCAAAATATTTGATTTCTTACAGCCACCATTGATGTACTACATGTCTTCTTTGTATACCTAACATTTTATACAATTGATAACTATGGAATGTTGTTTATTTATATTCTTTAAAAACAATTAGAAATGCTAGCTAATATTCAAATTACTACAGTTACTAAGGATACAAGTAGAGAGTGAGTGCATGCTCCAGTCTTGATTAACTTAATATTACAAACACTGCAGCAAACCTAGCTGTGAGATCAACAATTAAAGTCTTTCAAGTAATACAGAACATATTCCTCAGTGAACTAAAGTTTGTGCACATGAATAAATGATCAGTTGTTTTAGTTTAGTATGTCAGGATTTTAAGGAACATTGCTTAGTTTCCAATGATTCTCAATTGGTACATTAGCCTTAGCCTATGTTCTTGTGTTCATTGTTTGTTTAGTTTTATGGGTATCACATTACTCTGATTTTTACTGTTACTATGATGTTCTAGTTGGAATAAAACAAAATGAATATCGATAATTATATGTGAAATAGAAGAAATTGCATGCTTTATTGTAACACCACTTTGTGATTTGAATAAATTAATTTATCATTAGGAATCGAAGTCTATGTCATTTCTTTTATTGACTTCCTGCAACTGCAAATGTAAATTCAGCTTTGACCCATTTACGTGGTAAATTTTTTTTGACCCAATCTGCTGGGCTGGTGGAGATTGCACTAACCACTGGGTCAAAAGCTGGGTCAAAGTAGCATATGGGTCAAAGTAGCGTATGGGTCAAAATAACCCAGTTTTAGGTCAGATGTCAAATGACACAGATCCTTGGTCAAATTGACCCAAACCTGGGCTGGTGGAGATTCCACTAAGTTGCTGGGTCAAATCTGGGTCAAAAAATGACCCAAGTGTTTTTACAGTGTAAGGGTCAGTTTCAGAGGGTACGTTTGACTATGATCCTTTAGACATACATGACGTTCTATTCGATAAAATCCTAGATAGCACCCACGCGTACATTGTACGTCTTCTTTAAGAACACGTTGTACATTTTACGCATGTTCACTAGTCAATATTATAAGTCGTTTATAAGTCATCTTTCGGTTAATCCAAATTTCGGAGTTGAATTATTTCAGGGTATCTGGACTAGATGAATACACTTCTTACCTA
This sequence comes from Apostichopus japonicus, assembly GCF_037975245.1. Lineage (NCBI taxonomy): Eukaryota > Metazoa > Echinodermata > Holothuroidea > Aspidochirotida > Stichopodidae > Apostichopus > Apostichopus japonicus. The sequence continues at coordinate 25,828,223 of NC_092579.1, forward strand.
AATTATTTGATAGTTGTAGTATTAATGTTTCTCGTATAGGACCTGCTTAATCAGCGAAGCCCTCATGTAGGCCCATACTAAAAACCATAAACCATATATGTACCATATTATGTACTAAAACAGAAACTGTATATGACATTTTAGACCTTACATGTTTCGTTTTGAATAAACATCAACGAGATAGCATTGAAAGAAAATTCCTAACTGTTTTTCTAAGAACAGTTATATTAGTGCATACAGGCATGTATAGCGCAGTGTAGGCTATATCCCTTCCCGCCTATGAAATAACATGATCGCATTTCGGCAGCATGCAATACTGTTTGGAAGAGATACATGCGGTTTTGAACCGGTTTAACACGCAATCGTATATTCGTTACTATATGTACAAAGACAATATGATTAACCTTGTTTCGACCCTTTTGAGGGGGATCATATCTGGGAGAGTGACCGGGGTTATCAAAAACGTTATCATAGAGAGGGAACTAGCAAGAAGCGAAGGCGAGAACGTAGTAGAGGATAGAGGGAGGTGTGGCGGAGGTCGCGCGCAAGCGAGGTTTATAGGGATAAAGAAGATGAGTTTCTCAACAAGTTGAAAGAGAAACTTGATAGAGAAGCATGTCAAAAGCAAGGAGTTTGCACTATGTCGTTCAAATACATTAGTGTAGCAGGGCAAACCTTTTCTGACAGAAAGTAGTAATTCATTCCTATTATCTGAACATACTTTTTTTGTAAGATTTTACAAAAGCACTGTATGCAGATTAATCAGCCTTAGGGAAACAACGACCAATCAAAAAATATTTGCGGTGCTATGAAAAGATACCATCTACATGCTCTTTGATTCAGCAATCGAGAAAGAGAGCCAGTCAAGAACTAGGCCTGCTTTAATGTCCAGTGAATCCGATTCAAGCTCGAGTCCAACCAGCCCGAGTCAGATCGGAGTCCAAAGCAGACTGGGACCGATACAAGTCTCAGTCCAGGACATTCCCAGTCCATGTAAGTCCGAGTCCATGTTATCAATTATGCAACCTATCTCAATTTCCACCAGTGAACCCCTTTCCATCCACTACTCGGAACTATCCCTCCCTCACACGCATCATTCCCTTTCCAAAGCCATAGATATAATAGCACCTTTAACACTATTGATGTGTTAGTAGATAGGGGTTGATAAACATTGTCCTTCAGCTGTGCTATTCAGCTATTTGATTACACACGCAAACAATAAATGTCCCAGATGACACTCAGGTGCTATCAAAAAGTTAATATTTCATTAAATATTTTGATGACTATAGAAATAAATATTTCCTGGCAACTATACCTGTGTTACTACGTTGGTGTAAACAAACTTGTTAACAGAAATACAATTTTGGGACTTTCAATGGGGTTTATATAGGAATCTGTCATTACAATCAATGGATAGCAAACTGTACACTCTAGCTCTTGTCAAAAATGTATACTGTGTGATAGCCATTCTAGTCTCAATAGTGTGACTGGTGCTGTAAACCTAGTGCTGCCTGGAACTCCAAGCCTGGCTAAATCCGATTACATAGTGTAATTCTTTCATATTTCTCAAGGACCAAAGGTATAGACTATTCAAATTCGAGTTGGGATCTTACCTGTATTTAACAATAATCGTTACTAGCACGCTGAGAAGTAGGAAGGCAAATATAGATGCAAGAATAATGGCGTGCGTCTTTTGAGTTTGGCATAGTTCCCAGTAGAATCCACACTCTGGCCTGTCGAGAGGTTGTCCACTTACCCACGGGATGCTTACACCAGGAACTGAAACATAGGTCTGGAAAGAGAAAAGTGTAACCAATAATCCCATTTATGTATTAGAGTGAAAAGGTGGTAAAAATGTTTGGTCTACTCGATAGGTCAGGTCAGTTCAAGAGTAATCAAAGAAATCAAAGACTGTATAAGTGAAACTTTATAATAGGCCTCAGTCTCGAAATCTGAGTGATATATAGTGAAAACTCTATACAAGCAATACAAATATAATCCATGTGCTATAGCAAAGATGTCAGGCATCACGCCATGTTAAACATCAAGAACTTACCATTTTTCGCGTGGTTTCATTTATTCTCAAATATGCCAATTTCTGGATATTGTACCCATATGTGTTGGAATTGTTAAGAGCTGCACCAACAACAACGAAATCTACAAATGCATCACCATGTTCATCGATGTAACCAATGTTTCCAGCAACACCTGTGAGTTAGAATGACAAATAATATCGTAGAATAACCGTCTCCGAGAGGGGAGATATATATATATATATATATATATATATATATATATATATACAAACCCATTTATCTTTGAATATGCTAGTACCAAATCACGCGTCTTAGTGTCCACCTTTAAAAAATACTTCAATTTAAACACACAAAACCCCACAAAGGTACAAATTACATTGTGGTTCTCTATAAAAAGCGAAATTCTAATCCGGAGAGAGTAGGCATTGTATGCCTACATGGATTACAGTAGAAAATGACAGGAATACATATATGATAACCTTACTGTCATATGTTCGGTTGACGATCATCTGCATAATTTCAGTTCCATCAATCGCCCTTTCAAAGATGGATTTATTGCTGTTGTTGTTGTTGATGATATCATTCAGCACAGGTATATACAAATTGTAAACTGCATCATACAAATAAGCAGCATTGGCCGGAACCTATATGGAGATAAAATAGAGCTAATGAACAACGTTAATGTTGTATTAACCGGAACCTATATGGAGATAAAATAAAGCGACCGAACAACGTTAATGTTGTATTAACCGGAACATGTATGGAGATAAAATAAAGCGACTGAACAACGTTAATGTTGTATTAACCGGAACCTATATGGAGATAAAATAGAGCGACCGAACAACGTTAATATTGTATCCAAAATAGCTATGCAATGAGAGTGAACGAGTCCGTATTTCGAAGGACAATATAAACCCACATAACAAAAAGGCGGCACACAACTCTATACAAGAACCATTGTATGTTAACAATCAACAAAGTTTGCATGAAAGAATGTTTAATTGGCCTAATGTGATCTCTTCATTCCATGTATAGAGGTATGCCTACTATCCTCATCTGTTTAATGGGTAAGAGTGACCTCGCACAGCTTGTTGTTTCTCAAAGTCATTTTGATACCAACAATCTCAAGTAAGATCTTGAAAACATCATTTAAGGTAAGTATATGATATGAAATGAGCAGGTATAAATACCGACGGGAAGTACTTTCTTTGATTATAGGTTATACATCTTACATATATAGGGAGTTAATTGACTCGACCCTATATGTATATATGGGGGGAAAAAACCTCATTCACAGAACTCTTCAAATTGAATCTGAAACTAAGAATTACTTCAGATATTTAAATAGGAATTTCAGATATCCAAATGCATAACTTCTGATGTTTGATTTTTCAGGTATATAATGTATGTTCTTGAATAGCTCTCATATCTAAAGTTGAGTTTTTCTTATGAAAGGCTGAAAATCGTTGCGGTTATCGACGCTGCAGAAATTACAGCGGAAACTATTAAACAGCCACAAATGCATGTATACTGGTCTTTATACTCATACTATTGGATACACTTCCAGTACATACAGAGCTTAATCTCTAAATAATCGCATATGGCTACCTATAAACTGTGCGAAAGTAGGTTCTTCATTAAACTCGAGTACCAGCCAGAACTGGAGACACCTGAATTTGAAAAAAGAAAAACTGAAAGCCATCCTAGTTACTGACCATGCACTGCAATCTAAAGTATTCCAAATGTAACCGTATCAGTATATGTCTTTGATTTCACCAGCATCTCGAAATCACCTGAGAAACAGGAACGATATATCAAGAACAAACACCCAGCTAGTTCCATTTTGTTGTGTTTCTTATTGTATAGGTGCGAACTTTCGATCAGACTTACAACGATGTCAGAGGTGCCTACATTGTCTGGTACCATCGAATTAAATGGTTCCAACTGGAGATACTTCAACACTTTCTTACGGAATGCTATCCAAGCATCCCCTGACACCGGTGACGGATAGATTTGCAGTACTGATCTGTAGCCATGAGCACTTGCTAATGAAGGCTTCCTTTCGTATGGATCTAAATAAATAATGAACAAAATTAGGAGGAATATATAGGTGGCAGCACTTAACATGCAATATAGTCATTTCGTGAACTTGTTGAAACTTAGGCCTAAGGTACATGACAGGTAAGTGTAGAGATAACAGTGTTCTTAAAGCACATGTAATTTACTCAGAATTCAGAATGCATTGTTACGTTGACAAACGCCGTTGGAACTCATTTTTGACCACTACTCTCAGAGACAATTGTAACAAATTAAAATAAATTAAAAAGGAGAAAGGTCCCGAACGATTACCTCCATAAAGCTGTTGTACCCTTAGATCGCTGTATTCTTCAACGTTGACGTACAAAATTATGTACTCCCCGTTTTCAAGTAAACCTTTGGACCAAAACTCATTCAAGAAATCATAAATTTCAAAAAGCTCGCCGAGGAATATGTAGACTGAAAAAGAATCATCGAAGAATTGACATTTCATGATACACCAGTTTTAACTTCGTATAGTTTGCAAACACTGATACATATATATATATATATATATATATATATATATATATATATATATATATATCGAACAGTCCCATGTTAAATAATTGTTCTTTCGAATTAGTTTAGCTAATAAGAAAATAATAATAATAATTACCGATTACAATCGGTGATCTAAATAAATCATGTACTTTGCATCAACCAAACATTGGAGGTAATCAGTACTCCAAAACACAAACCTTTAGTGTGATCCACAATGTAGCATTATGTTCTTTACAACGTAAGGGTGAGAAGCACAAGTAACAGCATAAGTTAAAGATGTATAAGTATGATATGACTGCCATATGTAGCAGTATGGTTAATGGTCTTCATAGTAACAATATATACATATACTTGCTTCTAGTAATTGGTGCTGTTTCATCGAGAATGTCACCAAATTTGCAGGAGGCGTCGTCTCCTCCATAGAAGACAGCAAAACACGGATGTTTATAGAAGATAGTTCTCTGGATTGTAATGTTAGCAGCACGTAGAGTTTCCTCCAGGCCGGACACAACCGTCTTTCGCTGTGCCTCATCCGCAGATATGATAGACACTATACTCCAATTAAAGTGTCTAAGAATGTGGAAAACTGCTGACACCGTTTGTTTATCAGTGGGCGTGGTTCTGGCGAATGTAGGGTATATCTCCTTGTCGCTCAATCTGTAATCCTCACAAGCCTGTTAGAATTAGGAAGAACAATGAGAAAATATTAATGTTTGTTGGTGCGGTTGGTGAGTTTACTGTGGGTATTGCCCTTGCCCGTGCATTAAAGTTACAATCTTAATTATGCCAATGTAGTGAGAGAATGCTTTGTTTCCCTTTGTAATCCCTTACATATCTGTGGCGACTCACTGGTAACTTCTTGAGGAAATTCTGCCCCTGGTGGCATTTGGGTGTGTGTATATGTAGCTTGTCCCAAGATTGATTAATGGGGGTGGGGAGGGAGGAAGAAGACCCTTCCTAGGATCTCTTTGTTGGAGGCAATGGCTTAGGCTGGTCTGAGTCTGGGGGAGGTGAGGGGTGGGCTGTGCTTTTTCAGGAAAGTGGAACTAAAGTTCGGTGAGCAAGCGCACGCGTAAGGTGGACGGTGGGGGGGGGGGGTCTTGAAATGCTAATCCTGGCCGGTAATTCGAAGATATATTTCCGATTTAGCTGCAAAATATCAAAATGAATACCAAAGTCAAAGTATCAAATTGGTCTTAACGCTTATTTGAAAACCAGAATGCAAAATGAAATAGACTTGATGGAGTATAACTTATCTGGTAATGCCTGGAAATTGAATAACATTAGTGGTCTTCAGGAAGAGTTACAAAACATTAAACATGATAAGCTCTTAATACGCTCTCGTGCTCAATATGGTGAGGAAGGGGGAAAACCCTCCAAGTATTTTCTAAACCTTGAAAAGCGTAAATACGTAGATAAATTGATTTCCCATTTAAAACCGATTGTAAATAACGATATATATGACTCTCCTGGAGTTAAAGGAGGGAAGTTTATGATTTGTATAGTAAGTTGTATTGTTTCCATGACAATGAACTTGATGACGTAGATTTTAACGAAGATGTTCTTGATAAACCATCTGTTTTGTCAATGCAGGAGCCCAAAGTTTAGAGAGCCCACTCACGATTCCGAAGTATACACATCTCTGTGTCCGGATGGATTCACAGTCGATTTTTTAAAGTTCATTTTGGGTAAAATTGTAGGAATAGGTAGTCTTAAAAAATGTACAATGTCTTTTTCTTTTCTGATCATTTTGGAATTACGTGGAATAAAAGGGAGAAAACTTTGTGCTGCTTGGTATGTCCTTTAATGAAAGTCTTGTTGAAATGACCACGATTAACTACAGAAATACCCTTTCAAAAATTGACAAATTCATTCATTGTTGGTCTAAATGTTACGTAACTACAATGGGCAGAATAACAGTGTTTAAGTCTCTTATTATTATTATTATTATTAGTATTATTATTATTATTATTATTATTATTATTATTATTATTATTATTATTATTATTATTATTATTATTATTATTATTATTATTAGTATTAGTATTATTAGTATTATTATTATTATTATTATTATTATTATTATTATTATTATTATTATTATTATTATTATTACGCATTTGAATTATCCTCTGCTTGCTCTACCTTCTCCAAGTGATGAAATTCGAGCTAAATTTAATTCAATGTTTTCAAATTTATTTGGAATGGCAAAACCGAACCGAGTGGGTAGACGACAGATTATTCGGAAGTTATTCGGAAGGTGGTCTTAAGATTATAGATATTTTTTAGTATGCAATTTCTTTAATAGTAACATGTCTGAGGCGTATAAATATTATAAAGATAATAATAAACCGGGTTATTTATCCAGGTGATGTGGTTTTGATCTAAAGTAAAATGCCAATGCATGGTGATATCTAAACTGTTGTTAACTTGCACTTTAAATAGGTTTTGGAAAGATGCATGTTTTTAAAAAATTTTCACTATTACTTGATTAACTTTGATAATAATGGTAATGATCTTAAATTGATAATTAGCCAACCTGTCTGAAATAATAGTTTCATTCAAATTGGTAATATCCCTGTCGTCTATAAACGTAATGATTTACTGGATGCAAATGGCAATTTTTTTCCCCCTATGAAAACTTTGTGCAAACTTTCAATGTTAAGACAACCTTCTTAGAGTATCAAAGTATTGTAAACTCAATTACATTTTCATGGGGGTCTCTTTTGTGGGTACAGACAAGGGGAAACTTTGCAGTCCAGTTAATAATGTGTATAATATGATGAATGCACTCGGCGATTTAGATGGAAGGGCATTTAATTCAAAGTTAGTTCGTTCCATCAATCACTCAAGCAAGGCTTGTGCAAAATGGGGAACTGAGTTGCAGATTGTTCTATCTGAGTATCTGAGTATTTGAGATTCTATTGTGCAGTTCCTTTTCTTTGCACAAATGATATCAAAATTAAAATGGTTTCATTACAAAATTCTTCGCCGTTTTCTTCCCTACAAACGTCCTTCCCCATAAAAAGAATATCATTGATCATGACCTTGTTCCTTTTGTGAATCCCATAGCGAATCAATCCCAAATTTAGTTTTGAGCTGTGATTTTGTTAAGCCTCTCTGGACCTATCTTAAAAGCATTCTTGAAGAAAGAAATATCAATATTTTGGTCTTAAATCCTAAATCGATTTTATTTGGTGGGAAGTTTGATAAAATCTTTAACCTTATTATAATTTTGGTAAAATATTTCATCTTTCTTTCCAAAATTAAGAAGACACATCCTTCAGTCAATAACATCAATTATTTTCTGAAAGATTATTTTTTGCTGCACAAATATATTCTTTCAACCAATATGACTGGGGATAAATGGGAAAAGTTATGCCTCCTATGGTATAATTATTTACACTCATATTAACATTTTTTTGTCTTTATGAAAGATAACCAAACATTCTTCTATTATTTTTTGACAATTCCTGTGAAGACTTTCGCTTCTATATAGTGTTCCTACTATCATGCCTTGTAAAGGAAATTGAATACATATGATTGGACAGGTACGGACTATAAGATATAACAAAGGTTGAAGGCAAATTACATTTAATGCTTCTAATGCTAGACCATTTGTTGATAGATTGACGAGAAATTATGCATTCGGACATCTCTCCTTAATGTAATGCACTCATATTGCATTGAAACTTGTTGTAAAGGTGTCCATTATGGGACATGTAAAAGCAATATAGTACAATTGCAAAATCATAGCGATTTTCACCGCCAGTATATACGCGTCACGAACTACTTAAACTTAACTCCAACTTCATTGTAAATGTTTGTGTAATCACACTTACGTCATGCGGACTACAAAGGGCTAGTCATTAACTTATTCCAGCCGAATTTGTTTTCAATTGATCCTAATTTAATAAATTTAGAGCCTATTTCCTGGAGCAGTTTAGAGAATTTCGTGCAATGACTTGTTAAAGTGGGTGCAGTAAAGATACTGGAGGAAAAATAGCTTTCCCCGGATTTCAAACTGACATTTTCGTATTGACTTTGTGAACATATCCGGAAGTCAGGGTAATTTCTCTAAATAAACTGTCTTCAGTGATTGGAGTTTTCAGAGAAGAGGAAATAGTGTATAGAAAATAGAATTCCACAACAATTTTCGAAAACTTACTTAATAATGGTAATATTCCCCAACGGTTTATACACACACACTGTCTAAACAGGCCTAGTCTTCTGTTTAATGTCTTCACATCCAACTTACTGTATACTACAACTATAGTGCATGGTTCTGTTGTACTATAGCTGATGTGTGGAGTCTTATATTTCAAATATGATACATCCAAAAGAGTACGGCGTAATCATCGTAAGCATCTTTATGAAATAAATAAAACAATGCGGTTGTACTGTCTTCTCTTTAAATATTGTAGGGTTACGTATCAGTGCTATAGAAGTGCCATATTACGTCAAAGAACATTGTTTGGTTTTTGGGGGTCAAAAATAATTTGAGACCAGAGGTCAAAATGTGGGACAAATATACCATAGTATATATATATATATATATATATATATATATATATATATATATATATATATATATATAAATATTCGAACTAATACGTGTATATGTTCGAATGAATACGAGTATATGTTCGATTAAATACAACCATATACACTCAGATTTTTTTTACACAGGTTTAGTCAAATTTTAATTGATTTTCATGTCAAATAAGAACACTAAAACATTTCAGTAAAATTTACTTAACTGCTGTTTGGTAAATTTTTACATGATCAGCATGTAACGCAACTACAAAATTATTATGTAATATTTTGCCAGCGATTTCTACATAGCACCCGTTCAGTAAGCGTTTTACACATGTTTTAGGTTAATTATTAAAAGCAGCTTGATGCACTCTTTTTGTCATTTCATCGATCACAACAGAAAGGCACATTTAAGAGACAACAAAAAGGAATGACAACACAAATAATTCAGAATATTTGATGAATTCAACCTTTTATTTCAAGACTGAAGAGGGTACCGTATATCCCGTACATCTACAATCATGCATGAATAGTGAACTACATCCATGATATTTTAACTTTTGTGTCCAGTTATGGATGACAGTTTGAATCAGATACATTAGACAATAGGCGGTCGTAACTACATTGATAGCATACTTTCAAACGGTTGAAATCTTTCAGCAATGTAAGTCCCACTTTTACCTATAATAGAAAAAAATAAAAAAAACAAAAACATAAACAAAAGGTAATAACAAAAACATGAACAAGAGGTACTATCTCTTAAAGGTGCATGCTTACGAAAATTTAAATGATTTATTTTTTTAGTGTCTTAGATGCATGTACAAAAAACATTTGGTCGAATTTTCAACCAACTCCCTCGACATGTAGTAAGATATTTGAAAGCTCACCAAAATTAACATAATCAACTGTCTGATTGCAAAATTTGACAAAGATACAACTCTACCTGCAGCATTAGCTAACATTTCAGGCAAAGATACATAAAATCATCTGTTCGTAGTTACTTTAGGCTCAATTACAAATCACCAACCCATGAGCTCTCCAAAAAAACAATCTTATATGTCATGGGAGCTTTGCAACTTAAACATGCTGGTATATAATTGAGCACTGTAGTTCTGTTCCAACAAATTAAACTTACTATCAGCTCTTTGACAGCAGGGGCGTATCCAGGGGGGCAACAGGCGCGCCCCCCCTATTGGCCGTCACCAAAAAAAAAAAAGTTTAACAAAAAAAAATAAAAAATTGATGACGACCTTTAAGTGAGATGTCGGTGATCGCTCAAACCCCCACCCCCTCCCGTATGTTTTATTTTTTGTTTGCCAAAAAAAGGTTCTGGCGAAGTTCGGCGGCATAATAGTTTTAGAAACATAGATGGTAATTGTGTTTGTATTATCACTATAAACACTAAGAAATTGTGCATTTTGTGTCCATATTTACTGGAAATGTTGCTTATTATTAAGGTCGGAAAATGGATCACATATGGCCATGGGCGGCGATCATGGGGGGGGGGGGAAGGGGGGATATATCCCCCCCCCATGAAAATGGGTGGAGGGGATGTAATACACCATATCCCCCCCCCCAAATGCCAGGGATAAGAATATTTTCATGCCTACATTTATGCATCATCGTAAATGTACGGCTCTTTTTTAGCTTCATTTCTCGCCTACCATAAACGCAGTGCGATCTTTTCAGATAAAGCGTCTTTATAAAGCAAGAATAGTTGAGTGTAGGCTTCATTGGCCCTATAACAACAAAATGTATTATTGCGCCCACGGTATTGATATAGTACATATATGCACCCTCATAGTATTCATATAGGCCCTATAGTAGGCCTACACACGTACATGTTCCCTCGAACAGCTGAGAATCTCATGTTACCAGGGTAATGCTTAATACACGTTTCACCTGGATGCCCTAGCAATCGGTACCTAGGAATGTAACTATGTGTAATTGTGTATTGCATGTGTATAGGCCTATAATAGCCTGCATGAGGCCATTTTCTTCATCGAATAATATAAAAGAGCTCTCGAACTTTCTTACGTTGCGCCTGAAACAAGATTGACAGGGGCAATTTTCCCAAAATAATACCCGAAATTTAAAAAAAGGTATTTTGGATCCTGATTATGAGATATTTCGGACATGACATCCCTATTTTAAAGTTGGGTATATGCCGCTTGGAAACCTCGGGAAGTGCCGTTTCCGGCCATCTAGAGGGTTTGTTAATCCCAAAATTTTCTTGTACGCTTCGCGCCAACTCATGGTGGCGCTACGCTTAGATAGTCAACAAGGTCATATCCCCCCCCCCCCCAACTCGGAAGTACGGATCGCCGCCAATGCATATGGCACCATTTTGCATTTCAGCCCTTCTTCGAAAGAAAAATTGTCCACCCCTCCTCTTAGACCCATCCGCCAGGACGGCGATCATTCATGCCTGACGCCCCCCCCCCCCTATTGGAAAATCCTGGATACGCCCCTGGACAGGATTATGATTTGATACTATTAAGCACAATGGACCAATACTTATACATCCCCAAGTAAGAGTGAAGGATCTTGAATATTTGGTGGTAGCCAGTTGACACTGAAATTATTCACATAAATACCCCACCTCTTGCAACGTTTATAGTAAATATCATTTTAAAGCTTAACTTAAATCATAATCAACTGTCGGCCATGACGAAAATGACAAAGATAAAACTTATCCTATAGTCACCCATATATAAGCAGTATTTTCATAATCTGCTGCAGAGATAATAGTTTAATTTCAATTAAGAGTCACCAATCAACCAGTACCAAATAAAGAATGAAGAATGAAATGAACCGATCTAATCTTCTTGAAAGAAAATGGAACAATAGTGAACTTTGTGACATGAAACATATTTGCATTAAACTGACCATTAGCATTCTTGGGACACTGAATGCTATGACAGTATATCAATTTCATGTTACTGTTTGGGTAATGAATGTTACATTCACCATGTTAACACACAATCATCACAATGATTGGATTTATTATTGTACTGCTATTATTAAGCACAAAGAATCTAAACACTCTTACAATAACAACAATCCCTCAAGTCATCCGATGTGACGGGTCTGAAAATGTAATGACAAAGAAACAACTCTTCCTGAAGTTAATTTAAAACAAGCAACAACTTTAGATACACAGTGATTTGTTCATTATTAGTTTAATTTGAATTAGCCCGCACACCAATCAAAGCAAGTAGTGGCGAAATGAAAGAATATAATATTTTTAACACAAATTGGAAAATATACATCAAAGTGAACTTTGAGATGTGAAATAATGTGGAATGCTGACTATGACGACTGCTACACTGCAGTGACCTTGTCTTTGTTGGTGGCACGGTCAGCACGAAAGTCTTGAATCTGGTTGCACTTCACACTGCCAGTTCAGGCAACTTATAAACAACTTTTTGGAAAAATTCCCATGCACCAAGACATGCCTTTTGGTATTCCAGATTAAACACATATAATGATTTGCATGAAGCACACATCAATGGCCTTCATAAATGTCCTCTGAGGTAGGGCATGTCTCTCCTTGATCACAAATAACTGCTGAGGATGTATTTTGCTTTCTCCGAGAAGTAACACATATGGCTGAGGCTTTTCTGAAATATTTAGCAAATAACTGCAAGTTGGTGCTTTCCTAAGAAAGAAAAGATAAATACATTCCAATCATAATAAGGCTGTGTAAAAACCTAAATGGTTCAAAGGCGTTTATTGGCATGTATCACTCACAAAAACGTGACATCTGCATCCGAAAATAATAAACGTTTAGTGATTCAAGTGGTAAGAAAAATTAATTATCGAGCAAGGACCTTCAACAGAGATACTCTCAAGCTGTTCTATTTTGTAATGTCTGTCATAATAACAAAAAAGACCTGTGGTACATTAAACCCTGTCCACTTATTACTATGCATGATATCTGCACCAAAAACATCAGGGACCATCCTTGGGTTATTGGTTATAATTATACCTACTATTAACTCAAACATGTAATAGATTTTGTGTTTACATGCTAATTTCAGAAAAAAATTCTCATTTGGCCCCGCCCATCATCAATATTTAATAAGCAAGCCCAAAATGGCAGTGAAAACATAGCGATGATGGATTAACGCTCCACACCAAATATTAAATAAATGTCATGTATAGCTACTTGGAAATTGCCTTTTTAAGTTTTTCACATTAAGCCCCCCCCCCCTCTGCCCCCCTAATTCCTATACAAGATATCTTCACTGAAAACAACAGGGTACACCATTCTGCCATGTATCAACTCAAGTTAATCTAGGATTCTTGAGATATCAGGTATACAAGCAGACATCTCACACACAGGACATCACCAGGTCAAAGGTCAAATTTCCAATAATTTTAAACGTAAACAAACTTTCAATTGAATTGTTTGGAAAGGTGTTCAATATAACCTCCCCCCCCAAAAAAAAAAAATATATATATACATCATTGGTAAGATCGTTCTCTGGGCATCATTTTGGTACTTAGTTAAACAAAGAATGCAGGATGAAGTATTGGGAAGATACAATGCTTTAAAAATGCTCACTCCAACTTTTTGCAATTGCATACCTGTACACTGCTATGTTAAGGGCTAGATCACTACCAGATTATAGAGCCTTAGTTAGGTATATCAGTATCAACAATCCACATCAGCTTTGGCATACTTGCTACCTGCTAAAATGGCAAACCAGTAATTATAAATTGCATTACATGAATATGCTTACTCTAAAAAAATGGTAACAGCGTTACGATAGCCAATGCTCAAGGCCATTTTGAAATGTACTGCCTAGCATAGCCTAAGTATAAGCCCTACTATGTAAAAAAGGACTAGCAGGATACACTAAGTTATAGGATTAGGCGTAACTAAACTTACAAATAGAATACACTAAGTAACAGTATAAATCAGCCGTTCATCCGTGATTCTCTGACAAGTATGAGTTGACCATGACAAACAGCAGCTAGCCTATTGTATAACTTAATGTATACATTTAACGTTAGGTCTACGTAACGCAAGTGAATCAAAATCAGTCTTCTATTTAATTTAGTCGTGAGTCTAGAAGCATTTCTCAGTATTGTCACGTTCACTTACAGAATAACTAAACTTACCTACGAATTTGTCAATCAACTCTTCCTGGGCCAGTCCTTTAACGTGATTTTCCAGGCCATTGTAGCTCGTGTGGTCGCGAACTGTATGTGGCTTGCGCGTGTATGACGGTGGATTACTATAGTATAATTAGTAACGATAAATGACTTTACTTTACAAACTTGTACAAGTTAGGTTGCATTATCTAACTCTGCATCCGTTGATTAACGCTTTGGCGAAAGTTACTTGTAATCATGTAAAGATGACTAAGTAGACTTTTATTATAATTTTCGGAAATCCTCTATCGTGTGCATACGTATAATTTGACTGAATGTTGTGTAATATTTACAAAATGCCATGCATTTTTACAACCCATGATTTTACATAACATTATTTTACACATTGTGTTCTGTGTGTAAACCGGCCTTCTAACTGGCTGCTAATAATGTATACGTGCATATATTCGATTTATTACGAGTTCATTTTCGAATTAATACGCGTATATAATATGGTATATTTGTCCCATGTGGCCTACCATACACGGGAATAACAACGTTGCATCTGCCTCGATTCTTCTTGTACTAAAATTCTACGCTATAGATACCCAATGACATTTAAGGAAAACTGCACCAGTCTTGAAATGGGTTTTGTTTTATACGATACGCGTAATATTTATGATGAACGGGCCACTCTGTCTAGCTTTTCGCTTGATAAGTATCGCATAAATTTTATCTACCGGAATTATATGACTTTAATGACGAGAACGTGGACTCGACTTGTGAAGGTTATATTTTAAGGGGCACACATAAGTAGTAAGCTGTCAACATATATACAGAAACCAATAGACCTGACAGCATGCCTTAGAAGTTTTGAGAAAGCTGTTTAAATTATCACCACCTATTTATCAGTTAGCGATATGAGCGGAGCATTCATTTTTCAAAGATACTCATGCGCAATACCTGACCATCAAACAGACATACAAGAGAAGTCAACAATAAGACAAAACAAATTACTGCGTTATTACGGGCTAGGTTTGTGATCGTCGAAAACATCTTCTGATAGGGTTTTCTATACTGATTTTTTACATCGTTGTGGTTGCAGCTAAGAGCATATAGCGCATTGACAATGAACTCTAAAACCATGCAACGTTGTGATGTACGAGGAACCGGCATGCCATTAATGCATTTGAAGGGAGGAACGCAGCAGGCAGCACGTGTTCATGTGTAGTTGGATTAAAAGGGAATGTGATTTTCTGTCATACTTCAGAGTTAGTAGATGATCCCTATTGTTTGTGCATAGTAATGAGTGGGCGGGGCTTAACGAAAAATTCTTAAAATGTCAATATCAGATTTAGTTCATACTTGGTATGGTGATGTAAGTACTTTGTATGTACATGTTCTTTGCAACAACAAGTTTTACCTCATTAGTATGCATGGGTGGGTAGTGCTTAATGGGAAATCGTGGAAAACGGCATGTAAACAGGATATCTCATGTGTAGATGTGCCCTTATGTTTCCAGTTCCCATTCATGAATATTAATGAGTGGGCGGGCTTAACATAAATTTCTTAAAATATAAATATCGCTTCAACCGTATGTCCGATCAGTTTAGTTTATACTTGGTATGGTGCTGTAACTCTATAGTAAGTACATGTTCTTTGCACACACAAAAATCCTTGTTAATATGTGGGCGGGGCTTAATGGGAAATCGACGAAACGGCTTGTAAACACGATATCTCAACAAACACAATTGAATCAATGTCATACTTGGTAGATAGATGTCCTATCTCTAGAATATTATTAATGAGTGGACTCGGGGCTTAACATACAACTTTCAACATGTCAATATCTCTGCAACCGTATGTCCGATTTATTTTATATTTGGTATAGGGATGTTACTACATAATAAATACATGATCTTTACAACAACAGTTAGGCCTACATTTTTTTGGGACCATCTGGGCCCCAAAAATTCCCGGGCACATTCTTGAGCCTGGTGGGCCCAAAGTTTTGGGACCATTTGGACCTACGTTTCTTGGGGGTTAATTTTTGGGGTAAATATATTTTTGAGTCAGTTTGTTTTGCGCCAAATATTTTTGGGCCTATTTAGGCGCAGAATTTTATTGGGCCAACTTTTTGGAAGGCCAATACCTTTTAAACTGCCAACCATAAATCGGATTATATCCAACCTTGGAAAAAAAGTTGTTGTTTAATATTTTGTACATGGATAGGCCTAAGTTCTTGAGCCCATCATTTTATTTCCACCTCAAATGCATTTTGTGTCACAGTCTTTGGGCCCGAATTTGTGGGCCCAACATTTTCGGCCCACATTTATTTATATTAAACTTTTACCTACATTTTCCAACCTTCCCCGTTTTTTGGGAAATATCTATTATACAGATATCGAAATTTGCGCTGTTTCTCAAAATTCAACTTTTTATATAAAGTGTTTTACTTCTTCTCGAGCGTTTTGGTGTCGTCTTATCTCAGAATATAAATTTTCATATCAAAACGACCAAATTTTCAAGGACACTGAGACGGAATCTTTGGCGTTTGCAAAGGAGTCAAAATGGTGAATCCAAGATGAACATCTCAAAGATAACTGCACATTGGGAAAGCTGAAAAATTAGATATGAGATACCTCTGGCCAGCGAATGAATATTCAAAATGTGAAAATTTAAAAAAAAAGTCCTGACTTGTTTTTCCCAATCAATTTCTAATTGATGAAAATCATATGACAACTATTTGAGGTTATATTGTGGACAGAAGAAAACAATTAGAGCATACCAAAAACGTTGGTTCTAAGGTATTCACGTTGTCAAAACTGTCTCTAAAATCATCGATTTTTTGTGGCCACGTCAAGGTATTTGAACACGACGGCGTACACTACAAACCAGACAGTGTGGTTTCGATGATGCTAAATGAATAATCTTATATGAATGTGACACACTAGGATGTAGCGTATAGCCAGGATGAACAACATACATCAAAGTAGACCAGTAAAAAGTATTGAGATATGCGAAGCAATATTCACATTGGCAGCTGATAACCGAGATGGACACTTTTCTTGTATTCAGCAAACAAGTTGATCTCTACCAAAGACAACAAGCTCCGGTCTCAAGCCTAGACAAATATTTTTCTAAAGTACGCACTATTTGGGGACCGTGACTAAAAATATACTCGCGAAAACGTAAAACTCACTCGCGCACGATGATTGCTCTTCAAGTCTTCACAGTACAGATCTAAAACATCAATACTTTCTGTGAACCAAGGTTAAGCACTTGGGCAGATACATGGTGCTACGTAATTGCACATTGGAAATTTCTGTGCAGTATGAAATTTATACTTATTCCACCAAAAGTAAGTGTTGAACATAGTAAAACATGTCGCAGAATCATAAATAAGCAGCGTAGCCTATTGTAGTGTTTCAAACAATTAAAAATAAAACATCTGCAAAAATACTTACGAAGATAGCTTAGCTTCTGTTACATTAGGGCTCATATTGTTCTACGCATATACCATACAGTAGTATATTAAGCGAGACTCCTAAGCCTATACTGTACCTCATTGCTACTTTGAACCGCTACTCAGTCGATTAGCGCGACTAAGTACATTTCCCAATTATTAACCTTGTCTTTGAGCTGCAGATTGGTGGGCGAAAAATATTTCTATTAATCCATTACACTGCCTAAATCAAAGCGATCTTTTACGCAATGTAAATCTAAGGTTGAAAGAGCATCTATCTTCCACTCGCAACTTGTGTTGTGTAAAAATCTTGGCAAAAAATCCTAGCAGCAATAAAAACAAACTTGTCTAAAAACTCCTTAAATTGTTGTATGTTTTGCAAATTATGACTGATGGTATGTAGGAAGTGCCTTAAGAAATAATATAGGAGATGTTTGGCCACTTTAAGTGTATTGGTATTCTAACACGAAACATTTTAAACAATGCTTACGGTATTGTTAGAAGTCTACCTGCATATACTCTACTGTACAGGGGCTGCCTGCGCATAACCAGGCCGTCGTGATATCGACGATTAACATATTTTTGGTAATTGGTTGAGAAATTAATATATGAACACAACATACTTATGAATGCAATTAAAACACATACGGTAAGGTTCTTCGTAAGCTCAAACCGTTCCCTCTAATAAATAGTTATTTTAGATTTTAAATGATACTTTTGCTTTATGTTTGTAAATGCTCCAAGAAGGTTGTGAAAAATCTCCGCACATGAAAACTTCCCGTACATAATGCACGTGCAGATAGTGAACCATTTTACACAGTTCATTCGCATTGAGATTGGTCATTGATAAAACTGTTACTAGGCGACAGTTTATTTCCATAACGGCGCCTAGCTATTTCACCAACGTAACTATACATTCAAACCTGCAGTTTTCATTTGGCACTGAATCTCGACGATTTGCGAAATACGATGGCAAACTTCAACAACGAAAGCAAATATATAATACCGATAATTCAGTGATATCGTTCGTTCCAATAGCAACGCTGTGTGTACAAAGAGTACACCTTTTTGCACACGATTTGACCACTAGTGACCCCAAGTAACCTTTGACCTCCACAAAAACATATTCTTCTTGAACTTAACGTTTCGCAACTACAAACTAAATATGAGATTGGTCCAAGATTCCCTTCCTGAGATATCGTGTTTACAAAGTTTTCACAATTTGACCCCAAATGCCATTTGACATTCCCAAAAAACAATTGGCTTCTTTTACTCAATGTGGCACTCCTACACACCAAATATGAGCTTGTTCTAAGCTTCCCTTCTTGAGATATCGTGTTTACAACAAGGCGTCACACCGCACACATACACACATGTATACACGCACACGCATTCGCGCACATATACGCATACAAACACTCATCCGCCTGCATGACTACACAGGTTACGATTTCATCGAAACCAAACAGCTTTTTTTTTTTACTCTTTCAGTAAGAAGTTAAGTATTAAGCATCTCCTCCCACATCCCCTGCCATAAATCCTCTCTCCACAACGAGCAGATTAATCCGAGGTACCACAAAGATAAGAGCGACCTCGCTAAGTAGCGGGGGTGACGTTACAGTACTGTTTGTACATATGTCATTTATATATTTGCACTCTTTTGCCTATCATAATAACACTCTCATGAGTAGAACGACATGAGTACAACACTTGCGTACAACACTTGCGCATGTCTTCCGATAACACTCCAGCATTCCAACGTACCTCAGTCAAGGAAACCTATGCTGTGCATTTGCGCGCTATGGTGCTTCAATAAGCATACTGCCTGAATCGTTACATGTTTGGTTAGATTCAGCTCACTGCCTTATCTGCTTACCTGTAACCAAAAGCAGATATTCCACTTTCTTTGCCGAATATTAAAATGGTTTAAAGCCTATTACTTCTACGATGAACAGTTTGCAAACCATCCGTGCATTTCGTTTATACTTACAGTAATTTAGAAATGGCATAAATCCACCTGGATTGCAACTTCATTCCAAAATGAAATTTTCGAGCTTTTCCTAAGGGAAAATCCTCTCGACACAAGGAACATCTATCTAATTATGGAATGTTCCCGTGAGACCATATTGAAGACGTGTACAAAAAGCCTTATTTAATGAGCTCCAATGATATTAGTAGTATTAATTGCAGTCAAAGTTCATTAGAAACAAAAATTCACATATCTTACATAGTAATGAGACAATTTCATTTGAAGAAAAGTCGCCAAAGAGAGAGCGTAAAGCAGGAAACCAAACAACTTTCGAACCCAGTCTCTAATGATCACTCAGATCAATTTATGAGCGTCACGAACGCATGATTCTGCGTGCAGGACGCAAGGTTTAAGCCAGCGACGCAAATTTTGCAACTGCTTGCGTCCGACGGGAACCAAGTACACACACTCACCACTAGACCCATGTAAACACATTTTTATTGAATGAACATCTTTTCTTTATAAAAACCACACATCTTTTCAAAGGAACCAAAATTGTCTTTAAAAAAAACAAAATCATAACAATCAACCGCAAGTTGTGATGCTTCAGTACAGCGCTAACAACATTTCCATTACTGAGATTTTCATGCTAAACATAGTTAATGGGGCTTTTCCAAATTTCCCGTGATTTGATTGGCTAATAGTCCCTTACCCTTTGTTTGCAGACATTCTTGCGTCCTCAGTACTCAATGAACACACACAGGGTATGTATGCTGTTCATCTGTAACTACTTGTACCGTTGCTTTTACTACCTGTGCAGAGATAGCTAAGTTTGTGCTATCATATGTGCACTCAAGTATCATAACATTAGGCCTTGTTGTAACAAGTTTCGACATTGTACGAAGTTGCAGTTCCTTGCAAACTGTAAATTTTCGCGGACCCTTTCACCACGTGCTTCAGTTGTTATTATCTTATTATTATCTCATCTCCATAGATGTAATGTAACGGGATATGAGATAGTGTACTTCACCCCACTCAGAAATGTGAAGAAGTATGTGAGTGGGTGGGTTGTGTGTGTGAGTGAGTGAGCCAAAGAGCGTGTCGCGCACTCCTCCAAGTTCGATGAAGTTCAAACTTGGTGGGTAGGTGCCTGACCATGTAAACTCGTGCCTGCGTGATTGATGACGTCAAGGTCAACGGTCAGATGTCAAAGCCAAGAAACCTGAAAATGGGGTTTTAGCCATTTTCTGCTTGTCAACGTGTAGAGAATGATGAGACGAAGTTTAAAATCATGCAGATTTAGATGTTGAGGGTCGAGGACAAAAGTCAATTGAGATCAATCACTCCCGTCATGGAGGATATGAGATCTACAACTCCATGGATCGCCCTTTTGGTGTTTTTTGGCAACGTTCGTACGTAAGCTTCTTCATACATCACCAGAGGTCTGAGTCAACATTGCGTACAATGATATGTACATACTGTAATGGGATAGGGGTCGGAACTGGTCGAAGTTAGGAGTATAGTGGATGGGGAACAAGGAAATATATATTAGCTAAAGGTTTCGTCTTTTTTTCGTGCACATTATAGTACAATCAATATACGCTTCCGTTGCCCACAAGTCAATATGTTGTCAGGGGTCATTATTACTAAGTACTATGTGCTCCTGTAGAGGTATTTATAGTGCATGTTTTCATGGAGAACTCATGCAGGGACGCAATTTTTTTTTGAGCGGACGCAAACATCTTTAACATGTGGACAAAAGTCCTAGTAACGATACATAACTGTGACAATGAGTGGCACAAAAGCAACCGGTTTGTTCCACTACTGTAATAATACAAACGTGTTGACATTTCAACCGCTATGACAGCATGAGCATTAACGTTAGTTCATTCAGCAATCCACGAACACTACAATGGTTGAGATCAGTCAAAGAAGTGATATATCTGTGTCTCTACTTCCGGTGACATCGTTCCATGCCATATTTGCTCATCATGCATTTCATGATCACGTGATACAAAACCAGTAGTGTTCACAAACCAACGACTGAACATGTCAAAGATGTCTGAATACTTTGTTATAATCTTCATCACTAAAGTGATAAATATAATGAAGTGTAACTTTATTGATCGAGCATTTTCTAAGTTAATAACCGATCCATTAACAGAGATAAACATGGAAAGTCTTACAAATCAGTCAATTAGAGGGAAATTCTCCAGACATTTACCACTACAAATACCATTTTCACGAAATCTGGACGTACTGAGTTTTTTAACTAACAACCATATTCGAAACAGGGATGTTATCCTGAAAATCTCACGGACACAGTGAATTTCCATTTTTCTTTGCAACATTATACGAATTAATATCGACAACAAATGCACGCAGATAATGCAATTTTGTTTTGTTTTGACCGTATGCCATTTGTTCTTGACAAGCTTTAACAACATTGGTTGGATTAGCACACATCGTCAATTATCGCGATGAAATGAGAAAAGCGAACAAACATGAGAGTATCTGATCTGCTGCAATTACTCACATGAATGCTTATTGTTGATGAATTCTAACGGTCTGCTGGAAAAAAAGCCACCCACAAAATAGCAATTATACAAAGTAACAATTACGTATTCGCATGCAAGGCCGTAATATCAATCGCATTATTGCTCGTCGATGAAACTTCATGGCTATATGCAGCTCAATAATTATGCTGAAACTTGACGTAATTTTGCTATGGCTTATAGTGGATGCATTCATTTAATGCTAGTCATACAAATCTGAAATCAGACGGGGAAAAAATGCCCCTAAGGACTACAGTTTGCACGGCACAACATTTTCGCCGAATGTTATCATTTCGACAAGATTTGTGTGATGATCATGCGTCTCCAGGGTAGAATACGGTCACGTATCCGATATATTGTCAATCTATAAATTCATACCATATTTAAATTGTTTCACATAATTTATACAAACGTAATTTGATTTCTTAAGCTTCCACCTTTGGCATTATAAATATCGTGTTTAATGTACATGTACATGTATATGTTACAATTGTAAAGAAATGGTGAAACCAAACCTACACTGAATGGTTTATGGAAATTCTATAAATGTAATAGTAATTATGTTACACAGCACATTCATGTTATAGTGTAATTGCATTATAATGCATAACGGCAAAATGTGCCTTAAGTCCCTTAAACGTACACTAGCAATGCTGCAGAATCTCAATATTTTCACAGTGAAAGGATGTTCTATGCAGTCGCTGAAATATACTGCAAAACAAAAATGCTGATTACTCTGCACTTTGCATGGCAAAGATAATTTAGTCAATACTTTTGATATATGCTGTGTATTTTTGATATATATATATATATGCATTTGGCCACAGTATGATGTTGTCATGGCAATGAAGCAAATTTTTGTTATTTTTTTATAATAAATTAGTTATTCACGGAAGAAAATAGTATTCCTAAACAATTGCATTTTTACGAAATTGTAAATAACGAGAACATTCCCAGCTCAGCAAAATTTCAAAAGTAAAACATGGCATGGGTTATGTTACAGGTATGTTGTTTAGGTTTTCTTATTTGATCTCTTACGACCTCAAAAGATGTTGACCTCCACAGAGTTTGTACCCCTAAGGATGAAGTCCTTCCAGCTTTGTTCTTGGAGTTTTCGTGCTTGCAAGGGTTTCCCCGTGGTCCTTTACCTTGAATGACCTATCATATACATATATAATAAGGTTCTTGTATAGTCAAGTACTATACTATGTACTGTTTAAGTTATAGTTTTGCAAGCTTTTAAGGTGACCTCATATGACATTTGATCATGATGAGAAACATAGTTTTCAGGATTAAGCGTTTAATGGTATTCTCTTTGAAAACATCGGGAAGTCAAAGTCACATGTCCCACTGCCTTCGAACTTAGTTCTCCCCCCCCCTCCCCTCCCCCAGATTGAACCCACTTCCATCGGCTCTGGTCCCATGTGAGTTAATGTGATGGAGTAATTCATTCTTTACTTTCTTACAATGGCTCATTATTCTCTCCGGTATGTTCCGGTATGTGGCTGCACCCTATAGTGGGAAGTCCCAGGGGACACGTAGATGTGGTTCACTGTACTAGTGCCTCAGGTGCACATTTTGGTGTGTGGTAACACTCCAATCGTATTGCTGAGCTGGTGTGTGAATTAATATCTCCGTGATATAGCCCTAACCATTTGTTACAAAAAGCACTTCAATAGTTTCTTTTCAAAATGCATAACTGCAGTACCGGTACAGATCCGAGTCCGAGTCTAGTTTGAAATTCAGCCAGTCCGTACCGCGAATTTTATTTTCCCAAACAGGTTTGCAATTACGGAGTTTTCAGCCAATGAGATTGCTTGTGACGTCAGCATCAATAATGACCATCGCTTGGAAGTATGAAGACATACACTGAGTTAAACACTGACGCTTAATTAAGTCTAGTTTACGGGGTTACCCTTCAAAAGACCTAACTTTACTTTTAATGCTTGGATCACATGTTGAGCTTACTTATGATACATACGCTACGGCTACATTCTAGTGGGTTCGTGTTTACATTTATGGTAGGCCATACGGGAAATAATTGCTGATTTAATGTCCGTACGAATTAAAATTATTACCGGTATTAATTCTATTTAATACCGGCATTAATTTTCAGCCAATCACCATGCAGCTTCATATGCCGGTATTAAATATAAGTAATACGGGTATTAAATAGAATTAATACGGGTATTAAATAGAATTAATACGGGCATTAAATAGAATTTATACGGGCATTAAATAGAATTAATACGGGTATTAAATAGACCAATCACATCAGCGAATTTTTCTACCACGTAAATAGAATTAATACGGGCATTAAATAGAATTAATACGCGCATTAAATAGAATTAATACGGGTATTAAATAGACCAATCACATCAGCGAATTTTGTTACCATGCTCAGTCTGAGCTAGTGTTAATCCCCCAGCGTGAGAGCAGTGTAGTTGTAGCTAGCAATCAAGGTACAACATACAACGCATGGCACGCATGACAGACAAAGAACAATTTTTGCATGATTTTCGTCGAGAAGCGAACGATACTTGTAGGCAATTGACAAATGTTGACCCTCAATCCCCCTGTCCGATGTTTTATCAGTTCGCAATGCTTTGAACCGTCTTGTTATTCTTCGAAGAATGTAAGTTGTAGGTTGGCGCGGCGATCAGATCAGATGACCAAGTGAGAATCCTGCTGATGTGATTGGTCTATTTACTGCCCGTATTAATTCTATTTAATGCGCGTATTAATTCTATTTAATACCCGTATTAATTCTATTTAATGCGCGTATTAATTTTATTAATGCCCGTATTAATTCTATTTAATGCACGTATTAATTATATTTAATACCCGTATTAATTTCTATTTAATGCCCGTATTAATTCTATTTAATGCCCGTATTAATTCTATTTAATGTCAGTATTAATTATATTTAATACCGGCATATGAAGCTGCATGGTGATTGGCTGAGAATTATTTCGTACGGACATTAAATCAGCAATTATTTCCCGTATGGCCTACCATATACGTTATCCAAGATTCGTGAGACGTTCTATTGCAATCGGAATTCGTTTCGTGGAATGGGTAGGCCTACACTAAAATTAACTTCTCAACGCGAGTTCACGAGTCTTGAATGAATATTCGTACAACAGTATAGTGTACAGTATGACATTTTTCCGTCACTGCACTGTGTACACGGTTATAATACATATAGGTCTACAGCGCATGTGCGATGTACCGTGTACGAAACTTTCACTGTGCGATGTTATCGATTGATGCCTTCACAGAAAACTTCGATAAAATTAGATCATACAATGCTAGTGTGCCCAATATGTCTAAACCAATTCCAATTCCAAACACATCTACATATATTTACGAAAAGGTTCGGGTAATTTTGAACGAATATATCTTCGTTGCAACGAATGGATGCAGGCATTTTGGTAACCTCGAAGTGAAGTTTTCTATTGTGATGACGTAACTTTTCCGACCAATCATGAGCGAGTATTTACACGCAATTGCAAACCTGTTTTGGAAAGATAAATTCACGTCCGGTCCATATGCTAGTCGAAAGCAGGCCGAGTCTGAGATCAGGTATAGAGAGCGGGACACCAAGAGAAAATGTTCGAAGTCACTCTATGAACTATGCAATCTCTCTCCCTCCCACCCATATGCACGTAACTGGTTTATGCAGGGCATATATTCACTGTTCATCTATTTAATTGAGCTAACACAGTTAAGGAATTTACAAAGTAAAATGTCCAATCAGATTAGTGATGGTCTATCCTATTCAAAAAAGAACTGAATGGTAAACGTTCAGGTATCATGAAAAGATTCATGTAACAACAATTTTAAGAGTAGAAATGATTTTTTCCCCCAATGACAAATATTGTGTCTTTACGGTAGTGGAACAGGTGATACTCAGTGGCGTGTGCCAAGGGGGGCGGGGACCGTGCACCCTACCACACGTCGCCAGTCGGGGGGGGGGGGGGGGGGGGGGATTCAGCCGGGAGCGGGAGATGGTTCAGTCGGGGGATTCCTTGCATTTAGCCAGGGAAGTGTTAGACGGGCCTATATCCCCCCGTTTTTACTCTCTTTTTTTTTATTAGTACAACCTTGCTGTTAGGGCTACTTCTATATTGATAGTCTAAGTAGGCCTCAGAATGCATCACTAACGTTGTGTTTTTCTTGCTTTCTCTTTGGAAAAGGCGGGGGGGGGGGTTGGAAGGGGCCCTGACCCCTTACATGGGTGTTACATGAGTTAATCGATAGTTGTTACATAGGGGCCGGTTTTCCCAATCCTCCTCCCCACTACCAGAATGAAAGGAACTTAGAAGTAACATTGTGCATATTTAAGTAGCTCTGAAAGGAAAGTAGTGCTAAAGACATAATAAGAACTTAAAATTTCAAGACTGATTTAGCTTGTTGCCTGGGATTGCTAGAATTGAACGAAGCATTTTGTAAAGGAAGGGTTGCTGCATTGGGGTTATTGAAATCATTTCCTCGAGGAGGGGGAGGGGTGTATGGGGTCCTCCACCAGAGATAAGTAACAGGTCAAAGGGTGCCTTTTCTGAGGCATAGAATATAAATTATAACCATATAAGTAGCCTTAAACATATTTTGCATGTAAGAAGCCCTAAACGTATTTTGCAAATAAGTAGCCCGAAACGTTATTTGCTTACATTTTTGTATGAGGTTAAAAGTAATAAGAAGGGGTGGTAGTGGTCCCTTGCTTCTCAGGCTTAATGCAGAAAGTCGCCCGTCTGAACTATTTTACTCCGACTGACGACCAGAGGTGAGGGCATGGCCCAGCACCCTTTGCTCGTACCATTGCCCCTCAGTAAAAAAAAACCCTAAGGGTCACTTTTGATATAAAGTAAGTGCTTCGTTTGGTGAAATATACTCTTTTCCATTTTATTGATCGATAAAAGAAGGACCCCCCCCCCCTCCCTCAGTGTGCATATATGAGAGTAGCTGAGGACTTGGACTTTAGAGAAGATTTATATTTCATAGAAGGATCCTTCATTTTCAAACTGGACTCATTTGAAACACTGGAGGGGAGCTTCTACGTATATATACTGCCTAGTAGCGGGCACAAGTGGGTGGGGGAGGGCCACGGTTCAGTCGGGAATTATTTATAATCAGTAGGGAAGAATTTGACCTTGAAATCCCCTCTTTTTATATCCGTACACATAATTTTTAGTCTAAATATGTGCACAACAAATACACCATTTTAGGACTAAATGTTTATTTTTCTGTGGGAGGACCCCTCATACCCCTGTATGGGAGTTGGCTTCTGTGGCCCAGTGGAGTAGCCTACCTCGTCCTTTACATAATCATTGATTTGCATCAGGCCCTAAATCAGTCGGTGAAATTGTTTCATTTAGTATTATTCATCAGTGCAAACTTGTCTTTACATAGGAGTCGATTACAATATCCCCGGATCAGCACCCTCCCCCCTCCCCCCTCCCCTTCCTTTATAAAAGCATTGATTCCCCGCTGGTCCTTACATAATCCTTACTAAATCAGTCGGGAAAATTGTGAACTTTGGCCTCCACGATCGAAATCCTAAACAAGCCACTGCTGTGTTTACGCATTGATAGTCTCTTTTCCTCCTGTCCGCATTATTATAATAAAATAACATCCTTTGTAACAAACTGAAAGAATACGCACAAATAAGGAAAAACACTTTGTTCATTAGTGGAATCAGGTACCAGTGTAGCCCTCAACAAATGGTTCTCCTGAATTAGCCCAGCGCATCCTTGCTTTGAACCATGGATGTGCTATAACTTGGTCTTTCAATTTACCGCATGCAGTTTGTTTGTGTATATATCGTCCTATATTGTTTGGTGTTTTTGTACGAATTGATTGTAAAATGTACACACTTTGCACAGTCATCACACCAGAAATCTTATTAGGCGTTGTATTGAAGAAGCCTATTAAGTCTAAATTTCCCTCTGTCCGTTTAGCGTACTTGAACCGCATTGATCACATGCTCTGTACACTGAGTATAGGGGATATTATACAACGGAGTTATTTTATCCGGTAGGATGTTTTAAACTAAACTATAATATCCCCCCGGATAAAATCAGATCACGGGTGACCCACAGTAACAATGCGGTTTGATAACCAGCTGTATTATTACAATTTACCTATTTGAAGTCGAGTCCCTAGTGCTTCTGAGTAGTTAACATCCCTCGCACATTACCACAAGTCCATGTACAACTTGTTGAGATCCCAGTACCCAGTACTATAGTGTAACATTATTTGGAATCTGAGTACAAAGTACGAGTAATGTTGGAGTAGCGCTATTCATTTAATTATTCAAGAACCTGAACCTGCAACTTTCTGTTATCATCTTTAAAACTGGTTTTCATTAGTTCAATGTAAATCATCACCTTGGCAAGTATGACGTTGACGTGTAAGATTTGGCGTGCGATATAGTGCGTGTATAAATGTATGCGATGTTGTAAACAAGATATCTCAGACGAGAAACCTTTCGGAATCGCAAACTTTGTGTGCGGATGATCCATATATTTAAATGTCAAGAAACCTATTGTTTTTGGTGGATATCAAAGGTCGGCAGAGTTCAAAATTTATGCAATATTTGAAATATTGTGGGTTACTTGACTTAATCACGGATTTAGTCAGTGGAAGCCCTATACACATAAGATTATGCTTGCCTGCTTTAGTGAAGGTCAAGGTTTATTTGAGTTCAGCGACTGGGAAAGGGCGGTTGGCCGTTTGGGGATTCTGGTATAATAGCAGTAACTTATTACAGCAAATTTCTGTAGTCATTTATGATCCATGGGGGTACGCTGGACAATTTGCAGTAAGTTGTGTTAATCGATGAATTCCTTTGTCACGATGACATCATTCACTTTACTGTTGCCAGATGTATTGACAAGATATCAATAAATTTTAATAAATCATATCTTCGCAATACAAAATGCCAGGAGGATGTAGCTTTATCTAAAGATGCAGCCAAATGTCAGCATGTTCATACAGCAATCAACTTCAACCACCTGAACATATCTGCAACTACAGGTTGGTTTTAAGAGGTTATATATTGTTTGGTATGATGTAGCTCGGTCTTTGGTTTTCAAATTTTCGCTTTTTAATTTGGGAAGGGGCGCCTCATTACCTCACGTACCACGAGAATTTCTGCAGACGTTACCTTGGATACACTCTCAGCTTAGCTAAATAGCTTACCCTTTGCCTCTCGGTTAATAAATTCGGGTCATTACTTCAGCACGAATCTCACGTTTGTTCGTCTCTGTGCATAACGCAATACACTGCATTACACAATAAACATCTGCAGGTTCACTAGAATTTGCTTTTACCAGCCAAAGTGTATATACAACAGTAGTTTAATGTGTGTAATGAAGAAGGCTTAACGCTGCATGCAGTAAGGATTTATTGGAAAGGTTAAACGGTGAAAGCATCATTGCCATTTATATATAAAGTTACAGTACACACGTTATATCGGCACAAATACATTGGCAAATATATTATAAGTTTATAGTGAGTCAGTGAGCAAAGATGAATAGCGGCCACTCCGAGAGATCTACATGTCAACAGCGTGACAAATCGAAAAGTTGTTTACTGAATTCATCCGTTTAAGAAATAACAAGGTTAACAGAGCATTGCAATGACCCTTATAAATTAAATTCCCGCATTTAATAAAATCGTCAAATTGATTGGTGAGCACGTGAACCTCTTTTATACACATTAATACATACTGAATATGAAATAGAATTTGGCCAATAAGGGAGAGCCGCTTTCTGTGCTGCTTAAACTTATGCTGGATAGATTGGCCTGACACACAATAAATCCTGATACTTAGTAGGCCTATGGCTAGAATATATCCTTTCATAAGGCAAGGCGCGTTTTGCAGAAAGATCCAGATTACTGTACAATAAAGCGGACAAGGTCCGCAACCCCAAGAAGTGAATTGGGCCTACTCATCATGTCCGATCATATTTGATAAACAATTTTGACTTGTAAACAATTGGAGCCCCACTCTGTCATTTTGCAAATGTTATTCATTGAAATATTTCATCTATAGGCCTAGATTAACTCCGTCTTTATTCAAACTTGCAGCTTATATCTATTACAGAGTATTGTAATACTGTCAACAAACTGGCAGATGTATTGCAAAACATTTTGTAACTTACTTAGGAATGCAAATATTATACTCACGTATGAAATAATTGGTAAGTTAACAGCTGCAGCAAATCTGGCTTCTATGTCGCAGGTGAGATCTGGTCCAAAAAATGCTAACACGCCCTCTCTGTGGAGCTGCGCCATTTTAAGCAGGCTATCCTTTTCTTCACCTGTGGTATTTCCAAAGTAAAATGAGACGTTATATTCCGGTAAAATGTCAGGATTTTCGTTGATATCTTTGACGGCTAGTGTCATGGCACCGCTGATCTGTACAGCAATGCGATCAACCTCGACCTGACCTGTTGCAATATACCCCAAGCGTATCTCTTTCTGTTCCAATAACTCCAGCTGTCGTATGTTCGCAACAGGTTGATATTCCAGGTACGGAATGCTTTCTTCTTCCTCGTAGACATAGTTTGGTGCCGTGGTTATGTACTGTGCTCCAACCATTACCAACAACATCAGACTATCAAGTATAACGAAATAGCTTCCAATCATCTTCAATCTGAACATCTTGCCAAAGGCGAGAAGATAGTTGTCGATTTCTTAGCCTATGTCGGTTGTGAGAGAAACGAAGAAAACTGTTTGGTAAAACACAACAGATATACGTGTTAAAAGCTTGATACTATCTGTGATTGAAATTTCAAAAATTCCTTTCTCCTTTGAGTTGCACGTATGCTGCTTCAAGCATCGAACACACGATTTCCACAGCTAATGCGGAAACTACGTTCAACTCAAGCCGTTTTGAAATTCAAAATTATTAATCAGCCAACATTAAAATGATCTCACACATATAGCACACTGCAAGATTTCGTGCTAGTAAACAGCTGAAGCACACACAAATCTAAAAGCTGCCTCTTTCGGCGATGCTGACAATTTAAATGAAGCGAAGATTCTTGTTGTCGTTCGAAAGATAATAAACGGACATGCGCAAAATCAACCTATTAAAATTACGAGCGCTTCATAGACAGACGGGGAATGAGGGAGAACAGAGTGTGAAAATGGTTGATTTTGTCCACATTATAAGCATACGTTTGAATATGTATGCTCTTAAGATGTATAAATCTGCCCTTGATTTAAAGCGGTGACCAAACTGCATACATTCTTGAAGCGCTAACAATATAATTCGGCGATTCATTATTTAAAGGCAGGTGTACACAGTAATGATTGATAACTTCTGCAGTAAGAACGCTACAATTTGGATATAAGATGCACTGGATTATTACTATATGTCTTAATAATGTTATTCCAATTACTTAATGAAGGCCCCACACTAAATATACTGGTAGTTAGCAAAACAAGCCTTGGCACGTTTATTTGAAGGTTCTATAAACTGTTTCAAACCCATCATTTACATATAACCTGTGTACATTATGATAATCCATATCTTCTTTGTTTGTCGAGTTAATAATATGAACATATTATCTGTATAGTCATCAAATAGGAAATTGATGTTAACACAATCATTGATGTTATTCATTCTCAACTTGGTTGCCGGTTTTGTAAGACTAACAGTATATATAATAACACCACTGCAGAATAAGACTGGATTCAAAGCCATTATAGTATTGACTAACTATTGAGAAGAGGATGTAATGTTGATGTATATAGTCAACTCAGACAGCTAAAACACATCTATTTCTGCGTGTGCTGTTATAATATCGTGAAATGTGAATAATATATGTATACTTCTGAGTATATGACTACAACATTTTAGGTTACTATGTTCATATTAGGGAAAATTCATATTCTGAAACAAATCTTTGCATACAATTTACTCTATATTATCGATTAATTGGCTTATTTGAGGGACATCGTCAAATGTAGATTGTCGGCATTTCTTAATGGCAAAATAAAATTGGTGGAAATGGATTTTCAATTGACTTCTGCAATTTTAGCTTTTTAACTGGAAACTTGGTAAAAGAATATTTAAATTCAGGCATGGAAAACACTCTTGTCACAGAAGAAAGAAAATGTGGTGTAATTCTATTAATTGTACAAACCGGACAAATTTCTCTTATTACCTATCGGTACCAATTTACTCTCTATATACCCAAAGAGGATCCCGAATTGTGAAGTGCTTAACATAAACTTCACTATATGCAATACTGCAGAAATGTTGCACGTTTTAGGTAAGAATATATATCTATCAGCAATATTACTGGTTTCAATCAAAGTGGGTTTAGTGACACTCGCCTTGTTATGGCTTGAGTTTAATGAATAAGTAATGAAGTGAATCGTCGACTCTGAAGTAACGTCTGACTGTGTTAATTGAAAATAAGTTAATTTCGACCCTTGATTACCATCATAGTTGGTGAGCGCATGTTGTTCTGTCTTCATTTTGTGGCAATGGTTTGTCCTATAAGTGTTCCCTTGTTGTAAGAGACGAAGCCATGAAAGACCGGCAAGTACTAAGATCATGTTATAGGTATATAAGTATAGTCAGATCGAAGTGGATAAGATTAATTCAGAGTTCGGATCCTTAGTGATCAGTCTCAGACATGTAGGGTTTCATTTCTTTACCATTTTCAAACCCTATGATTTATGCCTTTCTTTACTGTTAATGGAGCGCGATTTGTCTCAAAAAGTATAGCACCGCAGATTTTATTCGAAGTAAAATCCATGCTGTAGACGATTGTGTATAAATAGATCGTTCGCAGTGGGTTGTCTTGTGTAAGAATGGTATACAATGTACATATAAATCTGTATTCCTCAGTGATGAGAACTACATGCCCGTGTTTACTCATTCGCATACGTATTGATCAGCATGTGTGACTAATAGTTCTGATTTTAAAAGTCATGCCGCTTCCAATTTTCAAAAGCTTAACGTTTTTCTGAATAAAGATAGATCTGGTTTTGTCAGTCTGGAACGGTTGTGGAATTACACCGAAAGGTTAAGTGTTCTAAATAGAAGAGACTTGCTTTAAGTGCATTTTTCTTGTTGTTTCTTTCACCAGTTTCCCAGATCCAAATGACTTCATGTTCACGATTGACTTAAAAGATGTTTATAGATTAAGAGTATCACTTTGAAACGTTTGCATCGAGTATACTATAATAAATCAAGGGTAATTTGAAAAGGTCATTTCAAAAAAATATGTGTTGAAATCTGTTTTTTTTTTCATTTAATTTAAACTATCTGCTTGACAAACTTACGTTACCACATAATTAAACCCTGACGCAACTTTTTGACAGTATAAAGTAAACCTGTTTATAGCACAGAAAGCAAGAACATATGTCTGTTTATTGTAATACCTGCAACTCTCGAATTGCCTAAAATCTTATTTCAATGCATCAACACAAAAACTTAAAACTATCATCATTTAAGGAAAACAAAAGCATATTGATGAACACTCACTAGATATAGCTAATGATGTGATTCAGCGATTATGACGCATGTAGGACAAGAACCCCTCAAGTCAACAAGTATATAATTTACTTCTGCATAATTAGTTAGATCTTGTGAGCTACGCATGTACGAAGCCTTTCACGCTGTCAGACAATCAATGAGATTGTATTGTCATATGCCCGTAGAAACAATTTGCCCGCTGCCGCGACATTGGCATAAAGCTCAGTTTGGTTGATAACTAACTTACAGTAGGTGATGCCGCCAAGGACACTATGCCCCATGTTAAGGACAGTTGAAGGATACATTCGTTAATTGTTATTTTTCATTATTAGTTCTCTTGTTTCAATATGTTATTTTGGAAGCACAGGTTTGTTTGATTGTTACTGAGCATCATAAAGCACAGTGATAGCGTGTAGTGTGATGCATGATATAATATGGATGTTATACGTGCAGCATTGATAAGACATGTAGACTAACGGTGTACATCTTGAATATTCACCTATATACAAAGCTAAAACTCTTGTGTAACTTGAGTATTTTCATAGGTAAGATGTCGGTTGACTGCAGACTGGTGGGTGGTATCCTACTTATTACTATAGTATATACGTACTGTGTTTATTTCAAGTTCAAATTTTCTGAAAATACTGATAACTGTTGTACCTTTTGCATTTATAGTGTATTATATTTGCTACGGCTTACATCATATCGTGTGTGTAATGCCTGGGAGGCTGATAAAACAGGATAAATTTAAGAGTCTCAAGTATTGTGCACAATGTACTGACCCAAATAGGCACGAACATGTAGTAGCGGTTAACGGGTTGCATACTATGGCCCTGCAAATCCAAACCACGTGGAATAAAATATTAATTTAAGAAAAAATAACTAACACAAAACAAAAATTTCTTTGGTTATGATGGCGTTCTTCACCTCACTCATAGATTAAAGACCATATGTTAATATGGCAACAATTACACAAGGAATACTAGTTAGGATTACAAATGTTTTTAAAGGTTCTTGATATGCACCGCAATAATTTTCAATCATTAAAATGATAGAAAAGCCTTCTATAAACGAGAGCCCTAAACATCAGCTCTCCGCCAACGTTCTTCAGGGTCGTGGCAGATACAATGCAACAGTGATGCCATCAAATAGTTACCCCAGTGCTATAACCTATCTTGTATGGTTCTATGGTTGTTCCGATACCTGAGATCCAAATAAAGAAATAATCAATTTGTTGTAACAACTTCTGAAACTGTTGTGTGTCCAATCACAAAGTCATGTTAACGTGTCATTCCTACTTTAAGATATGCAATCACACTTGGGGCTAATAATTTACCCTACAAACCCAAGTTTAAACATTACATAAGGAAAATCCTTGAAGTAAAATAACAGGCTATAATATTGCTCAAAAATAGGAACATTGACTAACAAGCACTATATATATATATATATATATATATATATATATATATATATATAAATCTTGCTCCTTTTAGGAGTTTATAGGTTTGAGGACGTTCTTTAACGTTAAAGTGTCTCTGGAATCGGAACAAAATTAACATTTAAACCACTGCCATCATTAAGTCATGCAAAGAGCTTCATTGTATTTGTCTAGGTATTTGTAAAACCTCCCTTTTACATAAATGTTTTATTCACACTTGGGGCTAATAATTTACCCTACAAACCCAAGTTTAAACATTACATAAGGAAAATCCTTGAAGTAAAATAACAGGCTATAATATTGCTCAAAAATAGGAACATTGACTAACAAGCACTATATATATATATATATATATATATATATATATATATATATATATATATATATATATATATATATATATATATATATATATATATATATATATATATATATAATCTTGCTCCTTTTAGGAGTTTATAGGTTTGAGGACGTTCTTTAACGTTAAAGTGTCTCTGGAATCGGAACAAAATTAACATTTAAACCACTGCCATCATTAAGTCATGCAAAGAGCTTCATTGTATTTGTCTAGGTATTTGTAAAACCTCCCTTTTACATAAATGTTTTATTCAGACTGGCTCACGACTTCAACCTTGTGTGTGAATGAACATTAAATCTTTGATATTCTTTAGATGGTATTAGATTTATGTCTGCTGTGTGGCAAAGTTGTACATTACATGTATCTTTATCGCATAGACCAGTGTTAGTGATGCAGGGTCGAGGCATTACATATATATCTATCACATAGACCAGTGTTACTGATGCAGGGTCGAGGCATTACATATATCTCTATTGCATAGACCAGTGATGGTGGTGCAGGGGTTGAGGCATTACATATATATCTATCACATAGACCAGTGTTACTGATGCAGGGTCGAGGCATTACATATATCTCTATTGCATAGACCAGTGATGGTGGTGCAGGGGTTGAGGCATTACATATATATCTATCACATAGACCAGTGTTAGTGATGCAGGGGTCGATGCATTACATATACCTCTATCGCATAGACCAGTGATGGTGGTGCAAGGGTCGAGGCATTACATATATATCTATCACATAGACCAGTGTTGGTGGTGCAGGGGTTGGTGTATTACATATACCTCTATCGCATAGACCAGTGTTAGTGATGCAGGGGTCGAGGCATTACATATATATATCCATCACATAGACCAGTGATGGTGGTGCAGGGGTTGGTGTATTACATATACCTCTATCGCATAGACCAGTGTTAGTGATGCAGGGGTCGAGGCATTACAGATATATCTATCACATAGACCAGTGATGGTGGTGCAGGGGTTGGTGTATTACATATATCTCTATTGTATAGACCAGTGTTAGTGATGCAGGGGTTTATGCATTACATATATATCTATCACATAGACCAGTGATGGTCGTGCAGGGGTCGATGCATTACATATACATCTATTGCATAGACCAGTGTTAGTGATGCAGGGGTGAGGCATTACATATACCTCTATCGCATAGACCAGTGTTAGTGATGCAGGGGTTGATGCATTACAGATATATCTATCACATAGACCAGTGATGGTGGTGCAGGCGTTGGTGTATTACATATATATCTATCACATAGACCAGTGATGGTGGTGCAGGCGTTGGTGTATTACATATATATCTATCACATAGACCAGTGATGGTGGTGCAGGCGTTGGTGTATTACATATATATCTATCACATAGACCAGTGATGGTGATGCAGGGGTCGATGCATTACATATACCTCTATCGCATAGACCAGTGTTAGTGATGCAGGGGTCGAGGCATTACATATATATCTATCACATAGACCAGTGATGGTGGTGCAGGGGTTGGTGTATTACATATACCTCTATCGCATAGACCAGTGTTAGTGATGCAGGGGTCGAGGCATTACAGATATATCTATCACATAGACCAGTGATGGTGGTGCAGGGGTTGGTGTATTACATATATCTCTATTGTATAGACCAGTGTTAGTGATGCAGGGGTTCATGCATTACATATATATCTATCACATAGACCAGTGATGGTCGTGCAGGGGTCGATGCATTACATATACATCTATTGCATAGACCAGTGTTAGTGATGCAGGGGTGAGGCATTACATATACCTCTATCGCATAGACCAGTGTTAGTGATGCAGGGGTTGATGCATTACAGATATATCTATCACATAGACCAGTGATGGTGGTGCAGGCGTTGGTGTATTACATATATATCTATCACATAGACCAGTGATGGTGGTGCAGGGGTTGGTGTATTACATATATCTCTATTGTATAGACCAGTGTTAGTGATGCAGGGGTCGAGGCATTACATATATATCTATCACATATATCCAGTGATGGTGGTGCAGGGGTTGGTGTATTACATATACCTCTATCGCATAGACAAGTGTTAGTGATGCAGGGGTCGAGGCATTACATATATATCTATCACATAGACCAGTGATGGTAGTGCAAAGGTCGAGGCATTACATATATATCTATCGCATAGACCAGTGTTAGTGATGCAGGGGTCGAGGCATTACAGATATATCTATCACATAGACCAGTGATGGTCGTGCAGGGGTTGGTGTATTACATATACCTCTATTGCATAGACCAGTGTTAGTGATGCAGGGATGAGGCATTACATATACCTCTATCGCATAGACCAGTGTTAGTGATGCAGGGGTTGATGCATTACAGATATATCTATCACATAGACCAGTGATGGTGGTGCAGGGGTTGGTGTATTACATATACCTCTATCGCATAGACCAGTGTTAGTGATGCAGGGGTCGAGGCATTACAGATATATCTATCACATAGACCAGTGATGGTGGTGCAGGGGTTGGTGTATTACATATATCTCTATTGTATAGACCAGTGTTAGTGATGCAGGGGTTCATGCATTACAGATATATCTATCACATAGACCAGTGATGGTCGTGCAGGGGTCGATGCATTACATATACATCTATTGCATAGACCAGTGTTAGTGATGCAGGGGTGAGGCATTACATATACCTCTATCGCATAGACCAGTGTTAGTGATGCAGGGGTTGATGCATTACAGATATATCTATCACATAGACCAGTGATGGTGGTGCAGGCGTTGGTGTATTACATATACCTCTATCGCATAGACCAGTGTTAGTGATGCAGGGGTCGAGGCATTACATATATATCTATCACATAGACCAGTGATGGTAGTGCAGGGGTTGGTGTATTACATATACCTCTATCGCATAGACCAGTGTTAGTGATGCATGGGTCGAGGCATTACAGATATATCTATCACATAGACCAGTGATGGTGGTGCAGGGGTTGGTGTATTACATATACCTCTATCGCATAGACCAGTGTTAGTGATGCAGGGGTCGAGGCATTACATATATATCTATCACATAGACCAGTGATGGTGGTGCAGGGGTTGGTGTATTATATATACCTCTATCGCATAGACCAGTGTTAGTGATGCAGGGGTCGAGGCATTACAGATATATCTATCACATAGACCAGTGATGGTGGTGCAGGGGTTGGTGTATTACATATACCTCTATCGCATAGACCAGTGTTAGTGATGCAGGGGTCGAGGCATTACATATATATCTATCACATAGACCAGTGATGGTGGTGCAGGGGTTGGTGTATTACATATACCTCTATCGCATAGACCAGTGTTAGTGATGCAGGGGTCGAGGCATTACAGATATATCTATCACATAGACCAGTGATGGTATGGTGCAGGGGTTGGTGTCTCCTTCAAATGCAGCGACTATCACGATGAATGAAATGAAATTTGATATACATCATCAATATGGGCTTTCAGGCGGTGAATACACTTTATAATTTTTTTTTTGATGGAGTAAACGTTCTTTTATCCAATCAGCAAACACTATACATACGCAGACACAACGACGGCTGTTAGCTAAAACGCATACTGTGTTGCAAAATCGAGACCGGTCTAAGAGAGGTAAGAGAGTATTTGTGATTATGTGGTACACGTTTATTGACTGGGGTGTAGGATGCACCAATATGGTGTCCAGGGGTGATTTACAGCCCAAAAGTAGACATGTCAGGAAGAGGAATTACTGTGAATTTTATTTGGAATGTATCTCCTCTCCACTCCCTTCTTTCAAGTTATAGAGGAGTGGGTGAATACACTTC
This sequence comes from Apostichopus japonicus, assembly GCF_037975245.1. Taxonomy (NCBI): domain Eukaryota; kingdom Metazoa; phylum Echinodermata; class Holothuroidea; order Aspidochirotida; family Stichopodidae; genus Apostichopus; species Apostichopus japonicus. Next base: position 25,867,605 of record NC_092579.1, read on the forward strand.
CTATATATGCCCCCTCAGTTCCATGCATTGTTGGGTTTTGGATTTTTGTCCTCATTTTGGCATCAAACGGCTCTGTCTTGATCTCGGTTTCAGACAGCAAGACTCATGATAATGTCGCGAAGCCGAGTTCGTCACGATTTCGTCAGGAAACCCGTGCTTCAAGTATATTTATAGCATTACTTACTTACAACATTGCTTTTAAAGATAAAGGAATAGTATTTGAATTGCAACAGTGAGCCTTTCTCTTAATTCATGTTGTTAAACATTGAGCATGTCCTTTGCAAATATACATCTAACAATGTGCCATCTATATATGTAGTCAAGCTGATACACTTTATAGTGTTAGAGATGAATGAAGAAAATACTACACATTGCTTTAAAGTGTACTCGACGAGTCTAGTCCTCTTGTCTTTTCAGTTCTAGACTAATGTTTCCTTTAAATTTATTAATTGTAAACTGCAATTGCTTATAGAACGACACAGAGTTTACTTGGCATAAACTATATAGAAAGACTAGAACACTTTTACATGCCTTGGTTATTTTCTGACGAATCAATTATACCAATCGTCAATCGCCAGTTGTGTTAGTCATTATACCCCTGAAGCCTTTGTTATACCCCGGCAGCCTTTGTTATACCCCGGCAGCCTTTGTTATACCCCGGTTTTGTTATACCCCGGCCATTGTTATATCCCGGCATTTGTCATACCCCGGCCTTTGTTATACCCCGGCCATTGTTATATCACGGCCTTTGTTATACCTAGGCCTTTGTTATACCCGGCCTTTTTTACCACAAATCATTCTCCCTAAAATTTTACTTATATGCCGAATCAACCAATCTAAACTACAGCTATACTGCACAGTACTGTAAAATCACTCACACTATGCAGGAATCGATTTCGAGTTTCTTTGTTTTTTGTTTTTCACATAAATATTTACAATGTGAAGGGAAGGCTTTTGTAAAGCCTATACTGGCTAAACAACACAGAAGACTCCCAAAGTAGAAGAAGAGCAAACAAGGGAACAAAAACGATAATAATATGTATATGTTTCAGTTAACACTAAATCATAATTAATAAGAAGTAAGAATTTATTAATACGGCATTTTCTACATGCATATGGAGCTTGTTTTCTTAGTTTTTAAAGCATTTGATAGTGAGTTCCGTGTTTTGGTTGCACGGTGCGTGTATAATATGAGTTATAATGTGCGTCGGTATACGTTCTTGTATTATGATTATGGAACTCTCAGTTACTATTTATAAATGTCGAATACTGTTTGGTAATAATCCATTCCAAGCCTTGTATGTTAATGTCGCAATAATAATATCATCTAGTTTCAATAAATTGAGTTTCTTAAAAAGTGCGCTTGTATATCCAAGCGGTGCTGCGTGAGATTTATGACGTAGTATCTTGTAGTATCTTGATGTGGCTTAAATGTGAACTGCTTGTACCAGACCAAATAATCAAGCAGTATACTTTAATTTGATGCTATTAAGGTTTGATAAAGCATTCTGGTATATTCTGGGGGAGGAAATGTTTTAGCTTCGCTAAAATTCTTACACCACTTGCGACGCTGGGCGCAAACTTTTGTAATATATGGTCACCATGCATGCATGAAAGTTTACTATCAATATTAATCTCTATAAATTATTAATATATTATCGTTAAAATTGCTTGAGTTAAATTGTTTGGTGTTATAACCACAGTTTGGCTGCAGTGTGATAGTATTTAATTAATTGATCCATTAATATATCTTGATGTTTTTACCACAGTTTTGGCTGCACTGTGATAGTAATTGATTAATTGATCCATTAATATATCATTGTTAAATTGCTTGAGTTAAATTGTTTGGTGTTATAACCACAGTTTGGCTGCAGTGTGATAGTATTTAATTAATTGATCCATTAATATATCTTGATGTTTTTACCACAGTTTTGGCTGCACTGTGATAGTAATTGATTAATTGATCCATTAATATATCATTGTTAAATTGCTTGATTTAAATTGCCTGAGGATTTTACCACAATTTCTGGCTGCAGTGTGACAGTAATTGATTACTGTTAACTGTAGGCAACCTTCAGGTTTTTTCTCACCCACTATAGTAAAAAACAAAATTTGTTAACTGATTAAAAGGAAAACTAGAAAGCTTCTGTGGTGATATATTTGTAGCCAACATACTTTGAACAGTATGATTTATCCTATCCAAGGGGAGGCCGAGCAACAACATTCTCCTTGCTGTATACATTGAAAGCTCAACCAGTACATTGCTCAGCTCACTATTCTACAACTAACATAATGTTATACCTGCAGAAAATATGAGAAAATATCAAAAGTTGTTGTCAATACGTGAAAATGGTGTAAAATATTCAATACATGAATGATACCATATATGTGTGACGGAAAGTAAGAAATTATCAATAGTTAATAGCTGTGGGCCTATATTAAAACTGAGAACATCACCATGTAATTCCAATAAAAATATTAACTATATAATTCTATAAAGCTTGTTGCGTTGAATCCATTTATTCCGTATTATATATCCATAGCTAAGCAAATGATATTTAAACCAGTTGACGTTGTAACCAAAAAAATGTTCTAAAAATCTAAACAAACGTGAACAGTGTCACAACTGCCTTAACGTAACCAAAATGTGACATTACAAACTTGCTATTATGATTTTACTGATTGTTAGTTGTTCAATCTCAACTTATTAATGGGCCTATTTCCATTAATTGTCAATTGCGTAACGGAGCATGCATAGCTCATGATTCTAACTTGATAAAGCCTCTATTGATTGGACGCATATGCCTATGAAAGCTAAGCGCCCTCAGCCCTGGCCAAAATATGGCGACCATGTTACCTTAGATCACTAGAGTCTTATCTTTCTCTTATTCAGTAGGCGTTGCTTCTTATCAGCTGACTTTAACCTGTATGCTAAAGATTGTATATCGTCCAATTAACTTTGATTGGTGCGTCTCTCGTGTTTAAATTTACATTTCTCTAAACTCAAATAATACATACTGTACGGAAAATAACAATGTTGATTGGAAAGTGTGATTTCTGCCTATAAGATGAGCGAATGTTTCGAACATATATCACGGTCATGTTCCAGACTATAAGCACCAGTTGTTTGTACCAAAGAGTGATCGGCTACACATACCTTTGAACGCGGAAATAAGGTCAATTTACACATTATTATTTACCAGATTATTTACCACATGTGGGTGCACCGTGCTCGGACAAGGAACAGCTGTCCTCACATGCATGTTAGCAAACACTGCAGCTTCTCAAATATGTTGAAGGACATCTCACATTTATGTTGGCAGACATAAATTGTCACATATAAGATGGCAGACAAAGGTCCTCACATATATGTTGGCAGACATAATTTCTCACATATATGTTGGCAGACATTAGTTCTCACATATATGTTGGCAGATATAGGTCCTTACATGAATGTTGGCAAACATAAATTCTCACTTGCATATTGGCAGACACAGGTTCTCACATATATGTTGGCAGACACAGGTTCCCTCAAATATGTTGGCAGACATCGGTTCTCACATATATGTTGGCAGACATAGGTTCTCACATATATGTTGGCAGACATAAGTTCTCACATATATGTTGGCAGACATAAGTTCTCACATATATGTTGGCAGACATAAGTTCTCACATATATGTTGGCAGACATAAGTTCTCACATATATGTTGGCAGACATAAGTTCTCACATATAAGATGGCAGACATAAGTTCTCACATATATGTTGGCAGACACAGGTTCCCTCAAATATGTTGGCAGACATCGATTCTCACATATATGTTGGCAGACATAGGTTCTCACATATATGTTGGCAGACATAAGTTCTCACATATATGTTGGCAGACATAAGTTCTCACATATATGTTGGCAGACATAAGTTCTCACTTGCATATTGGCAGACACAGGTTCTCACATATATGTTGGCAGAACACCTAGTATTGCTATAGAAACGTCACTAGCACTCAAGGTCGAATTTGGATTCGAATCGTAGTCATGCAGGCGGATGAGTGTGGGTGTATGTATGTGTATGTGTGTGACGCCTTGCTTGATATCTCAAATAAGGGAAGCTTGGACCAAGCTCATATTTGGTGTGTAGGATGTTAAAGGTCATTTGGGGTCACCAGGGGTCAAATTACGAAAACTTTGTAAACAATATTTCTAAATAATGGGGAGCTTGGAGCGGATTGAGTAGAAAAGCCTATTGTTTTTTGAAGAGGTGAAATATCATTTGGAGTCACTAGAGGCCAAATTGTGGAACCTTGTTTCCTAATCTACCGTATTTCCCACAGACCAGCCTAGGTAATAACACGTGCGTTACGCCTCGCCTAAGTATATGAGGCTGTTGACAATTGGAAATAAGCTTATGGGCATCCGTAGAATCCAAACAATACTCGCAGAAAATACCGTACCCCATAGCCTTCAGCGCGTCGCTCCGGAGCATGCAAAAAGGTGTACTCTTTGTACATTCAGTGGTACTATTGGAAAATTTCCGTCGGATTTCGCAATTGTCGAGATTCACTGCCAAATAAAAACTTCAGGTTTCGATGTAGTTTACGAAACGTAACTGTCACTGTCACTGTTTTACCCTAAATTTACCAGAGTTGTATCCCAATTGCACAACAGTTTTCCCTACATGTCTTATTTATAATCAGTACACCACAAATTACCTTAAATTTCACCCATTGGTGGATTGTATCATAATTGGGCTAGTTGAAACATACAACAAAGCAACTCATACTGTATGTCATGATGTCTTATGTATATTATAGCATACTGTTTTATATGCACCAGATTTTATATGCACCAGATTTGCTGCAGTCAAACATGCATGACAACAATATAAAGGGTAAACAGTTTTACAGTATATGTTATGTACAGTTTTTTCAAGTAAAATAAGTATGTGCCATAATTTTATTCTATAGGGCTACTGTGGCAAATTTAAAATGTGTTATACCAATTTAACCATAGTTTACCGCTGTAAGACTAGGGTACATTTTTTTGCTGGGAGCATATATAAAAAAAATCTTATATCCTATATAGGTGATACATTATTGTATGCATGTACTTTTTAACTGTTTGACCAAATTTTCCTGCCATTCCTGGACTTGCCGTCCTACTGCTTTACCTCAAGTCTTTTCATAGTGTTTAAAAGCTACGTTTTGTTGTCTTGTTACTATTTTCTAACAGTTTTACGTCTCAAAGTTCTATGTTACATGAACGAGAAATGAAGAGACCAAAAAAAAATTGTTGTCATTTCTTAAAAAGGAAAGTTCTCTGACGAAAAGTCCGTCAAAGCTGACCTCATCGTGGTGTCAGAATGGCTACCAATTTCTTTTAGTGCGTGAAGTAGAGCTTTGTCTGGTAATTTTTAAGCCATAATGCCCTCTCATGTGTCATATTTAATTGCCTGTTGTATAAACTACATGTTTCCACAAAACTAGTTATGCTTGAAAACATACCCAGTAACAAAGGACCCTGTCTCCTGATGAAATCAAGGCTCCAACGGCTGATTACTAGCAACCCCGTGTACAATTTCAGGAGGGTGAATTTGAAGGGGCACTTGCAGGGCTTGTAGTCTTTGCAGTGGCAGGGCTTGTACTTGGAGGAGCACCAGCATGGGTCCAACTTCTTAAGAGTCTCTAAATAGAATTGTTGCTGGTGATAAATGCAATCCAGTGTTGAGTGTCTGATTTCAGCGAGTAGTACTAAAAGTAGCGATTGTTACGATATGGCATTGCTTGCATGTATTGTTATGTGTGGATACCGGATGTACCAAATCGATGTATTGGCAGTGAGTATTTCATGATCTCCGGGCTACCTTATGCCCCTATCCACACAGAAAAGTCATTTCACTGCCATGAATAGGCCCTCTTATCATTCGATATATGCATGGAGTTCCATGATATAAGCAATTCAATTACATTAGTTTTATTACGCTTATAGTTATAGCATTCACGCAATACGTGCCAACGTGGAACGGGACAGTTACCACTTTACTCGTAACCTGTATTCGTAACCTGTATATATTTGCAGTGAACTTGACTTCGTTACAGGATGATATGAAGAGAAATGGATATTAATTTGTGGTAAAGGAGTTTTTTTTAGCATATATACTAGTTCTCAAAATTGGAAATGATGATATTCATGCCAAAAAAATCTTTTTTCTAAACAGTTCGAAAGTGGTTAACTTACGTTCGGAAATTACGGCATAAATTCCCTTTCTACTCCTTTTTTGTGTCTTTTGTCAATAATGATTGGATTAAACACCTTTCCTTCATCAAATTCAGCAATTACCAGACATATAAATTGGCTAATGACTGAGAAATCCAGCTTTGAAAATGATAAGTTTTACCTAATTAAATATTAATGAGGAGTGACGTCAAGAAACCCTGTGCATATCAACAAGAAAAGAAACCCCTTTTCGCACCGCTGGTGACTGACTGACAATGTGAATCGTTGATACCTCTAATACTTGGTGTGTGGATGCATCACATTGAGTAAAAGACCCCTATGCTTTTGGTGGAGGTGTATATTGCCACGTACATGTAGTAGACTGACCTGTAGTAACCATGCCATAGTGTAATTGCACCGCAACATAGTGGTTCGGGCAATTTACATTGTAACAGCTATTTCTGGTTTACAAGCAGAAGTCTAGTTCAATGAAGCCATCGAAACCTCAATGCGTTTCGCATTCTGGTTCATTTACGGATTCAGTGATCTGTAAAGTTTTTACTTTCTCTTGCTCCAGATACTTGTCATATTGCACTTTAAGAACATTATTGCTTCACCCGTGCCAACCGCAAACCTTAGTATTGATGGCCAGGCTCTGAAGATTTAAAAAGACTGCTTCATCAACACAAAGTGTGCTTAGATTTTATGGTGTCCAATGGGGATCTTAGGCGTTTTACCAGAGGGCGCCTTCATATCGTTCCTAACAGAGCCGTAGATACGGTTCTGGGTCCTAATGCGCGTGTTCTATCCTGTTACAGATTTCCATTTTTACTGACGCTCATAATTAAACTGTCTAGCAGACACATCAAAATACCTAAAAGCTTTCTGACTGGTTTACGACCAGACGTGTGTAACTGCCAAATGAACGTTGGCAACATTTTGTTGCTAACATGTGCTAGTTATCAGTAGTAACCAGATAGCAAAACTGCAGTGTGGTTTCGATGATGCTACATGAATGATCTTATATGAATGTGACACACTAGGCTGTAGAGTATAGCCAGGATGAACAACATACTTCAAAGTGGTCCAGTAAAATGCATTGAGATATGACAATAAATATTCACATTGGCAGCTTTTACCCGAGATACATATTTTTCTTGTATTCGGTATACAGACTGATCTCTACCAAAGACAACCTGCTTCTGCTCAAGCCTAGACAAATATTTGAAAAAGTAAACTCGCTATTTGGGAACCGTGACTAAAAATATACTCGCGAAAATGCAAAATTCACTCGGCACTATGATTGCAGTTCAAGTCTCCATAGTACAGATCTACGACATTAATGCTTTATGTGAACAAAGGTTAGGCACTTGGGCAGATACATGGTGCTACGTAATTGCACATTGGAAAATCATATTTCTGTGCAGTACAAATTTTAAACTTTCTTCCATCAAAAGTAAGTGTTGAACAAAGTAAGGCCAATAACATCATTTCTAATTGCCAACAGCTGCCTCCTATTCTTATGAGGCGTAAAGGCCCGGTCACACTACAGCGATATTTTATCGAAATACGGTCCGATTTTTCCGATTTAAGGCCGAAGAGTGAGGTTTGTGGTAGTGAATGTAATGAATGCAGTAGAATATTCGAATACCTACTTCAAATCTGAGGGGTTCTAGAACTGACTACATTCTGAAGTGACGTCACATCGAAAAGCGATAAAAATCGGAAGAGAAATCGGATAGCTAACCGATAAAAGGAAACGGAGTCAATATCAAAAGTTAGGAGAGGGCTATTCCACATCGGAATGGCTCAACAGATAGCAAATCAGGTCCTTTATCACTGTGGCTAGAAGACCCGAACGAAAAACTGTCTGTTTCGATTCCTCTGGGAAAATCGGATAGTATTCCGATAAAATATCGGTATAGTGTGACCGGGCCTTAACGCACGTGTTTTTCACTAGGCTGGTCGGTGGGAGATACGGTAGATTATGAAACAAGGTATCCACAATTTGACCCCTGGTGACTCCAAATTATCTTTGACCATCCTAAAAAACAATAGGCTTTTTCTCTACATGGACGGTTCTCTTACACACGAAATATGAGATTGGTCCCATAGAGCTTCCTTTCTTGGGATATCGTGTTTACAAGCGAGGCGTCACACACGCAAACACACGCACGCATCCACACACACATACACACACATCCGTCTGCGTGACTGCATAGGTTATACTATTATCATCGAAACCAAAACCGTAACCCAATGATTCAGACTGAACTCAAACTTGAAATAAGACAAAGAGATTAAATTCAATCTCAGCTTTCTTGAAATCGGTCAGGAAGATAGCACCTGGGATACCCTAATCCGTAGAATAATCTCATTAAGATTGTTGTACACATTATGATGTCTCATATACTTAATATGTTCCCCGATAAATATATTTTTGAAAACACCCGTTTTCTTCGCCATTGCGACAATCATATTATCGTTAAAAAGTTATAAACAGTTAAGTTTTCTGCATTGTCAGGTATGAGATTCGTGGTTCTTTGAATGTACCCTTCATCACTAGAGAACTAGTTTAAGATCTCACAAAAACTGATGTCAGGGTTTATTCTGTGTGTGGCGTCATTTGGTGATGTTAAAATGTGACATTTGACTTTGATCATTCATAGCAGTGGTAAAACAAAGTGTCCCGCCAATATTGACCTACCTCATTCATATGCATCAGCAAATAACATGAAACAAACAGATAGACATCGTACACAAAAGTTTCCTGCAGTATTTATATAAAAGATTGTTGGTATGACAAAGAATGTCCTACAACTCTTGTTTGCCCTATGTTGCAAACAGCTCTTAAACCGCCGTTGGGCGCAGGCCTGACGACAAATGGTTCAGGGGTGACAATGGGGGGGGGGGTCTGGGTAAACTTGGATGAAATCATGTATTCTCGGTTTCATGATACAACAGTGTAAAAGGAAGTACCTTGGTTCTGAAGCGACAAGCGAGTTGTACACATTAGCATGACACGACAGCACGACACATTTGTATTTTCTATTGTCGGTTTGACATGTTAAACTTCGTTACATCTTGACGAAAGTGACCAATTATCGAGTTGACAAGTTACGCTAACGTTACATCATGACGAAAATCACCAAATGTGTACATAACTTGACAAAACACCAAGAATATTTGTCAAGTTGATAAGTTACGATAATATTATAAATTTGGAAAAAGTTGTCAATTGTCGAGTTGCATGCGTTTTACTTATCCTGACAACACGTAAGCGTTTCGATTTTCGTCGAGTTGACATGTTACGATAATATATCTTGTCAACTCGACAAACATCACATGTTGGACCAATCGTTGTGTAAACTAATACGATTGGTTTATATATGTCGCCTGTCCATTTGGAACCACCATAAGGAAGAATAAAGACTTCAAAAAGAGGGGCCAGTGCTGGCTCTCGACGCCATCGGTTGTAAGGGCTTGCTTGTTTTGTGTGTGATGATATATACTCCTAGAGACTCGAACGAGTGACATTCTGTAGATGTACAGGTTAAAGCTCGCCTATATAGTAAAGAATAAATTACGAAAACAGAACAGCCATTCGATTCCTGTGGTAGCGTGTTCTGCCCGTCTTCGTTTGAATCATTGCAGATGTAAGCAAACAAACTGGCATGTAACTGTAATGATACAGGTAGTAGAGGCTTATCTTTAATTATACTTAGTATTTAGTTTCGATCCCGCCAGAATGCTTTTCATTCATTCTATATAGTTCACAACGGTTCACCTCAGCCTCCGTATAGTAGACATTTAGACAGCCAGTTCATATACTAAGTGTGAAAACTGTAGCCAAAGTAGAAACTTAAAAAACTCGATAGAAGAGAATGTAGTGTATATGTATTTTATGAGACCGTCTCTCAGGAGACCAAACGACGTGTCAAGCTAAGGAACTAAGCTATGGGCAGATGAAATCTTACTCTTTTATCCTCAAGGGAAATAAATGAACGGATTCGCCTGACTTCTTGTTGTATGCTAGTTTCAGTGTTCCGCCTGATTTCAGTTCCATAAAGCTATACAGAGTATATACTCGTACTATTTGTTCACAGGAACATCTGTATGATATCGTCTTCGCTTAGTTGCTCCTATTAGTCTGCGGCCTGACACCCAAACTAATGTGGTGAGTTGGAGGATGTCATATTCAGGTTAGGAAACACATATCGGAAGTGAGGGCAGCAAAAGGTGGTTTTCTCCATATCATTGTTTAAAGGATACCGGTGTCTCGTCAACAAATGAAACATTCGTACTTAAAAAGCATATGGTAGACCAATAAGACTTTATTCAGAATCTGCTTTTTCTTTGCCAAAGACTCCGCAAGTGTAGGGAAAATGTAACCCATGGTGCAATGGTTCTTGGTATTGGACATTAAATAGTTTATAAACTTTTGTTTTGGCGTTTACCATTTTTCATGCCTCCCTTCAAGTTGCATCATCTCTCGACCTGTGTATATATATATAAGTAATTCAAATGTGGATGTATGATGCCATTAACGCCATCAGTCATAGTATTTGGACAAGCTTAATCACAATTTGGCATCCATACATTAATTATTTTAGCAACTAACTCGTTTTAGCACCTTAGCATATTACCAAGTACCCGGTATTCTGTTTAAGGTACAAAGAATTGACAACCGTTTGCGTTATGCTGCTGAAAATATCGAAATTGGGATTTCAACAGGGCATTTTGAACGTGTTCACGGTGTCTTTTTCGCAAGTATAGGTATGGCTACAATGTAACCTACAACGGTATAGGCCTCCTTTACTAATACAGGAAAGAAGATGTTTATCAGTCAGTCTTATGCTACGAATCCACCCAGTTGAAAAATTATGATTCTAGTTTTTGGACAATTCTGATTATACACCCCCCCCCCCATCACACGACCCTAGCAACGACTGTATTTTCATAAATATCGAAAATTAAAATGAGATATCAGGTAAGATATATGAGGATTCCGACGATGTATATCAGCATGTTATAGAATTATATAAGTATATGACGAGTTACATAGGAGCGTATATATACCAGTATATATTACAATATGAAATGTGTTTTCCCAGAAAATGAGTTAGGTCGTGTCGTTACGTATGAGCAAGCTTGATACAGACTACAACTTGATGAATAAGTTAATAAACTGGTAATGCAGAAATATCTCAATAATAAGTTAATTCTAATGCAAGGCTACATTTTCCAATGTATAGCCTCCGAACCCTTCCCTTGGCATCCTTTCATGGTCTAGAGACCTAACCCTCCAGATTGAGTTAGATCTGAACATGGTCAAACTTAGACCTGATTCATTGATTGAAAAAAATAAAAAACCTAATGAATTATGTAATGAATGATTCCCACAATAAATTAACCATGAATTAAGAACTTTATAACCATTGTTTAAAGCGCACCGATCCCTATTTTTCTGTATCTATCGCACAACTCAAGCGACAATGGTCGAATACTCACATTTCATTCAAACCGCACTTTCAAAATGATGTGCTTCACATCGTGTGCATATTTTATAGGAATTTTACGATGTTTCCATAGTTAGAGTCTGACTCTTATTACGCACACTAGATTTCATCTTTTGGTATCCTGAAATTAATTTTGATACGTTCATATTGCTTTTGACATGCTGATGCGATTTTCGACATTTATGAAGCAAACAGCATGTTTAAGCAGGCCTATAATTATGTTCAAATCCAATGTTTATTTCTTTTTGATCTTAGGCATGCCAATATCAAATTATGACGCGCTCATTTGTAAATTGTCATATTTATATCATACTATAACATGGCATTTCCATTGCATAACGCAGAGAATACTATTAACTTCCGGCTACTCTATAATAAGACGGAAAATTACAAAATGATGAGAATAACTGGGATGTATAAGCACTGGCGGCGCCGGGGGGGGGGGGGGGTGTGACCCATCAACCAAGAATGCGGGTTTGGAAATACCTCTTATGGATATGAAATTCCTCTTTCTGGCATGTGCTTTTGTCTCTGAAGTCGCTACTAGAGAACGCACACAAAAATATCAAATCCAACAAGTTACGGGGGCTTCATCAAACTGTTTGCTTGCCCCCGCCCCCCCCCCCCGCCCGCCCCCCCCCCCCCCACCGCAGTGTGGAATTCGCTGGTGCCGCCACTGGATATAGGAACATTCAGCAACAATGCAAATTCACAAGAGGAAGAAGTATGTATTCTTGTCTTCTAAGTAAGTATGTGCCTGGTGACTTTCGCTTAAGTATGCATGATAATATCCGGGATTTGGATTATGATCAAGACCCGTTCAAGCGAGATATAATGTCTATTGTATGGATTTACATGTACATGTATACCTAGCGGCCTAGCCAATCATCTTAATTGCTTTTATACCATAAGTGCTAGTCGGTGCTAATCTATAGCAAGCAGTGCCGCTTCTCACAGTGAACGTGCTTTAAGGAAGAATACCTCTATTGAAGCAACGCAATTTTTCGTTCATTCACCTTTAACGATCATGTACAAAGAGTGCCAATGTTGCTAAAATAAACCCTTCATGGCCTCACGAAAGTGAGATCTGGACGACGGGGAATCATTGAACGCTCGCAGCGTCGCCACAAGCAAAACAGTATATAGATGACACTGTAGCAATGTTGCAAAAACGAGCATGAAGAAACACTGACATAATTTTTGGATTGTTAGGTAGGCCTACTCAATATGCTTAACAACAGAAATAACCAGTATCATAGTACATTCACTGCATTGCGCCACAAGGTTTGATCAATGACAATATTAATAGTGTTCAAACTGATATTGAACTGGGATAGAGAATATATATAATTTTTAATTTACGCGATAAAAACACGACAATATGAATATGTGAATGAGCGGGAAACGGAACAAGAAAGCAAACGGACCTTTCTAATTTTTAAAATTAATATATAGAATGCGATTTGTCTGGAAGTAGTTTGCTCAGTTAATGATATGTTTTACATGAACGATCCAGACTTGTCAATATTGAGTAGGCTATAAAATGTAAGGGTTTGTTTGCACTCCTCGCATTTATTGGTATTAGATTGAGCCACGTCATCAAACCTCCCCTTGCGATATTTAAGAACTAATGGTTACTCAAATCACGAGAAGGAACGAAAAGAGTCATTGGGCAGCTATTGCAAACGTTACTAAAGTAGATTAGTCGCAAAGATTGAGACGTGTGGACTTGCGCGGCAGTTCTCACTGCTGTAAGAAGATTGTACTAACAGGACATTCCGTAAAGTGCCAGTAGGTCCACACATATCTAAGGCGATTATTTACACCTTCGTGATGGGTGCGAGTGAACGCTGGAAGGTGTAGCTGATAGCAAATTTCGACGTTCTTTTCCCCGCAATCGACGGGCGCATACTTTAATTGAGTAAAATCAACAATTTAGCGGGTAGGTCTTTACAAGCCTCCTCATCACTAATATAGGTGATCTAGAAAAGGTATATCTTCCCTCCCTTCGTGCTATATAGCTTTAACCGATATTTTACGCAAGTCCGTTAAAACTAAACGAATGTGTCCGCTGCAGCTACGATAAGTATCGAATTCTACAGAGATAGCCTATGCTCAGAATTCATGTTGAAATTGTTTTATATTATCCTTTCATGAGGTTTTTGCTATAACTTGTGATTTTTGGATAATGAATCGAAACATGGTTTGAATAATTTATCCTGTCGTCATTGGTTGTATGAGAAAAACTCGTATTTTGAAAACGTAATTCTGTTTACCATTCACCTTTGTTGGCTAAAAGCAATTAGTATTATTACATTAAAATTACCACCTGCCTCGAATATAAAAGGACTATAAGACTGTACTAAAAAAAATCGAACCTAGGCAACCGCTAAAAGCCACGAACTACAAACAATAAACAGTAGAGTTGTTGGCAATAGCAGAGAGTAGCTGAAGTCATCAATATAGGATATGGTAGTGATTAATAACGTTACAATGCAGGTGTGGTAGCCTAAGCTGAGTTTTCACAGGTCTAGAGTCGTTCCTAAAGCACTTACAAATACCATTACAACCGCAATGTATTGGTAAATATTGGATAGCACGTGCAAACTGATCATGCCTAAAAGCCACGTCCGTTCCTTAACAAGACACAATGTTCCTGTTAAGGCGATTGAATGTTCTTTTTTAAACAAAACGCTGGTTAAGCAATTCGAACTTCTCCCTATTTGCTATTGTACACTGTTAATTCTATATCTTTCTGTGTCGGACGGTAACAGAGGAGTGGGAACCTCAAATGAGGAGCCAAATACAGGCATGTATAAAGTCGGGTAGGGCATTTCAGGGACACGCATGATTCGACTTTACAAAGTTGAAAACATCTACGATAAGCACAATAGTACGGTGTATTGTAAATCTACAATCTGGGGTATTTTGTTGAAGTGGTAGATGATGGGCGTGTTTGTTTGGCTGTAGCTAGTGGACCTGTTTCACGTCTTTTCTATAAATTCAATCAGTCATCAAGATCATTTTTATCCACAGGAAGCCTTGAAGTTGAGTACAACTATCAGTTGCTTCGCAACAGAACTTGTTATCCGAGAAGTTTTTGTGATATGATCGTGAAAAGAACTTTTCCCTGGCCAACATTGAATACGGTATGAATCCTTTCCCAGTTTAATCACGCATGCATTTGAACGACAAACAAACGTTTTGCAATAAATAATCTGTTAGTATACAGACGTTTCTTGAAACCTATTTTGTATTCAGGATTGTAATGAGATTACATCGGTGTGATGAACAACTTTGTATCACTGCCGAAATACGGTTAATAACAAAGATCCGTCATTTGCGTCCACAACTGGATATCCTATTGATATATAACACCGTCTACTCTATGGAGTATCTTTATTCATTTGTGTATAGTTTGTGTGCTGGTACTCGATAGGATAAACAATCCTTCCTCATCAACTTCACAGTTTACATCGGGTAGAATGACTTCAACAAAGAGAGAGTAATATCAATATAATTTCCATAATTATTGAGACGTAAACAGAAGATAGAATTTCGGGAATAACATTAATGCTAAGAGTTTGTCGCTTTTAGTCAAAATTAGAGCCCTTTTCTTACAAAGAGGCCGTATGTAAATTTGGACTGCCATTTCGCGATGTGTAATATGACATGCACTTTAATTATTTAACAACAAACTTACCGTCCGGCAGTGTTGTAATATCTGGGATCATAGCACTGTATACGAATGATCGTAGAAAACGCACAGTTGTTAGCGATATTCTTAGGACACTAATTACACCCGCTATCTTCTCTCGGATTTCATGTTTAGACAATCTCAACTATTTCAAAATGAGCCGGTTGTTTACGTGGTTTTGCCATGCATGCAATGCGTGTTTGTTTAATCACAACGTTGGATAAAGTTGCTGGTCAGCCGGATAACGTTACTCATTTACAGCTATGTGTGTGTAGCATATAGTGTGCTCGTCAGCACTGTACACAACGGTTTGAGATTTACTATATAATGACAGTCGCTCTTCACCATATATCGATGCGATTCGCAGTTTCATGTACCAGGAATGTTTGTACTATGACGCATGTATCCTTTGTTTCAACCAAACACATTAAGAATCATGAGAAATGCAAGTGTTGTTGACGATATACGATATCGTTTTATAATGCGTGATAGATCATTGGCGATATACACTGTTGCCTTTCAAGGAAATTAAATTTGATGTTATTAATCTATTGTGGTCCGATTTATCACAATTAACAATATTAAAAATGAAGCTACAAATTTCTTGGGATCACTAATCTAAACTCCAGAGTGAAATTCAGTTGCGACGGCAGTGACATGTCAGTGTGCATGCTAATTAGTACCAAAATGTTTGGGTGGAGTGCGCGACTTTAGGTGAGGTTAATTGAAGATCTCTTAAGCGTTGCTTGCTCTTTGGAAGGCGCAGGGATACTTTTTGGTTCGGAGGGGGGGGGGGTGCAGGGGAAGGGCCACATTCTCAGGTGATACCAAGGTATTGGTCTCTTTCTTACACTTAAACAAGTTAATGTAGATCATTAACTTATCATTGACAAGTCCAGTTTTATTTGATGTTATTAAGCATCCAGATGGTTAAATTTGCATGGTAGTTTAGTGTAATGATATGTAACATTTTTACACTATTCTGGAGAAGGTCAAAGGTCATTTTGGTCAGCAGAGGTCAAATCTTGAAAACCTTGCAAACAAGATATTTCAAGAAAAATAACAACAGTATATCTCGTATGAAGCATGTGGCTTCCGTGAATTGAGTGCAAGGTCCCTATTGGTGTTGACCGAGGTCAATGGTCACTAAGGGCCAGCAGAGCTGAAAGTTTGAAATTGTGAAAACATTTGTAATGTCTAGAACCGGAGTATCCATATTAGCATGGTAGATTAGTAGTCTCTTCCACCGGTTTCAGCATAGCTAGGCCTTACAAGTAACGTTCGTCTTTCGTCACGTTTATGATCATTGGACAACTCGAACAAACCTGCCTAGGCCTATGAGCAATTGTATGTGGTCTAGGCCAGCAACGGTGTGTAAAGTTGGGTTCGTTAACACAACAACGTAAAGAATACCAGTAAGAACACCAATAAACTTAAGATATTATATATAACTTATTTCTTAAGGCACTTTTCCACTGGCTATCAGTCATAATTCGCAAGGTCTAGAACAATTTAATGAGTTAGGAGACAAGTTTGCTGTTGTTGCTGCTAGGATTTTTTGGAAGGTTAGATGCTCTTTCAACCTCAGATGTTCATTGCGTAAAAGATCGCTCTGATTTAGGCAGTGTTATGGAGTATTAGCGATATTTTTTCTCTCAATCTTCAGCTAAAAGACAAGATAAATAATTGGGAAAATGGACTGTAACGCGCCGTCCTCAGTGGTTGCGCAAGGAAGAGTAGAAATGGATGAGTACAGGAATAAGACTGTCGACAGGAGATATTAAAGTTTAAAACGTTTATTCACGTTCTACATACACGTAAAGGTGGTACACAGTGGTCGTGCATTACAGAGACAACTATTAACTTACGAGAAAGATGCTTGAACACATGCTTAGGAACCGATTAAAACTACAATACAACACAAGAAAGCATTAATGACGGGTCTCGGCGCTGAAGATGGGAGATTGGGTCTCGGCGCGAATGGCGTTAATGTTAATCCTCGGCGCGGTTGCTGGAATGTTGACACTCGGCGCAGGTGTGATATTTGAACGGCGGTGCAGATGGCGGAATACAAATTGGCGGCGCAGTTGGCGGAATAGTGAACGGCGGCGCAGTTGCCTGTGTGATGAACCTGGTTTCTTAGATTACTTCGTGTTCTTTCCAATTTCCTGGGCTGGTCCACCGCCGTTTGCACTGTGGCTCCCTAAGAGTGGTCAGAGACTCAATAGCCCTAACTACGAGCCCTTACTTACTTTTCAACAGAAACTACTCCCTATACCTTCAACGTGTGAAACAACAATTAACCCTATTAGGAACATAAGCCACGTTCAGTCTACAATCACCAACCAATCAAATGCGATTTACTACGATAATACGTGCCGGTAAGATTCACCCAGACCTAAAATGTCTAACTATATATGTTACTCAGTGACCTCTAAAACCGGTCAGTTCATAAATCAAGGAAGTGACAACCCCCTCATCCGAATTTATCTAAACAAATTCCGTTAAGCGTCTAATATGTTGGAGAATCAACCCAAGTACGACAGTTAATTAGGGGGAAATACCTGCTAACGCTAACGACAAATACGGGACTTTGTCGCGCTAATCGAGAAGCGGTTCAAAGTAGCAGTGAGGTAACGTATAGGCTTAGGACTCGCACACACCTAGCTACTGTAAAGTATACGCCTAGTACTATTGGAGCCCTAATGTAACAGAAGCCAAGCTACCTTCGTGGGTATTTTTGCAGATGTTTTATTTTTACTTGTGTGAAACATTACAGTAGGCCTAGCTGCTTATTTATGATTCTGCGACATGTTTACTCAACACTCACTTTTGGTGGAAAAAAGTTTAAATTTCATACTGCACAGAAACATAATTTTCCAATGTGCAATTAAGTTGCACCTTGTATCTGCCTAACTGCCTAACCTTTGTTCATAGAAAATATTGATGTTGCAGATCTGTACTATATGGAGACTTGAACAACAATCATAAGCCTAGTGGCGAGTAGATTTTTATTCACGGTCGCCAAATAGCGAGTACTTTTAAAAATATTTGTCGAGGCCTGAAAACCTTGAAAACATGATTTCTCATAGTAGGATTCATGGATACTTTTCATACATAGTATATAGATTTTCCATATTGAGTACAAGAATCCTGTTGCTTGTGATGTCAAATCTCTTTTGAGGTCAATTCAATGGGAATCGTGGCTATTTCTCATACTTGTTGTGGATTCATAACATTGAGTACACGACCCCTAATGTTATTTGTAGAGGTGTGTATAGCCAGGTACAGTAGACTGACTTGTGTGTATCATGCCATAGTGTAATTGTATCAAAATGGTGGTTCGGGCCATTAATTTTGTAACAGCTAGTTCTGGTTACTATCCAGCAGACGTCTAGTGCAATGAAGTCATCGAAACCTCAATGCATTTTGCATCTGGTTCATATATCTTTCCGTTGCAATTCGATATTAAAGTCATATAACAGTCCATTTCAGAGTCAAAGAATTAAATAACGTTTATATGCATATGATTCATACTAATATGAAAGTGGACATGGGCGAAGAAATATTGACAATCGAATACAACCGTTAATTACTTGCTATAGCCATTAACCTTCACTGACTGGATGAAGGACGGAACGGCCATATTTTTACCATGAAATATTGATGTTAACTTCCCATTCACTCAATCAATGAAGTAAATTTCTGGTTTGTTTGTACTGGAAAGTAGGCATTGTTCGTATTAACATTTATGACAACAGCATTGCTTCAGGATCGGATGTCACATTAACTTCATCGAAGTGTTGTCATGGTGATAAAACAGAAGAATGAATCAGTCATGGTTGTTCGTATTCGTTCACTTTTGATTTGATGTTTACTATTATACGTTTTTGTCAACGGAAGATAACCTGACTGCCGTCAATGACATTCCAAATGATGCAAATGAACGAATAGCTTGGGCTTAGTTAAGCTGACAGACAAAGAATTGTATGCAGATTTTAACGTTATCGCGCACTTTAGGGTGTGTTGAGGCAGGACTGTACCACTATGGTTGGCTAATTCGTTAATAATGGGGAAAATATTTTCACAACTGGCACATATATTGAGATATGTTACAGTGATGTACAAAATCTTTGGAAATCTGTTAAAAGGATAGAGCACGGGCATTATGACCCAGAGCCGTATAGACTACGGCTCTGTTAAGCCTGGAATTCCATAAATGACGTCATGTATAATGCTATAGCCTAGCCTAGCCCTTATGGGGGTGTTACCTGCAGAATAACTATTTGAATTCAGCCAACTACTACTACCTGTGTAATTATTTCTAATGTCATGCTACTGGGGAATATCATCACTGCACTATCACTAAACGTTAGTAACTTGGTAGTCTGCGCGAAAACGTGTGCATTGACGATACTACTATCCTACTGTGCTAATCGGCTTTAGTAGTACTACTAGTATAGGCTAGGCCTACAGCACCTAATTTGTTGACACTGCTGCGCTTTACGTACCTTACCAGACATTGGCTGTAGATGTGATTCCGGGCTTATACATGGTGTGTCACAGAGCCGTAGATATAAACTATAACTTGCAACAACAAAAGAAGAATCAGTGAATAATGTCATAATGTCTATCGTTTTTATAACACCACATTTAACGTTATAAAAACATATTTTAGAGGCTCTTTTAAAAAGGTTATGATAACGTTTTGTGTTTGCTGCAGCTAATCAGTATCACCTTTCGAAGACAGATAAACAGCCATACCCATTCAAAAAAACACTTATGACAAGAAAGAAATGGTTTGCTTATTTGCCAGCTATCCATATTAGCTTCAAGCAAAACTGTCTCGAAGTGGCATGAAGATGTTGAATCGGGTCACAATTATTATAAGGTGCAGAAAACCACCTCTTCGGCTTTCGCTTCTGGTTTCTTATTCAAACATTACTATAAATATTGACATTGTTATAGTGTGCTGTTACCTTTCTGTTTTTGAACTGTTAATTACACAGGTCTTCAACGAATTATGTATGAATCATCCAGTTACCATAGTGATATTAACTTGGGAGTCCCACAGTATGTATGTAGTTGATGCACTCCCTACGTTGGTCTTAAGCTGTTTTGGCCAACGTGTTGCGACCTTGTCAAGATATTATTGCGTTCATTGTTGTTAGAACTGAGATTATCGATAGTTCATCTCAATAAGTAATCCCAAAACATATTGCAATGTACTATTAGTCATCAACTATCCATGGCACAACATCACACACAGGAATACATCTAACCAAGTTTAAAGTAATTCGGCTTTGGGACTTTGACGTATTTCTTTGCAGAATTTATCCAAGTTTGATTTCTTCTCTCCTGTATTGGCAGGATATACGTAATGTATATGTTAATGTTATGTCCCTGTTAGAGGGTTATACCCATATTGTAGATGTCAAGTGTGTAGCATACGTTTCTAGTCAGTTTTCTGTTTTTTGATTTAACTTTATGTCATCCCTTGTTGCATGGTGTTCAAAGTACCGTGAACATCTGTATAGTATTCCAAAGCAAAGAAATAGTTAATCAGCGATTGCCACCAACATAGCGTTGGATAGCTTATAGTGGTAAAGGATAGTGCTATAGGCTATATAGCACTTCTGAGGAGTAAAAGCAGACACAAACGAGAAAATCATCTTTTCTGGGCGATATCCTAGCTTAAATGTAAATAGGTGATGTTAAGTGCTAGTAGGATGTGAAACTACCATCTTGTTGTTTTTCTTTCAATGTTTTCAAGCTAATATATTAATTTCAAATATTTTAGATTCAGTATTTTCAAAACCCTTCCCCATTACAGAAAACAAGCATTGTAATAATAAAAGAAAACGAATATATATATATATATATATATATATATATATTTATATTTATATATTTATATTTATATATATTTTTATTTATATATTTATATATATATTTATATTTATATATATATATATATATATATATATATATATATCCATAGCCTAGTGGTTAGGGCGTCCGCGTACAGAGCGGGAGGCCCGTGGTTCGAATCCCGGTGGACGCTGCAAGTTTTTTCACTGTTCTTGATTTTCCAACTCATTACGATTTTCATTTATATATATATATATATATATATATATATATTTATATAGTGTGAATTTAATTCCTGAAGTACCATGAATTATACATCGAAGAAAAAACAAATGAAACAGAGGAAAAGAACAAGAAGGAATTTTATCTGTTGTTCTACTTTATTTGTTTTCATTTATTAATCTACTTAATAACTTACTAGAAGTGATTAAACAATTAATTCTGATCAATATACAAGAAACTACATATGTCGCTTGTCGAATAGTTCATGATTGCAATTTTCGGAGAGAGTATAACCATATGTTTCCACCTTTAGTATCTTAGCTAACAGTTGCATGTAAATATAATAACTGCATGGTACTAGCATCCTCTTTATGTCTTCTGCATAAACATATCTAACTGTACCTCCATCTATATATGACCTTTCCAGAAAGTACGCATGACCCACCCATAACATGCGGCTATTTATATGCCCTGCACTCAACGAGGTAAACAGACGTCGAAGATAATCCTACAAATGTGTTATTGCACTTCATGCTCGTTTCTACATGAAAAGTCTTTCTTAAGGGTATAATATTACATAGAAAGATATTATTTTTTGTATTACACTTTTCTAATCGACAATAACACTTAAACATGAAAACATAGTTGCAGGTATGCTCAACCTACAAGAATGCTATACCTTGACAGGATAGTCCAACGGAAAATATATACTTTACTCATGAAAGAGGAACATATTCTATACCCATCGAGGGGGAAATTTGCATGCAATTCCTACATAATATTAGCGAGACATTCATCAGGAAAGTGTTACAGATTGAAGCAAACAGGTGTGACGTCATAGTTGCACACTGACAATATAATGTTTTGACCTTGGATTGAATAGGATTTCAACTGCGGTGTGTTCATATATGTAGATGCCTCCCCGTCCTTTAAGTAGGAAATTGTCAGTGTACCTCTGGGAGATGACACATGCTTGCTTCAAGCTCATTTTGGGTACGAAATGCGTTAAATTCAAATGCTGTTATCTCGAAAATGGTATACACAGGAATTGAATACAACTTTCATCAGGATACTTATGAATATTGCTCTTTTCCCCCTAATTTATACTATCCTTCTTTTAAAGGTATTGAAAATCTGAAGTCTATATAAACACTAATTACTAATTTAACGAATTCGAATTGCATCGAAATGAAGGAAAGACAGAGGCAAGTTGATGTGTTGGTTTGTTGATGTGTTGGTTTGTTGATGTGTTGGTTTGTTGATGTGTTGGTTTGTTGATGTGTTGGTTTGTTGATGTGTTGGTTTGTTGATGTGTTGGTTTGTTGATGTGTTGGTCACATATTGCACAACGTCCTTTCCCAAAATAAATACATTCGGCATTTCATATCTCAGCAACGAAATCAGTTGTTTGACTGGGACATGTGTTTACATTAACTGCAATTTGTGATTTGAGTGTTCTCTTTAAGTCCACTTTAAGAAATGGTACATTTCTGACTTTCCAATATAGGTACAATATCATCTCTTCAAACGACTGCTCGCGAAATTTCAGTATTCATCTACGCTAAGTTTGTAAAATCTGTAACTAAGCACATATTGAAAGTGACAGTATTCAACAACTTCTTGAGAGCACCCAAGCCAAACTGTAGTTGTTTGCCAAGAGGCTTCAAGAATGTTGTCAACATCCGCGCACAAGTTACGTTGGAATAATAAAAGTATTGCATTTCATATCAATAAAATATTAAATTGTATTGTCTTGCTCACATCTATATATAATTGTTGCCAAATTTAATCACGAGTTTCTCTCCACTAGCCATAGGTGATATGCATTTTTGTCCTTTGCCTATCATTGCAGTAGTCAGGAAATAAAACCACGATTCGGTTGCGATAAGATATGGTCTTCACTCAGTACTAGTATCTATTTCAAATTAAAACATGATTTTGTTACATCTGGTGATATAAAATCGAGAAATTCTAGTACATAGCCTTCACCAAGTGTAAATCTCATTGACCCTTACTTTACAAGTTCCACATTTGCCCTGTTTCTTGCATAATAAATTCCCTAAATATGGAAGAGCAAACACGCTAATATTAACACAGGAATGTCGCACTGCTTCTTTTTATGATAGTTAAGGTTATATCACTGACTCGTCCATTCCGATACTTTTGAAATTCTCGCTATGAAAGCGATTTGCGGGCTCGTTCTCCTGTGTGATTTTACCCGGATATTCTACGTTGATGCACACATGTCCGTCGCGGTTTTGCGAGTCACGAAGTTCTGAAGCCGATATGGCAGTAAGCATTGGTGCCAGTTCATTTTGATCATCTTCTTTATCAGTAACTATCTGTTCATCATCAGGGTTTAAAGTAAGGCTTTGGTTACATCCAACTCTGGTTAATATATAATCATTCTCCTCTGGGTTCAGTACAGTATATGCGTCTTCAGAGAGCTCTGAATGTGCAGGACGATTCGGCAAGCAAGAGTTCCGTGTGTGTGCTCCGATCTGCATTACGAGAGGCGAAACAGCATCTTGTTTCTCATTAAATTGCGTCATCCTCCTGTAACTAGGGTCTTGGTCAACAACCCAGAATGTTAATAGTTCGCCTTTTCCTTTCATTGACACGTATCCGCGTTCCTCAGACTTGTATCCCCCTATCTTGCGTAATAGATCATTACACGGTTTGCTGCAATGTATTTTCAGTGCTGTTGGTAACATATAATGAAATTATCAATAGATAATACAAAATGAAGGTAGCTCAACTGTACAAGAAATCACTAAGTTCATTGGAACTCATGTTTATAACTTTTTAATTTTTAATTTTTATTGCGGGAATATCTTTGTGGTAGTAGAGCCCTAATCATTTAGAAATAGTAATGAATCCTGCCTTAATGTACAACCTTCACTATTTTAGGCATTTTAGGCATATTTATTTTAACACTCTCCAATCTGCAAGAGTGTATTTGAAAGATAATTAAAGAAGTTGCGAAAGTGAACCTCGAACCCGTAGCTTCAAATGCAACAATTTAATGCACCACCGGGCGTAACTTTATATGGTCTAATTGTGATATTCTTCATAAAGATGTGTGATAAACGCATCGGTCATCAGTGATAGCAATTCTGGATTGAAGTCATACCTGAACACGTCCAGGCCTCTCATTAGTAGCCTGTACACACCCTTGGGCGGAATATGTCACATGTAACAATATCACGTGACTGGCAACAAAAATGGATGAAAATCAAGGCCCATTATTAGTAACTGCCAGCTTTCGGCATGTATTCCGGTAGATGAAATTCTCGAATGTTCGTAGTTTATGTTTTAACTGAATCCAATCGTCACCGTTATGTAATTCATTGATTGCTTGATAACTTATTGTTGCTTTTAATCAACACTACCATGCTTACTTACGTATCTTAGGTATCATGACGCGAAAGCAGAGACGAATTAGGCTGTTTGGAGATTCATTAAATTCATAAAACTAGATCAAAACAGGTCACAAAAGCTCAGAGAGGGTTACAGTATGTCATCGCACCTATTCTATTTACGATTAGCGCCATCTAAAGGACTCTTACAGAAACTAGATAGACACATATAGACTAACCAGCTAGATACACTCATTTTTACTCATTGTAACCTTTTTGGTTCGATTTGAATAATTTATTCAAGAGAAGAGAGAAATTCATTACCTTCTCCATTGGATTCCATCCGTGATGACGTATTCACGGTGTCTCCAAAAAGGCAATATCGCGGCATGGTTACTCCCACAACACCTGACACAACAGGACCTATTAATATGAAGGAAAAAATCATTTGTAGAAGTTACTAGTATAATTTGAGATGGACAAGTTTAAACAGTTTTAGTTTGCCTTGTACTTTTAGTTTTAAGAAAAGCAGTCAAGTAGATCCACTCTCAATCCCAGTCCCCCATGCCCTTACATGGAGACCGTGTGAAGAAGACGGTGTTATATAGAGTGAGGTATCACGAGCACCTTCAAATGGAACAGATCCTACACATGAACTCATAGTATACACATGGAGTTCATAGTATTTTAATGAGACAATATTGTTAAATTTTTCATTAAGTAATTGAAATGGAAATGTGTTAATGAACTGACTATTGATACATACTTTGCTGTCTAAGCGGTGTGTGTTATACCTTATACTGCTGAGAACAGTTGTATGCCTGTAATTTCATGAGAATAAAGTTCTGCAAAAAGTAAACAGAAACTCGGTTGAGAGAGTCGTCTCTAGCCAGTTAACCGTTAAGATCCATTGCCTACACTGAAAAAATAAACTAGTCAATATTGCCACGGACTAACGTTAAATTAGTTTGTAACGTTAGTCAATGCACACGAACTAGCAAAAATCTTCGTTTCATCGCTGCTTCTTAGTCAGTTTACACTGACTAAGGAAAATATAATCGCAGCTTAGTCGATGGCGACGGACTAAGGTATTTTAACCCATGGACTAAGAACGATACGGACACCCGATTTACGCCATAATCGTAGCTTAGTCGGTCGGTCGACGGACTAATGTATTTTAACCCAATTCGATTCACTTCAATTTGGAAACCGAGAGGCAACGGCAGCTTGCTGGACTTGGCATAGTTTCATACGATCACTCTAAGCAACTTTCAACCGTAAATCACCCAAGAAGGTCTTTAGAAGAATGGAGGTATTAACTGCCATCATCGGCCTACCTGTTATTCCTTTAACTTGAAGGTAAAATTAAAGTTAATTGTTAGGCCACTGGCACTAGTACTCATGTATTATGGTTAGTGTAACGCTACCGTTGTCACGCTGGCTTTTCGCAAAACACAAGTGCAATGACAGTGAGTAGCCTATAGGCTTCTACTGGGTACTGCAGTGCATTCTCAACACTAAAGTGTGCATTCTAAACACCAATTAAAAATGTGTTATGTGTGTATTGGGCTAGACTGAACAGTGGCACATAATCTTCTAATTTATTCCCAAACAAATGCTGGAACTATAAGTCTCAATAGTTTATTTGAAGTCTACACTCATTTGGTAAAGATTTCCTGTAATATCCCATGTGAATCTAAATGGGTAGGCTTTGTGATATTGAATAAGCAAGGCTAGACCTTCAAACGTACAGTCACAGTAGGCTGAACAAATTATGTTGGCTAGTCAACGGTATTATATGTTGCGAGCAGTCAGGATGCACGCTTCAGTTCTATTTAACCTTTTCATTTATCATTTTTTAGTATTTAATTTCCGGTCACGCTCATGAAACAATTGCGTACATTCCTTCACGGTCGACTTGTTTACTGTAAGAAGTATTAACCGTTTTTTCTCAGGAAAGCTTGATAGTCTGAAGTTATTATAACATGTGCTTTTAGTATACTGCCAAAAGAGTAAGTTGTTGTATTTGTATTGATATTTTATGTAGAAGTAACGGAAAATTTAGTATGTTTAGTTTGGTCTATAATTGCACGTTTTTTTTCTGTCCAATGTAGTGCAGGGTTCATTTGCGCGAATTCAAATTATTCTGTTTATGTATATGTATATGCATCGATTCGTAGATTATGATGTTTTTTGACATTTATTTGTAATTCAAGCATATCTGTTTAGTAGCAAAGTTTAAAGGTTAAGATTAATTAGTTTTCTCTTTTTGATCCTAGATTGAATGAAACTCATTGACGTAAATAATAGATCAGATGATACAGTTTAACGCAGTTGCTAAAACTCTGGGTATTCTCTAGTCTTCGCCGGTCCATTATATACTTTAGTACTACTAGTAAGACTAAATCAAAATGACCGAAAGACAAACTTAGTGTAACAAAGTATTGATTCTCCTCTAGCCTAGGTCTAAACAGGCTTGTTATGTGAGCAAGCAAAATAACAACTAAAAACGATTAGGCCTATAAATAAGTTGGCTCAGTGCATTTCTGTTTCTAAAATTTTATATTTTTAAAGATCATAAAAACAAACAAAGATTTAGCCCATGTTTTATTATCTCTGTATTCTGGGCATTTGATTCTGGTTGCAATGGTGATGACACTCTTGTTCAAATTTTCAGCTTTATACAGTCTGCTTCAAACTTTGGGATTGTTTTTTGAGACTATAGTGGAAGCAAATCTCACATAACTTTGTGGTGACAACTTTATTTATTTATTTTTCCAAATGATGAATACTTTGCTGTTTCTTTTTTCCAGCAGGAATTGAAAAGCCAAATATCTAAGTCAAGGGTGAGGTTTCCTGTGATGTACGACACCAGTGTGGAGGCAACAACAGAAGAGGAGAACTGTGTTATATATGGCTTAAAGACATGTTTTAAGATGATATATTGGTACCCTTCGCAGAACAAAAGAGTTTATCCAAGAGTCCAAAAAGCAAAGGAACAAGTACCATAGAGAAAAAAGATGGAAGAGTGAGTTTAACTATTGTACCCAACTGTTTAATGATATTAAAGATACTTTTCATAACCTGTTTTAAAAAAAAAACAGTCTAGTATATCATTTACGTGCAAGCTTCATAAGTTTGGTCAAATTTTCACTGATCTGTAGAGTGGGAGTCCAGAGGGTTTGGTTAGCTGGGAAGGTAACCAATTGCCTGGTACATCACAATGTTCACAATGCATTCCTGTATATGAAACCTGACGACTGGCAAACCGACTGTGGTGGATGTGGCTGGGAGAGCAATTTTAAAGTCACCTCACAGCTAACCTAGATCAGTTTTCATGGTAACCACATCAAAGTAAGAACAATGTGTCAGGTATGGCCCCAAGAGCAACAAATGGCCATCGCCAGTAATTATTGGTGGTGGGGTACCCCTGCCAGTGATCAACAATTGACCACTCACGGCTGACCTAGGTCAGCTCATGAGGTAACCACTTGAAACCTACTGGAAAATGTTGGTTAGGACTTCAGATACAAGGGATGGGCATTGCCAGTAATTTTTATTGGTGGGGTACCCCTGCCAGTAGACCCCCAATATGCCCATCCCCTCATTGACCTAGGTGAGCTCATGATTTGACCAGTTGAAACCTACAGGAAAATGATAGGTATCACTTCATATGTAAGGATGGGCATTTCCAGTATTTTATATTGGTGGGCCACCACTGCCAGAGTCTGCCCATCCCTTACATATAGAATCCTGTCAATCATTTTCCAGTAGTTTTCAACTGGTTAAATCATGAGCTGACCTAGATCAATGGGGGGGGGGGCATTTTGGGGGTCTACTGGCAGGGGTACCCCACTAATATAAAATACTGGAAATGCCCATCCCTTACATATGAAGTGATACCATTTTCCAGTAGTTTTCAACTGATTACATCATGAGCTCATCTAGGTCAATGGGGGATGGGCATTTTGGGGGTCTACTGGCAGGGGTACCCCACCAATAAAAATTACTGGCAATGCCCATCAGTTGTATCTGAAGTCCTAACCAACATTTTCCAGTAGGTTTCAAGTGGTTTCCTCATGAGCTGACCTAGGTCAGCCTTGAGGGGTCAATTATAGATCACTGGCAGGGGTACCCCACCACCAATAATTACTGGCAATGGCCATTTGTTGCTCTTGGGGCCATACCTGACACATTGTACTTACTTTGATGTGTTACCATGAAAACTGATCTAGGTTAGCTATCAGGTGACTTTAAAATTGCTCTCCCAGCCACACCCACCACAGTCGGTTTGCAAGTCGTCTGGTTTCATATACAGGAATGCACTGTGAACATTGTGATGTACAAGGCAATTGGTTACCTTCCCAGCTAACCAAACCCTCTGGGATCCCGGTCTATTGGGATCATTATTAACATGATTAACATAATTATTAAGCTTTGAGAAATAACTTGGTGTTATGCTGTGCAAAGCTAATAATAATTTGGTAAAGCTGCTATTCCTGGCTTATAATTTGAGGGACCTAGATTTAAATGTATACTTCCCAATATGTTATAAAATTTTAATGTAAATGTATGTTTATGATAATGTGAGTTATCATGTGCTATATCTGTATCTGTGCTTACACGTATATCATATTTTCTGTTCACAGGTCAATTATGGTGCAGATTTTGGCTTCCTGAAGACAAGTGGGAGGCCATTTGTAGTTAGGAGAAACACTCTTTGTTCGTGAAGACTTAACTGGTGTCGATTTGGGGTACCACTTTAAAACGAAAGTCATGAGGAACCCTTGCCCAAGATTCAACTTTGCATTATTGTGCAGTGCTATACTTTTGCGATTCATGTTTGATCCATTTACTTGTCTTAACTTTGTTGGAATAAAATCATATTTTCAGATTTTTGTTTACAGTGATTTCTTCCCTATCTGTCGAAAGTCAGCCTTTGTAGACATCAGAAGTTTTATCAGAAATAAATACTGCCAACGTACACATTATTTGTGTTTCTTCTGCTCTCTTTTCTTTCAGTGATGCTAGTCAGTGAAACTAGTCGGGTTTAATTCTTTCAGTGATTCTAGTCAGTGCAACTAGTCAGTCGATACCGACTAAGAAAGGTTAGTCGGGAGAGGCACCATCCTGACTAATGTAAAACCTGCTATAAACTAGTCGGTGGCTCATATAAAGTAGTCGGTAAAGACCGACTAATGTCACCAACTAATGTAACTGACTAATATACATTTACCGACTAAGAAATTGTTGATCGACTAAGTTGACGGACTAAGATGACCCACTAAGAAATCCAACTGACTAAGGAATAAATTAGTCGGTATAGCAACTGACTAAGGCTATGTTAGTCGGGAGAGGCACCAGATGGACTAACGTTATGTTAGTCGGTGAACCAATTTAAGTTTTCAGTGTAACCAACATAAAGTTGTTCACCGCCAAAAGACGTACGACCTCCAAAAAAATACGAGAATCATCTATTTGATACGTATAGCATTAGAGACATTCTCAAATTGAAATACATTCAAGAGTCTATTTTGGAGATCACGTGTGACCTCAAATAATAAACAATAGAGTTTTACGACTCAATATGGGACACCTACATTCTAAATATAGCAGCCACAACCAGCCACACAGAGCAGAGGAATACCTGCAACGCTACATCAGCCGAATACACAAGTGTTGCAACGATTGGAGAATGGAACTCAACCCAACCAAGTCACAGATACTCTATATCGCCAAACACAACAGATTAAGGAGAAAACAACATCTTACACTCAACAACATCGTCATATACCAGTCGCCAATCAAGTTCGCTTCCTGGGATTAACCATCGATAAACAGCTCATCCTCGGACAACACCATAAAAACACCCTCAAGAGAGTCAGGACAACCCGTGAATATACTACGAAGAATAGCTGGATCATCAGAAAACCCCAGAGCATCACCACTCACAACAATGAAGATTTACAATATGATGATCAGGCCACTTTTCGAAAATTCAGCTCATAACATATATCAGCACAAACAGAAAAACTCAACATCATTAGATGAAAAGATTCAACAACTATAAGGGACAAGTTCCTCGACAAGTGTACATCACCAACACATCATCTTCATCAGTTTATAACAACTCAACTTAAGAGATCGGCCTTCATCATGGAATCACTCCCCCCCCCCCACCCCTCCCCACCGGCATGAACACGGAAGCTGCCATCCTCCGAGTCCCTTTATGGCTCAGATCGCCAAATCCAGTCTTCAAAGCCAGCCACCACTCATCGCCTTGCTAAAAACATGCTACTTTCCTACCATCGTGCAGCCACGTTTCTCTCCGACCCTGCCCTGAAAGTTATATATACACAATCCCAAATTTTCAGATCTCAAACCATAGCGCCCCTGACCCGCTGAAGCGCCTTACGGCGGAAACAGCTTATTACAAAACATATCGTATCGCACCTAACTCATTCAAATGACATAACATAGCACATCCTCTAATACTGTGCCTCTGCCATTATTGGGAACATTAGAACCTTGGTTAGACACAGCTTAACGAAAGTTTATTCATACGTTTATATAACTTAGAAAAGGAGTACCCAGATCCTAGCTAGCTGCCTAAGATTATTCAAAGCAAATGAATTAGCAAGTATGGTATGGCAACATGCCCATCGGTGTAAACACCCCTTGGCAAACTGGTGACTAAAATTTTCGAGAAAGCTAGCTTTCAGCCTGAAGTATATTTACCATAATGGTGCGAGCAACAACGATAACCTCATTCTGCAATGTTGGCATTCATGTTAATATTAGTGCGTTAAGCGGTCATCTAAACATAGGCCTAAGGTTAGTTACAGTGTCAGAAGGTATTGAAGGCTTCAAATAAACCAAATTGCCAATGTTCCAATGTCTTGAGGGCAGGAATCGAACCAATAAAAGACAGTTATTCATCAAAGTTGTCTAGTCAATGTTAGAACATCGTTGATACTAATACTTACGTAAGGTCTAACTGATAGGCTTATAGGTGTACCGTTAGTCGTTACTGATCTGGGATACAGCAGCAACATGTATTCAAGAAATACACGTTTCAAGGAACAGTAAACGTCTTTCTCCAAAGAAAGTAATGTTTCATGCCCTGGTTCACAGCTATTTGTTAAGTCTGACCATACTACTTTTATGTAAACAGTTTATCTATAGAAGATCAAGACCCTTCCTACTTTGTTTATGCTTACTGACCGGCATTGGGGTATTTTCAGTTATTCTTGTAAAATAAAATGTGTCTATGTTAGAGCATTATATTTGCATTACGGGCTTAGAGTTGAAAATATATATATTCATAACATACAACACTGTGTCTGCGTCTTTCTGCTTAATTAACCGTGCTTTAATTACTATACTTTTATGATAATCGTTATGTTGTACAACGGAGTGTGGGTTCATTGTATAACCCACATTTTATTGGCATTCTTGTTATTTTATTGCACATTTGTTTGGAGACCTTTAACTATAATAAAAGTAATGAAAACGGGACACCCCATTAATTATGTTGTAACATTCTGAGATGAAATGTTAGTGTACTCACGGGGGTATAAACCTATTGCTGGATGCACTCAGCCTACGGCCTCGTTTATCGCTTAGGTTATACCCTCTCACACATTCTTGAAATATCCTGCGATAAACGAACGATTGACCGTTGATAAAAGGGTAATAATGCATTGATCTTACCATTGTCACTCAGATATCAGCAAATTGCGATTGGTGAGAGATTACTGTGATAGAAGCTGTACTAGGCTGACCCAATTAACGAGTAATTAGCCTTTTCGTAAAAATTGACATTTTTGTTCGCCCAAACAGTTATGTATGCAAACCAATCAAATCATCTCTATAACGTGACGTCAGTCAATAACAAGTGCTCCTGTTTCGCTCAGAATACGTACATTGATGTACTATACTACTACATGTAACTGAACCATGCATACAGCCTATACAATATACTGTATTATACAACACCTACTAGTATTCTGGTCATTTGATTGGTCAATTGCTCGTTGATTGCATGCAAAATCCGCTCTATTCCACTCTATGAAATAGAACCATGGGTTATATTTTTTTGGTAGCACTTCATTCAATGGTAAGAGAGCAGAGAAACCTGTCTGTTCAAAACAATCTGTTGCATGAGTGCATTTTACCCATCTTAATATAATATGTTGTATAAAACAAATAATGAATGGTTTCCATTCGTGCAATAGTGCAAATATTTCATTCGTTAAAATATGTAATTTGTTCCACTCAACGAGGCGCAGCCGAGTTGAATGGAACATTCCATCTTTCAACTCATGAAATATTTGCACTATTACACTCATAACCATTCATTATTTGTATACATTACTGTGTACTGGTATTGCACACAATGAATATTGTTCAATTTTTCAGGACTGTGTATTCTCTGTCACGTCCGAAACATACGTAATTAGTGATTGACACCACGTTAAGTACTAGGTTTCCGTTAACTTGATGGTTCTGGTCATAGTTTCTTCGTTTATATTTCAAATTTTGTAAAGTTAAGTTACATTTCACATTTAAAGCGTTAAATTTCGAACTGGAAATCCGGTAAGTTATGCTTACTAAACAGATTTTCAACGCAATATTGCCCTTTTAACTCCTACTTATCTCCACCAATGCGAGTGGCTATACCATAGTAGTCTATTCACTATAGATTATATCCTACAGGACTTTCAAAAAGTGGACAATTATTATAGAGCGGGAGTCCAGAGGGTTTGGTTAGCTGGGAAGGTAACCAATTGCCTTGTACATTACAATGTTCACAGTGCATACCTGTATATGAACCAGACGACTGGCAAACCTGCTGTGGTGGGTGTGGCTGGGAGGGCAATTTTAAATTCACCTAAAAGCTAAACTAGATCAGCTTTCATTGGTAACCCCATCAAAGTGAGTACACTGCGTCAGGTATGGCCCCAAGAGCAACAAATGGCCATCGCCAGTGATTATTGGTGGTGGGGTAGCTTCGCCAGTCATCAATAATTGACCCCTCACGGATTACCTAGGTCAGCTCATGAGGTAACCACTTGAAACCTACTGGAAAATGATAGGCAGGACTCTATATGTAAGGGATGGGCATTTCCAGTAATTTCTATTAGTGGGGTACCCCTGGCAGTGGACCCCAAAAATGCCCATCCCCTCCATGACCTAGGTCAGCTCATGAGGTAACCAGTTGAAACCTACTCGAAAATGATAGGTATCACTTCATATGTAAGGGATGAGCATTTCCAGTAATTTCTAATAGTGGGGTACCCCTGCCAGTGGACCCCCAAAATGCCCATCCCCACATTGACCTAGGTCAGCTCAAGAGGTAACCAGTTGAAACAAACTGGTAAATGATAGGTATCACTTCATATGTAAGGGATAGGCATTTCCAGTAATTTCTATTAGTGGGGTACAACAGTGACAGTCAACGTTCATTACATTCAGCAGTTCTCAAGTGGCCTGTTCAAGTTACCGTTGCTTTACTAATGCCAATGTGAATGTCTGATTGAAACATGTGGTCCATACCAGTGGCACCAGCCTGTTTCCAGGGGTCAAGGAAAAATATGTTAATCTGGTGAACGATTCACTGTTTGTGATTTTTGTTGCCATATCAATTTCTTCTAGCATGGGGACATTTTTTTGTGAAAAACAATAAAACAATAGATAAAACAATCGAGAGGTCATTAGTAAAGCTACGGTAACTTGAACAGGCCACTTGACACTGCTGAATGTAATGAACGTTGACTGTCTAGAACATACTTCCTGAATAACCACACAGGTTGTATTCAGTCATTTGAGGCCACCTATGAGTGGTTACACTGTATCTGGGGTGTTTCGGGGATTCTTAGGGTGTGAGCTATAATCTAATGTGAGACAGTGGTTGGAGATGTTGGGAAAACGGACAGGGGTACCCCACCAGTGGAAATTACCGGAAATGACTCTCCTATAATCTTGAGTCACACTTATCATTTTCCAGTAGTTTTCAATTGGTTACACCATAAGCTCACCTAGGTTAATAAGGGGGGGGGGGCGGACTCTGGCAGTGATGGCCCACCAATATGTGATGCATCCACAAACCAAGTATGAGATGTATCAACGATTTCTATCGTTAGATATCATGTAAAAGGGTTTTCAGAGTTTGACCTCTGGGCACCTCAAGTGAGATTTGACCTCACAGGCAACAGGATTTTTGCACTCAATATGGCAAATCCATATTCCATGTATGAAAGTATCCATGATTTCTACTACGAGAAATTAGTTTAGTATGTCGTTTTTTAACCCTTTTTGTGGTGGGTAAATGCGGTGGGTAACTTAGTGTGGTGGGTGAACTGAAAGCTAATAGCGCCCCCATTCGGGCAGTCATTGACAATGTGTAGAATACTACATAGTATATATATGTATTTATATATATATTGATAAAGTTATAAATAGGCCTATGTTTTTATATATTTATAAAAGTATACTTGTAAAAGTATATATAGGCATAGTTACTTATATATTTATAATCAAACAACGTATAGCAGGCTTTACCAGGCAATAAGTAAAGCAATGTTACTCAGGAGAGTAAAAAAGAGAAGAAGGAATGAACGACCAAGGTGGATACCAACAATGAATAGATAGGAAAATAAGATTCTACTAATATATATAAATTACATAAAAGAGCAAAAAACTACACCGTGAGCAAAATGATGAGCACGCGAGCATAAAATGAGTCGGACTCAAAATGCAAGAGAGCGCGTGTTCATATTAATATATTAAACAGAATATCATTCAAATGTTCTCAAAAAGCTCTCATTTCACCGAATGACTCAAAGAAGTACGCACTCTCAAGATGAGATTTCGTTGTAGAATATGCAACAAAGGATTTAACCGTCATATCAATCTTCGTCGACACGAGTCCGTCATTCACGTGAATTGTCAAAAGGCGTGGATAGTAACTGACAGCGAGGATGACACTGACAGTGTGAATGGTAAGCAAAGGTAAGCAAAGGTAAGCATAGGCGTACGAGGCGGGGGGGGGGGCAGGGGGCAGACTGCCCCCCCCCCCCATTTTTTTTCCAGAGAACAAGAAATTCGGGCAAAAGTCCTGAAAAATTCGGGCAGCCTAAGAGGAGAAAAAATTTAATAAATATATATAAATATGCAGTAGCTTGCCCGAATCTTTTTTTAATTTTTGCCCCAAAATTCCGTGGAGAGCGTTTTGTCTTTCCCCTTCAAACTGATGTTACCATTTTTTCTTCTTCTTCTAATTTACCAAATTTTTGGGGAAGTGTAAATTTCTAAAACGTGAGATTATAAAATAAAGAATGTTTACATGCAACTTGCAAGGCCTCAGAAGTGCCATTTCCGGCAATCTGAGAGGCACTTTTAGCCCAAAAATTTCTTGTACGCTACACGCCAACCGATGGTGGCGCTCCGCTTAGATAGTGTCACGGGAACTTTCGGGCACAAAAGTTTCTGCCCCCCCCCCCAAACTGAAATGGTCCCGTACGCCTTTGATGATAAGGAGCGTTTTGTGAATACGCGTCGTGTCGTCGTGAAATACAAACATCGTGAAAGTCATTTGTGTCTAGAACTATAACTTCCTGAATATTCTGTAGAGGGTTTTACTTCCAAACACGCACAGATGCATCAATGTTTATATATTAGTAAAAACCGACCAGACTAGACTTATACAACCATTTTTCGTATTGTTGCATTTCAAAACGCTTGGAAGTCACAGAAATACCCGACGTATAATATCCAACCTGAGCCTTACCCGGGTGATCTGTGGACAGGTTAAAACCAAATTCGTGTCTCTGTAGAAGCTCCCTATTCCAATAAAATTCCCTAAATCTTAGTTTCCTATCTAGTTCATTGTTGGTATTCGCCTTTGTCGTTCGTTCATTCCTTCTTTTCTTTTCTCTTCTGAGTAACATTGTTTTACTTATTGTCTGGTAAGGCCTGCTATTAGTTGTATAATACTTACTTAAAGACATGGCCTATATATATACTTTTATAAATATATAAATACCTAGGCCTATATATACCTTTATGAATATATATAAATACATATATATATATACTTTTACACTATGTAATATGTACGTTTTGCCAATGACTGCCCGAATAGGGGCGCTATTAACTTTCAGTTCACCCACCACATTAACCCACCACAAAAAGGGCGTGAAAACCACATACCATACTACTCGAGAAATCATGTTTCAAAGGTTTTCAGTTCTCGACACACCGAAGCCTATGGAGAATTGTTCGTGAGTGTTGATTCGATTCTACGGATGTCCATAGGCAAATTTCCAATTGCCAACAGCCTCATGTGCTTATCGTAACGCACATGTTATCTATTATAGGCTGGTCGGTGGGAGATACGGTAGATTACAAAACAAGGTTTCAACAATTTGGCCTCTGGTGTATCCAAATGGCCTTTTGACCTCCACAGAAAACAATAGGCTTATTGAACTTAATGTGTCACAACTACATACTATCTATGAGATTGGTCCAAGCTTCCCTTCTTGAAATATCGTGTTTACAAGGTTTTCACAATTTGACCACTAGTGACCCTAAATGACCTTTGAGATCCACAAAAAACAATAGGCTTCTTGTACTTAATGTGTTACAACTACAAACTAAATATGTGATTGGTCCAATATTCCCTTCTTGAAAAACCTTTTTCACAAGGTTTTCACAATTTGACCCCTGGTGACCCCAAATGACATTTGACCTAAATAAAAGCAATATGCTTCTTGTTCTTAACGTGTCACAACTACAAACTAAATATGGGTTTGCTCCAAGCTCCCATTATTGAGATATCGTGTTTACAAAGTTTTCACAATTTGACCCCATGTGACCCCACTCTTCTACTCAACATGGTACTCCTACACATCAAACATGAGCTTGGTCCAAGCTTCCCTTCTTGATATATCGTGTCACACACACGCAAACACACTTATCCGCCTGAATGACTTCAAATGTTTCGATTTCATCGAAACCAATAATTGCGGTCATGATTGTGTGTGTGTATGTGTATGTGATTGTAAACATGGTAACGCAATATTCTCATGTTGGATGTACTTGAAACTTGGAATGTACATGCACTTTATTGAGTTCTCTGCTGTTTTTTTTGGGGGGGGGGGACAAAGGTCATACTAGGTCGCCCGTTGTCTGGTGGAAGATTTTGATACAATGTCCTTGTAGTTATTACTCTCTTTCTAACCATGTAAAAATTGTCCCCATTCGACGTTTTCTTCTTGTAGAAATCTGGTTTTCAAATTCACCAGTTTCTCACCAAAAGTACGGTTTGTTCGAACGCATTAATATGGTGATTGACGTAGCGCTGGCAAATAGGCAAAACAGGCGACTTCTAAATCGCTGAAATAAAATTCACGGATCAAATTAACAGTAAAAGGAAACTTGAAAAGTATTCGGAACACCGAAAGATGAAACCTTGCGGAATCGATGTCAGAGCAGAATGTAGTACGAGAAGCTTAGGCATCGCAGAACCGTCTGATTGTAAACGTTAGAGTAGCTTACATGCAAACATTTCTCGCGTTGGAGCTGGATAGCGCGATGTATAAACAACAAAGAGTTTGCTGTTAAAACTTATCTTGTGTTACAAAAAGAACACGAAACCACCGATCTACTACATATATGGCGGCTTAAGGAGTTTTTGAAAACATATCTAATTTATAAGAAATTTCACCGAAAATTAAGGAAGAAATTAATCTGTATACAAACGCGGTTTTTGTTGTGATTACTGTAGGTATTGTACGGAGCGTGGGTTATGTCGCAATCTGCATTAGTGTAGATGACGTCACGTTCTGTACTGTTCAAATCATATTGGAAATGTCCATCCTTAACGATTAAAAATCGTTTCTTTGTCAAACGCAACATTAGCGTTCTCATACTTTGACAACATGTTTGGAAAATTATTTATCATTTTTTAAAGGTAACTTCTTTGGAACCCTGAAATTGGTATCGGTCAAAGGTCAAATGAGGTCAACATGTGTCACAGTCTGAAAACATTTTAAAAATGATAACTCCAAAATGATAGCTACAATTAACCTGTGAATTCTCCAATGCTATGATTTTCTTTGGTGAACTTAGTTTGGTAAAATTCAGTTCATTTTAGTTTTTTGAAGAGGTTTGATAGGTCTTCAACAAAGCGTACAGTAATCCAGGAAATGAAATATACTTCAAAGATCAATCTTTAACATGCACTTACTGTAAGACACTCGGGGGGGGGGGGGCATACCACCCTCTTGTTTTCACCCTCAAATGGTGGGAAAAGAGATGGTTGCTAGGTGCAGAGCTGATTTGCCTGCTCAAAATTGGTAGAAGGAAATTTTATTCATACAGCTTCCTATGTGTGTATATTTCACATAGGAAGCTGTTCTATCAGGATAGAGAAACATTAAGAATGAAACTTCTATACTGTAAATCCTTACCAGTGAAGGAATTGGTTGATGCCCACTAGGGAGTGCTTAGTGATATGAGCAGGGACGTAGCTAAGGCCTGATGATTGGGGGGTGTAGTGGCTGAAATTCCAACTGGATGGGTTTTGGAGCCAGAAATTCCGACTGCTGCCTTGTACCCCCCCCCCCCCCCCGCTATACTCGTCAACGATACGGTCAGTGTCAGTCAGACACTCTATCTTTCGCGACTGCACTTTTGTTCCGAACTTTTTTCGGTACACTTGTACCACTGGCCCTCACTTCACAAACTTATTAATCACTCTGGTTAAGCGAGTAAGCAACTGAGTATAACTTATCTGCTTGATAGGCTACATAGACTACTAACTACAAAAGCTATGTTAATGTAACAAAGGGGCAAACTTTTTTTTTCAACAAATTATATTCGACGACATAGTGAATTACCCAAAAATACAGTGCTTTTTCCTAGCGCACTTAATATTATTTTCCTTGGGTTCACTTCAGTCCAAGTGAGCATTTGGAATGAAGTGAACAATTAAACATTTTGCAGAAAAATGATGGGTTGACGAGATACGATAAGTTGTCAATTAAACATTTTGCAGAAAATTTTTCAATTGCTCAATCGGAATGAAGTGAACAATTGAACATTTTGCCAAAAAATGTCCAAATGACAAGATAAGATAAGTTGTCAATTAAACATTTGCAGAAAAATTTTCAATTGCTCAGATGGAATGAAGTGAACAATTGAACATTTTGCAGCAAAATGTCCAATTCACGAGATATGATAAGTTGTCAATTAAACATTTTTCAGAAAATTGTTCAATTGCTCAGTTAAAGCAACTAAGCAATCCAACATTTTCTATTTTTTTTTTGGATAATATTTTATCTTGTTATCTAAACAATTTACTAATAAATTTCACCTTATGGGGCAAAGTTTTTCTTATGTTGATGGCACTTTTAAGCTTCCGTAGATTAGCATTGAGCGTTTTAATTGTATACGTTTTACAGTAGTTTTATTAGGCATGTTTTTTTAGAGTATGCAAAATCATACGAAGTTTTGTATGGTGGAGTATAAGGATCGCGAGAAACAATTTCCCAATGTGACAAGGAAAACGTGGTAAATATGATTGATTAAAGGTCAATTTTGACCAAAAATTGTAGGTCACTCACAAATTACAAGAATATATGAAAATTAGAGTGCGACAGTCGAAAATTCCGACTGTCGCACTCAATTTTCCAACTATCGTCAGGTTTACCAAGATTGGGGGAGAGACACCCCCCCCCCACACACACACACACCCTCTAGCGACGTCCCTGGATATGAGGAGTAGGTATTGTGGGGGAAATTATCATAATACTTAGTCATTACTCTGCAACCCATCAAACTTCAATTAGACGGGTTCTCGACTATTTACAGCAGATCTTCCGAAGTCCAATCATGAAAAGGGGTCCAGCACGAAATAAATAATAAAAACGAAATATATAAATGATGAAAGCAAGTATGATGGTCGTGACTTTCCAGTAAAGAAGAAATATGTGGCGAGTGAAAGTTCCAAGGAAAAATGCGTATTTCCAGTAAGATGTAAAGCAAAGACGAGATGATTTTAAATAAACCTCTATATCTCGCGGAGCCACGTGGAAATGTGGTAATGACTTAACTTGCTCCGAAATCCTCAAACAAAGGCCAGGTTCTTCATGACTCAGGGGGGTACACCTTAAGAACTACGAAAAAATTAGGGCGTACTATAGAAGTAGCAAAAACTATCGTTATAGTATTGCGTCACTACAAGTGCTTCAAAAAAGAGCTGGAAATCTCTCATCTTTTCTGGTTCTCACTTAATTCTTGGACAAACTTAACTCACTTGCTCTACGTTAGTCGGATTGTTATTTGTTTTATGGCAAGGAATCACAAAGCCTCGGCCAACTGGCTTTCAGGTTGTCTAAAAAGAACACATTTTTTCTTTGTTCTTTTGTGTATTCATAAACTTCAATTAGTTCTGCTACAAACTAAAAGTGAGTGTTTCCTATTCAATTAACATCTAAACTCAAGTTTCTGGTTTAGCAGTTTTACACATATCGTACAACGGCTCATCAAACATATGATACCTTAAGGGGGTTTCATAGCTCTAGGGAAGAACTGTGTGATTTCTTGAGGCCTGCTCTAGATAATTAGTTCAACAGCATGCCCCAGAGATAATTCTTGTACAATGAACTTGCTGAGGCAAATTCTTTTATGTCATCGTGTATTTCATGTCATAATTTGCGGAGTGTATGGAGGAATTACAAGACACAAGTCAGCAATCTATGGAGTCACAAACCACATCCAAAAAATGTGGTAAAATAACTACTGTAATCTCATGTAAGGTACACGAGCCTTCCGAGTTTCAGAAACACCTTTTTGAACATTTTATCACTCTTTCATAAATTAAAGTCAATTCGAACATTATTTATCCTGGCAAATACGGTAAATAATTATTTTGTATTACCAGAATAATGAGTCGAAAAACAGTGTTTCCCTAAATATTCCAAATAATGCACCATTTCACGCCTGAAATCCCTCTACATGGCAGGCGAGCTTTCTAACGATCCCCTGTTGATGATTAATTTTCCATTGCATTTACAGTTCTGTTTACAGTATCTTACCCGGCTCCGACTTCGAGTTAGATAGCATCATGATTGATATCTACAGAAATGGAGGCCCCCGCCCCCCCCCCCCCATCTGCCCATAGAGATGTAGCGAATTAGTAGGATCAGGGAGTTGTTATGGATACAACTCCCTGGTAGGATAAACATGATGGGCGAAGCAGCCAAATAGCTGAAAGGTAATCTTGAAAATGTCAATTGTCTGCGTATGCAGTGCTGCCTTTGTTTGCGAGAATTGCAACTCAACCCAATTATGCAACAATACTTAGTTTTAAAACAATCAGAAATAACCTGTGTTTGGAAATTGTACAAAAACATTAATATCAATAAATAAATAAAACAGTAGCCAACTTAGAGCTGCCAGTGAATGGCTTACTTGAATACAGAACCTGAAAAAAAAATGAGAAAGAATCTCTTACCTGAATGTATTCCTATTCTCAACTTAAGAATATGGTCAGGTTTATGGCGGATTCTAAACTTGCTAACAGCATCCAGAAGATGAAGTGACGTCGACGCAATCTCACCCGCATGTCTAATGCCATTCCGTAGTGGTAATCCTGATACTATCATGTACGCGTCTCCAATGGTTTCGACTTTGTAAACGTCGTAGAAACCAATGATTGTGTCGAAGAGGGAATACAGATCATTCAATAGATCAACCACCTGCCAAAAAAATATTGTAAAACGTATACCGGACTTAACAGTACTTTTAATGTACAGGCATCGACCTTTTCAGTACATGCAACATATGTTGCTAAGGTCACCGTTCTACAACTACTGTTCGCATTACTACAACCATGATGCAAGATCGCGATGGCATATAAAAGTTAGTACAGTGGTCACTTTGATAAGGCTGGCGCTGTCTAAATCAGGGTATTGATTGTATTCAAAACTGATTGACAGTATGAATATGAAAACAACGAAGGTGTCTATGGACGCTAAGGAATAGCTCTCCAAAACATAGTATAACATATTCTTGTAATTTCTAGACATGTAAAAGGCTCTGTACTCATTTTTTCAGTGCCAAAAACTTTTGAAAATATATATATTATTCTGTTCCTCACTTAGCAGCATAGCAAGATATATATATATATATATATATATATATATATATATATATATATATATCTATATATATATATATATCTATATATATATCTATATATATATATATATATATATATATATATATATATATATATATATTTAGGCTTTAATCAGAGAGTGTCACTTAATATTTCAAATGTATTGAACAGTTAGAGGGCCTTACGTCGGACGTGAAC
The DNA here is from genome assembly GCF_037975245.1 of Apostichopus japonicus. Taxonomy (NCBI): domain Eukaryota; kingdom Metazoa; phylum Echinodermata; class Holothuroidea; order Aspidochirotida; family Stichopodidae; genus Apostichopus; species Apostichopus japonicus. Next base: position 25,910,869 of record NC_092579.1, read on the forward strand.
CCTACACAGGTTTTTGCAGTATCTAATCATATTTTTCATCAGAAATGGTGACCCATAGTTCCAACAGGTAATCTTCCATTATTATTTCATCAATTTTGCAAACCCAACATTGAGCCAGTGGTCACATGAGTTGTATCCCGATCAAAATAATATGCAATAGCAATGAATATCAACCAACGCTATCATTAATGAATGGTTGACCTATTGCTTGCCATATCAATTGCACACAGCTGTGTATGAATATTTAACTTTCAAACTGAAGAGGATATAAATGCTGTATCTAGTATCTGAGGTTTCATTTCAAACATTGATGCCGGGCAAGTGAGAGTATTTAATTAATAACCTGAAATGGTGTACTTTCAGAGGAGAGCGATGTAAAACCAACGATGTCACTGAAATATATTGTCACGCACTCGAAACTTTCTGGAACGACCTGCATCCCTCTCTTTAGTTGGTTAGCTACCGGTCTATAATGCAATCGAAGAGCAAACAAAGATAAAGTACGGTATGAAGGTGAATTAACCACATGAATACCGACTTGAAATGTCTAATTTATTTAAATCATGTTCTATCTTTTCCAGGAAGTGACTTCGCAGAAATAGTTCATTGTATCACTCTGTATGCAGACAATCAATACTCATGACTATATATGATGAAGCATCCACTTTTGGACCCAAGTTTGATTTCTTTGGATTAGTGAGAGTTCGTTGTACGTTTGACCTTTGGGCTGAGTTGTACGTCCAGTCAAGTAAAAGCAGCTTAACTGTGATATATAGAGTCACCGACCCAAGTTAAGCCAAGCCAGTCACCAATTTGCCAAAATCATGTCAGATACAAGTCAGCACTTTATTGAAGTCAACTTCAAACGAAGTAAAATCCCGCCCGAGCCAACTCAATCAGTAGTCAGTAGGAAACAAGAGTTACAAGTTCAGAGTGATAAAAAATATATGTAATCCCCTGAGTATAGGCTTCTTATACTGTCGTTGTCACTCTAGTCCTAACCAAGACACTGTTCATATGATTTCAGATTCCAAACGAAACTTTTAGTGTAATGTCTGTCTGTTAACTTAACTGTCTCAACGTGTTAGCCATTACTCAGTACAAATAGTATTGCCCAATCTGTGGAGGTGTAGGTATAAAGGCCGGGTCACATCTGCGCGATTCAACACGAGATTCAACTCGCAACTAAAATCACGCGATTTTCGATTCAACTTCGAAATCAACTTTGTGGTGACATACGCGCGACTGTTCAAACAACTACAGAATCGATTATGAAAACAATTGCGAAATGGCATCTTATATTAATAGTCGACGTAACTTGTCGGGCGAAGAAAAACGGAGGTTTGCGGCCGCAGTGGTTGTCGCTAGTCTTTTAAAAGCTCGCAAAGACAAGGGCAGAAGCAAGAGATCATGCTGGAAGCGATCGTGGATAGAAAAAAGGGCCCAATTTAGCCAATTTTCAAATATTTTACCGGAGTTGAGGGATAAGGATGCCCACAGTTATCGTAGGTATATGCGTATGACGCATGATCAGTTCGTTAACATACTTCCTTTTTTCATTTCTCCACATACACTCTTTTTTCCCTGTAACTCTCGATTAAGTCAAATAAATTAATTGTATTTCTGGCGGCCATGGTGTCGTTCGGCTCAAATGCAATTCTACCGCCTGCCAAACTACACGAGGAAGGCTTCTGATTGGTCGAATCAGAAAAGTTGCATCTGAGAAGTTGCGCTGATTGGGACATTGCTCTATTGCAAATCAACCCCAATCGACGCCGCAACTTTTATTGTGCAACAAGTTGATACCCGTGTCTAACTACGCGATTCAACCTTCAATTGTATTGCGAGTTGAATCGCGTGTTGAATCGCATATATGTGACCCAGACTTAAGTGTAGGTTTAGTTATTAGTGTAGGTGTAGTTATCAGTGAAGGTGTATGTTGTATTAGTGTAGGTGTAAGTATAGGTGTAAGTATAGGTGTAGGTGTAGGTACAGTGTGCTTCCACTTGTTTTGAACATTCGGTGTTGAGTTCGTAGCGGCAGAAACGGTTTCATCCAAATAGAGCGCTCGAGTTGCTTGCCATTTTTACCATGCTTCGAGTCAAGTGACGAGTTAAGTCACGTCATTTTCAGTGGTGACTCGAGCCAAGTCTAGAATTGGTAGGTGTAACTCGAGTCAACTTGCCCAAGTCATTTGCGTTGCCGACTGAAGTCAAGTCTATTTCGGTCAGTTTGGGTACAGACTAGGGTCAAATGAACTCACTGTAAAATGTGACTTATAGCAACATTGTTGTACATAAACTATAGTTTAAGAACTAACAAAAACGGTCTTTTGGATTAGAATGCATTACGCAGGCTACTTTATACTGTGTTTACACTATAGTATAGTACGTTGTGGATTTCTTTGACGATAAATGCCATGTTAAAGCAATTAAAAAGAATAGATATTGAATTCTTGTAAAGAGTTGAAGCAGAAGCGTTTCAATGATACCAACGAATATAAAAGTGAATAGCACAATTTTAGAGAAACGACTAATCTTAGAGATACGATGAATGTCGTAAATGTAAATTAGCTGATCCTATAGACGACTTACTTAGGAAGCATTCGATGCAGGAGATTATCCGTCTTCTTTTTCTCCTCTAATAGCTGTTCTGTTCTTTCTTCTACTATCTCCTCCAGATTGTTGGCATACTTCTCCATCATGTCCATCATGTTGTCTAATATGTTCGATTTCCTATGGTATTGGAAAAGAAGCTGTCATAAATGTATACTACTAACACTGAATAATTGAGTGACTTCATGAGCAAACTATTCCTCGGCCTCTTCCTCCTGATTCCTATCATACATCACGGGTCACAGATAGCTGAAATATGACTTGAAAATAATTCAACTCAATATTTGCTATAAATCCAACGGCTACAAGAACAATTTAACAGAAAATGCAATAATGAATTGCAGGTTTCAATGACGAAATATGCTGAATCTCTTGGGAATCTGATGTCGGAAGGTTCCCTTCTTGAAATATCATGATATCAAGGTTTCCATGGATCTCTGTTTCAGTCACTACACTAGTAGCTCCAGTTTGTTTTACTTTGTACAGCGCCTCGAGCAGGATAACTGTTTCTGGATAATGGCGCTTTATAATATTTACATTTATTATAACTACTATACTCCTAATAATTGTAGAAACGGTATTGTTTGCTACGTAATATATGCAAATGACATTCATCCAAGATTACATTCTTTAGATATCGTATTTAAAAGTTTTACATAAAGTTGATCACTTCTGATCTCAAAATGATCTTTTGAATAAAAACAATATACGGTTCATCAAATTAAGATGCAGCATGCAGGCTACTGAATCATATTTCCACGTCTGCCTTCCCCCATTATTAACAAGTAAGAGACATCTTAAATTTAAATTGGGGCATCTACGGGCAATGTTTGAGATCTATACACGCTTCCCTTTTTGAGATATAGTGTTCATAAGCAAGGCGTCACACATATTGCAAAAGGGTGCGATTTACATTGAAAGCAACAATCATTTTGGGTGAATGTTCCTTCGTATCATCCTCTAGTCAGCTCCATGAAGGGAATCATGCAAATCATTAAAATCAGAGTTAAAATCAAATACTCTGGATTGATAATTAGGATGAAAGTGGTGTGGATTAATAGCGTTTGTTGATTTTTCCCATGTTTGTGATAAATTATTAAAAGGTAAAATTGGAGCAATGCTGTCATCAAGAAAATTCCTCCATTATCAAATATCGTGTAATCAAGGAATAGACACTTATCACTTGGCCCCATTTCTTCGTTTAGACTCGATGTTTACTACCCTTATGCATATGAGTAAGGTTTGCCTCGTTGATTTCTTACCGGCCCAACCATAGACGTAAGTATATAGTGTTAGTTTAGATGGGTAAAATAATCACAGGAAATAATGCAGAGTCAGCTAAACCAGCATGTGCTAAGTATACGGTCAGAGAGATTCATGAAGGCAAATTAGATCTTGCACAATTTATATTGATAATTACCTGGTATAATAACACATTTTGTTGGCCACTGGTTTTCAACTGTTTCTTATATACAAAACAAGCCAAGTGTGGAGCAAGAATATCCAAACTAAAGCAATAATTGCTTTCGTTTTGTTTTCTTATGGCTTCCTGTTTGTAGGATTAGGTTATCAGAAAAGTTGCGAAAAACTTACAGGCCTTTGTTTAATAGTCGAAGTTTCCCTCGAAGTGACTTAAAGTCGGGTCGTCTCAGATGATCTTCAGCCCAGCATTCTTGCATAACACCTATAAAATCCTGTGGAGAATCTTCCAATTCCATCACATTTGGCCGGAAAGGATTCTTCGGATCTTGGGGATATTTCACCTTTTCTACAATTGCTTTGAAAAATGAAACCAGAAAAGCCAACATCCTTAGTGATTCCTTGCCAAATTTAACATGACGCTTATAATGTAACACTGCACACAACAATTTAAGTTTTGACATCAAAATGATAGTTGTCAGGCTCCACAGATAATAACAGAATAGTTTTGGTACTCACTAAGGTGAAGCTACACAGAATGTATGGACTTTATCCAAGCTAGACTCTTTCGTATGTACAGACTAGTCTGGTGATCTTAAAAAATGACCTTCGACCTCTACACAAAACAACAGGGATTTATACTTTAAACTAAAGTGTAACCCACATTCCAAATATGAAACTTGTCTAAGCTTTACTTTGGAGGTATCGTGTTTACAAGTGTTTCAGACTTTTTAGCTGTTAACCTAAACTTATCCTCGACCTCCACGGAAGACAATTTGGTTCTTGTACTTACTAATGGTGAATCCACATGTCAAGTTAGAGGCTAAGTTACATTTGAAGTCATCGAGGTAACAAGGTTTATAGACGTTTACTTCCGGTGTAACTTCAAAAGAACCTTTTACTTGTACTAAAAACAATACGAGTTTTTACTTGCTAAGATGGATCCACATGCCACGTATGAAGTTCATCCAAGTTGAGTAGGAGAATTTTGAATTAAATATGCAAAGAATTCCACAGATCAGCGCTAGAAAAGTATCTGCATTTCCTACTCTGCTCGGTTCTAGGTGGTATAACCTTTTTGATTATATGGCAGAGTTCCTTGTTTGATAATTGTGTCTGCATAAACAGAACACTTCATAGTTCACCAACTTTACCCTTTCTTCTCGGTCTGCATGTTCATATACAGAAAGTTGCATCACCAGGGACAGTTTAAAATGTAACATCTTAGATGATGAGATGATATCATTCATGTACATAATAAACAAATAGCCCGGCAGCCCAGTGCCCTTTGATCAAACGAACGAGGTACCAATATCTGAGTATTGGAACATTTGTGGAAAAACCCAGTATATCCAAAAGTGGATGTCTGCCGTGGTCCCTCTGCTGCATGTGGCCCCTGGGGCCGGTTAAAGGGGGCCCAAAAATGCATCTGATCAAACGAACGAGGTACCACTTGAAACCAATGTCAACTTAATGCATGAATGCCACATAGTACTGAATGGCCAATGCCAGACAAATTTTCTGCTGCAAAGGGCCCGCCAGACGCCCAAAAAGGGCCCCTTAAAAAAATGCATCTGATCAAACGAACGAGGTACCACTTGAAACCAATGTCAACTTAATGCATGAATGCCACAAAGTACTGAATGGCCTATGCCAGACAAATTTTCTGCTGCTAAGGGCCCGCCAGACGCCCCCAAATATGGCCCAAATGCCCATTAGCGTAGCATTGACCCAGATTAAATATGCAAGGTACCCCTCAAAACCGGTTTGGAATGTTCGGGTTGATCTTACAGACTATGGAAATCATCATGCCAAACAAATTTTCAGCTACAAAGGGCCCGCCAGACGCCCCAAAAGGGCCCATAAAAATGCATTTGATCAAACGAACGAGGTACCACTTGAAACCAATGTCAACTTAATGCATGAATGCCACAAAGTACTGAATGGCCCATGCCAGACAAATTTTCTGCTGCTAATGGCCCGCCAGATGCCCCCAAATATGGCCCAAATGCCCATTATCGTAGCATTGACCCAGAGTAAATATGCAAGGTACCACTCAAAACCGGTTTGGAATGTTCGGGTTGATCTTACAGACTATGGAAATCATCATGCCAGACAAATTTTCAGCTACAAAGGGCCCGCCAGACGCCCCAAAAGGGCCCCTAAAATGCATATTTGGGGGCGTCTGGCGGGCCCTTAGCAGCAGAAAATTTGTCTGGCATGGGCCATTCAGTACTTTGTGGCATTCATGCATTAAGTTGACATTGGTTTCAAGTGGTACCTCGTTCGTTTGATCAAATGCATTTTTAGGGGCCCTTTTGGGGACACCCCTCCCCTTACACCCTTCCCACAGGCCGGCCATCAGTCTTCAGCCCCCCCACTGAAAAGTACCTTCCTACGCCACTGCAATTTATATTATTCAGTAACCTCAAAACTATCTAATATTCGATTTTTAAGTTAGCCGATTTTCAATTCAACACAACGTACAAATTTGTATACTAAAATCTAAAACAAACAAGAGGGCCATCTACGAAGTTACACGATATCTCATCACAAAATCAAATACAACCAAGCCGGCCATCGTCCAAATCAACAGAACTTATTTGACCTCTGACCATTGACCTCGGTTACCGTTTTAACCGCATATTGTGATAGTATTTGACATACCTATATTGCACTCTTTTAAGACTGGGTGTCAATTCAATACTTTGCCATGGAGTTGTAGCAAAATGTTGCTTTTGCCTTATGTTTGACCTATGACATTTTTGTCTTTCCGTCCACCTTTACAACGGCATTCTCGCACGAAGTCTCGCAGGTGGGGATTTTTGTTTGTTGGTCGCACACACGTCATTTCCTGTAACATCTGCATTACATAATGTTGGTGGAGTGAAAACATGGTGTATAGAGTGAATTGCACGTCTATATACAAGAACACGGTCCAAAACTGAGTTTTAGCAAATAGCATCCATAAGTATGTATGCAAAATATTGGCACATGGGTTTTTAATAGTCCAAAACTTGCCCCAAGCCTCACGTATGCATTGATTCATAAATAACATGAGCCAAAATATGGGATACAAAAACTAACAAAGCATAACTAGTTTAGAGTTGCAATTCTTGCATATAATTAAATGCATTCTTATAGGCCTATCGCGATCTTCGCATAGAGAATTTGATCACTTCTATATATGCGTGCTGAAAGCGTAGTAAGAAAAATATTACTGATTCGCAATATTTAAGGGCAATATAAGGGGGAGGGGGTGGGGGACAAGGCAAGTATCCTACTTATTTCACCCCAGTCGCTATGACTTAACCTTAAATTGTTATTTACTTTTAAATTGAAAATCGTGTCATAACATTTTATCAAGTTATTCACAGTCTGCCAGTTTACGGCGGGTATACCTTCAACAATAAGATTGAAATGCATTTGTTTAAAACTCATGCTCAATCAGAGTACTGCTCATCAACTACATTATACTAGTAGAGACGCTTACCAAGCTGTGAATTGCAGGCATATCCAAAGGTAAAGACACCATTTTACTTCACAACAACCAATATTAAAACATCTAATGAATCAATTCTTCACCATATCTGTAGGGCGAACGCTCCTTTTCTCGGTAGACCTATGCAGTGTAACCAATTACAACACTTAACTCACCCATTGGACTTAACGTACAGTTCCCATACGGACCGTTTCTTAGCGCCATTTCAAAAAGAATAATACCAAACGAATAGACGTCTCCCTTTTGGGTTCCTTGTGGATAGTGTGACATTCTGAGCAGCTCAGGAGCTGTCCAAAGAAGTTCTGAAAAGTCAAAGTAAATTTGTTTCTAAATCACTTATAGAGTCAGACCAGAGGTACGTAAGTCTTTCGCAGTTTTCGTATAAACTGACACTTATCTAATGCTGATTTAGCACAGACCCGTAGCCGTATAGCGGCTATACAAATAGTAAAAACATGTATTTGCTGATTAGTATATACGCCATAAACATTCAGTATAGGTATACTGGGTTAGCTATACTAGGTTAGTTTAGTATGTTCCATGAATCGGAAATCCAACCGAAGCTCATATCAAACCCTATTCATATGAAATCCATGGATGAACACCGGCTTTCATCAATATGTTTAGAGAATTTTGAGGCAACAATTCCTGCTGCCGGGACCGTCACATAACATTCAAATCCGAGGGACGAGAATGACTTCAGCACCCGACCCCAAATAGGTTATACATTTACTATTATACCGTTTCCTGTGTGGCGAAACATTCCTGTCAGTGGTATCTGCTTCCTCGGTTAATACTATAATGGTCAAACTGGTCAAGTTAACTGTAAACACCTGAAAATAGCCCAGTAGAGATGAAATATTTGCACAAAACATAAAACAGGGTACGGTGCGCATATTCCATCTCAGATAATTAGAACAGTTGACATGGCTGATAAATGACATAGCAAAAATGCATTGGCAAAAGCATGCAGATGAACTGGAGATAGCACGTATTATTATGCAACATAGCAATTGTCATGTATAGCCAAGTTAACCTTTCATCAAAGCAAGGAACTGGAATAGAGTTGTGTGCACCCTATCAAAAACATAATATCATATTCATATCCATATAGAAAGGTCCCAAAACATATTAGATGACTCTTACTACCGATGATGTATTATAACGGTACTTGCTCCGTGTAAATATCAAATATCTCACTATGGTATCTGGCAAACTCTCCGACATCGTCATCCCTCTGTCCGCTCTTAAAGAGATGTAGCCCAAAGTCTCCAAGTTTAACCACCCATCTTGTGTCAACCAAGCAGTTACTTGATCTCAGTTTACCGTGCGACACCATAGCTGAACTGTGAAGGTAGACCATGCCCTAATTTGTAGTGATAAAAGAAAGATCGTAGAAACAAATTAATCTTATTTGTTGGCAGTTCCGTTTGAAAACAGTTATGTCCCAATGCATAGGCGTACGAGGCGGGGGGCTAGGGGCAGACTGCCCCCCAAATTTCCAGAAGGCAAGAAATTCGGGCAAAAGTCCCGAAATATTCGGGCAGCCTAATAGGGAAAATATATATATATATATATATATATATATATATATATATATATATATATATATATATATATATATATATATATATATGACATTAATATGAATATAGGCATAATGATTTTCTTTATATAGCATCATGTTGCCCGAATATTTCCGTGTATAACACCACCGTAATCGCAGCTCATCTGGGCTACCACGCTTTTTGCACTATCAATTTTTTTTCTAACTAGTCAACTGTATACCTGGACATCCCCGACACGAGTATATAAGAAACGTTTTCTTGTTCATGGATGGTGAGGGGGGGGGGGGGGTGCCTACAAGCCTAGAAGTACAGGTTTATCATATTCTATGTTATTTGTTATACTTTTTTGTGAGACAAATTGCAGTCTCAGCCGACACAGCGACATTATCCCGCCTACGTATCCTTGAACAATGTATGTTTTTCTGGCAGTAGCTGAGTACTGTGTTAAAATAATAAATACGGTAACTAAATAGGAGCTTAAAAAATATCCTGTCCTATTTTTCCCCTTCAAAGTGATTTTACCATTTTTTCTTCTTCTAATTTACCAAATTTTTGGGGAAGTGTAAATTTCTAAAACTTGAGATTTTAAAATAAAGAATGTTTAGATGCAACTTGCAAGGCCTCAGAAGTGCCATTTCCGGCAACTGAGAGTCATTTTTTGCCAAAAAATTTATTGTACGCTACGCGCCAACCGATGGTGGCGCTCCGCTTAGAGCCATGGTGTCATGGGAACATTCGGGCACAAAAGTTTCTACCCCCCAAACTGAAATGGTCCCGTACGCCTATGTCCCAATGTCAGAGCAGATCAGACGATTGGATTGTGCGGGAGAGGTTGGCAATGTGGAGATGTTTGTTGCTAAGGTTGTTCTTTTCTGTGCGGACTTGTTTGAGTTCTCAGCGACGTTACGTGGGCGGTTCACGCAATAAAAAAATCAATCTATATATCAGCCGTATATGTAGTGACATTACAAGCATCTCCACAGTGAGGGGATAATGGGGACAGGAGGAAGGCTAGTCTTGTTAAGATCCTAGTATGCACAGCCTAGTGTACCTTTCTTTTACACAAAGCTATTTTCCCGTATCTATTTGCTGTACTGCCAAGAGAACGAACACGACAGCGCATTAGCTTGATACTATAGGGTTTGTATCGGACATATCCTCGGGCATGTAAAATACAGTGGGCAAGCACGTTCGTGGTAGGCAGAAACGGACTCTGAGCTTCCATAACAACTGCTCTGAGGCATGTACAGTTTTCCAACAACAAAAAAAGAGTATTACAAACGACTTGGCCAAGACTAGAGGTAGGCATGCATACATCAGCATACTGTATTTCCCAAAGATAGGATGTAACTTTTGCAACTAATTATTATGTCCAAGTGACAACTTTATATAGGAGACGTGGTTCTTTTTTCTCCTTGGCAATGTTGCCACTATTGCCATGTTGGCAATGTTGCCATAATCTCTGCTCATTTGTGTTGCACTAGTAGGGTCATATTGTAATTGAAACTTAAAATGAATTGGGAATTTGACCAGGTTGATAATTTCGATTGTTTGCAATGCTCGTTTACTTCTTCTTTGTATATAAATTAACGAATAATATTGGCGAATGCGGCTGTTTCTTATTCCGTGGTATATGTAGCTTACAAAAGTGACGGAGCAGAAAGCGAGCTGGTTTCGAACCCTTCAAGTAGGAATTCTATCGGTGCCCAACAGGAAATTAATAATTTAACCAATCTTTAATACGTTTTTAGGTTTCATGTGAATTTAAACCAATCGCCTTTGTCGTTTTCATGAGGTGTTTTAAACTGATAAAATTGATCAGCTTAAGGCCTGGTTCTCATTTTCCAATTTAAAGCATTCAACAGATTGATATTAAGTCGACAGCCAGGTCGGATCCCGGAGAAAATGACATCGAAGGTTTCTTAATGTTATGAGAATGAGAGTGTACTATTGCTTATGCTTATACCAGATGTTCCCTGGCCTGATATTGATCCTGGGCCAGGGGATGTAGCCCCGCGACACACTCTCGTCAAGCATTCCACGTTGTAGTGAAGTTCTAGTTAGGAGCGTTTGGAAGAGACAGAAATATCTTTTCTGACACAAAACTTGAGAAAATGGGACAAGTTGCTCCATTCCGCTGCTAATGACACTACGCATATATATATATATATATATATATATATATATATATATATATATATATATATATATATACATATATATCAGTGTTTGCTTCATTACATCATGTCCGAACCTTAATGAATAAGTCGGTATCATAAATTGCTATTGAAAAGTCATATTGAGAGAGATCTGCTGGCCGGTCTTATTCTTTTATCTATATTTGTTAATGCTTTATTCTATATAAATTAATGGGTTTAATATCAGTGCTCCTTACTAAACCATACTTTCAAGCTGGCTACACAAGCAATTATAGGCAGGCAAATATATCATGCCCAATACAAGTAGTTCAAACCGCTGTGCTGAGCGTCAGGCAAGAAGGTTTGAGCCCAATATTTAGGTGCCTTGGTATATGACTCGGCCGGTACAGTGAACAATATTTCGTAGTTAACTGGTAAACTTTGTAATGAAAAAACAAGGATCGAACTTGGATACCAGTATTAGTAATAGCTCCAATCAGGTGCCATATATAGGAATATTTGGGTGTATTTATGGACAGTGAAGGAAACTATAGTTCTAATTACCACTCTATAATAGGAAATGATCCATTGATGATCAACTCAAGTCTAGAGAATTGTTAGCCTTCTATTGCTTTCATTAGTATAGTGCCTAAAACGTAAACTGCTTCGGTAACCTTTGTTTCTCGTTGGTTTATGTAACAGCACGGTAACATAATAATAATAACAATCATAATAATAATAATCAGCAGCTATATTTACGATGCTTTAGCGATCACAAATATGTGGGAAGTCCCGAAAGGGCTTATGGATTACAACTTTCACGTCGGGTGGCTTCCAATGTAACATTTTAACTCAAATTTGGAATCTTTTCAATTTACAAAGTCATTTCATATAGGGAAAATCGTAGATTGCTCTTGGATGAAAAACCCACCTTACTAATACCCGACCGTGTATCGAACCTGGAAGCCTCATTGCTTCAAATACCACCAACTTTATCCACTCGGCCACAGCACCGGTATATATTTAGGATTTTAGATGAACTACCGCCTTCGACAGCATGCTTCTAAAAAATTCAAAGTGTAAAGTCATCAGTCATCTTTGCACTATGTAAATTACACTAAATGTGATTCTCACCATCATAATACCTCCGGACAGACTTACTTTGACAACATCAGACGCCATCGATGCAATAAACATATCATCTAGTTTGATTTCTTCATTTTCGAGAATGTCTTGTAAGCTTCCTCTTGGACAATACTCTGTCAATATGCACACATTGGGGTTCTCTACCACAGCTCCAATAAACGGGCACAGATTTTGATGACTCAAGTCACGCATGAGTTTTAGTTCCTTCCTCAGCTCCCTGGTCACCTCCACGTGGGTTTTGTTGATGGGCTTAACGGCAACTTTAATATCCTTGACTACTCCAACCCGAGTGAACAGTTGAACACGACTCGACTGTCCAGCGTTAGGACCTCTGCTTTCTTGAGAAACTCCACTAATCTGTAAAGTAAATCGTCAAGTGGATCTAAGTGGTTTTAACTGGCAACATCATTATCTGGAATTCAAATTAAATAACCTTTACATGTGTCCCATATAACTAAAAGCATACCTTGGCAACTACGGCGCAGAAGCAATAGTTGAAATACTGACAGCGATGGCTAACATGAGAGCATTTTAATTCCATAAGCTGGAGCGGGACTATGTAAGTCTTTAAACTAATTTACCAGGACGGCGGGTGCATTTGGGAGCACGTCATCAACCTAATTTAAATAGAAGCAATCGTTGCTCCTGACCGTCATCCATTTGGCATTCCAGTTACATTTAAAGTGGCCATGACACGAAAATTTCAAAGTCCTATATTTTTGGGATCCATCAAAGAATGTTCTCTAAAACATGTATCAACCAATCTGCCAGTTTAAAACTTGATTTTTCAAGTCGAAAATTGAGAATGAATTTACCCTTTTCGGCGTTTGAAACTTTGTTTACTCGAAAATTTTCCGATTCGCATGACGTCATGTGACGTCACGTTTTGAACACATTTGTTGTCGCTGCTACGGTACCATTCACGTACACAGTAGACAAGTACACATACCACTAGTAGTTACTAAACAAAACACCGATCACAAGTGCGATATCAAATCAAAATTTCCTGTGAAATGGCGGATCCAGAGCCAAATGCGGCAACCGAAGTTCAAAGTGATAATGGTTCTTCACTAGGCAGTGAAATTGGGCTATAATTAGAGTGCCCTTTCTCATATTCGAAGCAGAGAGTGAAGGCGATGATCATTCCAATATTGAACCGAACGCTGAGGGTGGAGCGGAGGTGTTAGAACCGTATCAGTTCGAGCCTGTTAAACGAGCCGAAATTGAAGCTCCACAACATATCGAAGAAGAAATCCGTTCGAAACCATTGCAAGGAACATACAACGTGGTAAGAATTTATTAACGAAGCATTTAAAAACAAAATCCAGTCCATTTTGTGCATGTGTTGTTGGAATTCGCGGAACACCCTAAACCGTATTGTGCGTTGTGTTACGGTAACTTACAACCCATATGTAGAGTGTGTAGTACTAGTAGGGTTGGTTGCATACTGAAAGTTTGGCTCGGGGATGTAAGTTGCATTATGCAGCCATGCTAGGTAGGCATATGTGTTATTTCATACTCATTATTACTTGGCTAGTACTTTGGCCTGGAGTTTTGCAAATCAATTTTCTGAAACAAAAGAATGTTTCATGATACATGGAAGGTGTAAAATCACAACAAATGTAACCATAACTGTACATTGTGTGCCTGCTTGTTATTGTGGACATCATGGCCAACATTAATACATTTTGAACTTTCATAAATTTTTTCCCAGGCAGTACAGATACATAGCCTACGGTCAACAGGTTCAATGATACTTGGGGTTCCTAGCAAGACACGTCAGGGTTGTGCTACCATCATGTGCAGTCCAAAAGATCAGAAGTGATTTTCCAGCCAATGGTCATTACACTGGATTCAAGTTGCCAGGAGAAAACTCATTGTATAGGAAGCCTTTCTAAACTACGATTGTGTTGGATTATCAATCCGTCAGGGTTCCCTCAGTGTTGATATATTGAAATTCAAGACTTTTAATTCAGGATGAAAAGGTTATTTTCCAGACCCAACATCAACAATAAAAGAAAAGGCATGTTTTGAAGCATTTGGACACAAGTATTGGCATGACCGTGATGTCATATAATATGTGCATAAGGGAACGGGCATTGACCTTTTTAGGGGCATTTACCTCGTTTGATTCGTACCTTTAATCTGGAAGCCAAAATAACCATATCACCAATGATATTTGACAGAAAAGTCATAATAAAGACCAATGGAGGCAGCAGAACTCTTGAATGTTTAGACTGTTTCTTCAGCAGCAGTTGGTTTGTTTTGTAGTCTTTCTTCAAAAACTCAGCAGTACACCCTGTTAATGGTCTTCGATTGTTTTAATGCGTGTGATGCTGTGTTTCACATTGCCCATCAGTGTTGTACGTGTCGTCGTGCGTGGGTAACATTTTTGCATGTGAGTTGCGTCGTGCAGTGTTTCTTGGTTTAAATAACCCTGTATTGTATTTGCTTCTGGATTATTCTAATTAATTTGTCACAACAACGATTGATAGCGATGGACATGCAACTGCTTTGTAGGCTTAAAGCAAAAAAAATCATGTAAGTTGTTTTCTTTTAACCTCCTTTGATGTCACAAATTACATTAGTGTAATTTAAGAATGATAATGTTTATGGAAAGTACAGTTTTACTTTTATGTCATATAATACAATGATTGTTGTTAATGTTAGTTCAGATTGTCCAGAATGACTGTCTAGAACTGATATTGAATAAATTTTGTTCAATGATTTAACACTTGAACTATGTTGTGTGAATTTTTGGCTCTGTGACTTTAAAATAAATCGCTTTGAGATTTAATTAAACAACCTTTGGAATAAAATCTTTTTACCTACCTATTTTGACCCATCCCCATTACCCCCACTCCCTCCACAACATAATAAATGGTTTTCCTGGAATAGGCATAAGAAATTATTGCTATAATTAACTGATCCAGCATATTCCAGAAATAAATTGGGGCACTGAGATTTGTTCACAAGAAGATGTAACCCATCGCCTCTGAAGCTAACCTCATAGCTTATTAGTATACAATAGAGCAATGAAGGGGGTGTTAATTTAGATGATACAGTAAAATCTCTTCGTCTATTGCGACTTCAGTGTAGTAACGCTAATACTATAGGGGAACCATACTATAGTACTACTAGTGCTCGGCGCGCTACCTCCTAAGGATCGCCACTTGCCCCATTGGAGGTTTCCTGTTCCCCGATCTGGTCTTCAGAGTAGTTTTTTGTGGATTACTTGACAGAAGAATGACTCTTTTATGTCGAACCGTTAAAGTCCATTTGTTTTATTTCATAACAAAAAGGAGGGATCGTAGTATGCTTCCGTGAAGTGTTCGCTTCATTCGAACTGCATACTGGCTAGGCCCAGTGAAATCGGCGCTGGTGTTGTGCACTAACTTGGTCATAATCGCCGTGTTTTTTTTCGTCCTTCAGCCATGGATGAAGGCTAATTGCATGGGTAATGATATTTATGCAGCCCCAACAACACAACGGACCGGCATTTCTCTCGGATAGTTTACAACAGTTGTAAAACAAACTTGAAATTTCTAACGATATAGCGTAATACAGTGGTTGTTCTCTCAGTGTAAATGTGCGTGTACTGTATATGGAACGATATGATCGTCGCGCATCCGATACATGCCTGAGCTTTGCACGTGTGTTCCTAACATGACGTCATCATTGTCTTGTTGTGAAATCGCATTCTCAGGTATCTATTTTCGGATGCGATTATTAAAACGTTAATTACTAATTAGTCCTTGAGGTTTTCAAGGTGTTGAGGATAGTTTTGAACATAGATTTTCTCATAGATTCAGAGGAAGTTACTCTCGATGAGTTGGATTTTTCGTGTCATGGCCTCTTTAAAAAATATTGATTCAGGAATTAGCAGCAATGATATTTTAAGAAAAGCCTATTACACCACTGCCAGAAAACATGTAACTTTCCGTTCTTTTCACGGTCACGTACTGGGTAAATATTGTGCTTATATATATATATATATATATATATATATATATATATATATATATATATATATATATATATATATATAAAGTAGAGAGGATGGAACTGCTGACTCACTACTCTGTTTATGCGGTTAGTTATCATTGAAAGGTGAAATAATGACAATGTGATACATTAAATATAAGATGGTTTATGCATTTGATTAAGCCTTGGAAAACTTTGCAAATACTGCATGACTAAACTGACATTGGACGAACAGTGTCACATGTTGTTTTCTAGCGTTCTGATTGGAAGAAATCCCATGGATGGATGGGTGAATGGATGGATGCATGCAGGCATGGTTGGATGGATCGATGGTTGCATGGATTGATGGATGGATGGATGGATGGGTGGATGGGTGGGTGGGGGAGGGAGGGAGGGAGGGAGGGAGGGAGGGAGGGAGGGAGGGAGGGAGGGAGGGAGGGAGGGAGGGAGGGAGGGAGGGAGGGAGGGAGGGAGGGAGGGAGGGAGGGAGGGAGGGAGGGAGGGAGGGAGGGAGGGAGGGAGGGAGGGAGGGAGGGAGGGAGGGAGGGAGGGAGGGAGGGAGGGAGGGAGGGAGGGAGGGAGGGAGGGAGGGAGGGAGGGAGGGAGGGAGGGAGGGAGGGAGGGAGGGAGGGAGGGAGGGAGGGAGGGAGGGAGGGAGGGAGGGAGGGAGGGAGGGAGGGAGGGAGGGAGGGAGGGAGGGAGGGAGGGAGGGAGGGAGGGAGGGAGGGAGGGAGGGAGGGAGGGAGGGAGGGAGGGAGGGAGGGAGGGAGGGAGGGAGGGAGGGAGGGAGGGAGGGAGGGAGGGAGGGAGGGAGGGAGGGAGGGAGGGGGGAATAGGAAATACTTCATCAGCTTATGACGTTACCATGCTCATTCTACTGCCAAAGAGATTTCTTTCCTGAAAGTCGATGTCATCGTATTCTACCTTCCAAAGTAAACTTGACAATTCCATTTCATATTTCCAATTCCTATCAAAGAAAACCAAAACGTTTAATAAAAAATTACATTTCCAGTTGTTATCTGATTACGAACTAAGGTTCACCTCTTCTGAAGTATTTGTAAGTATGTGATCAATATAGGATAATTAACGGTTGATATCTCTAACATTACTGAATAACGTCTCGCTGCTTAAATAGTTGTTCATTTAACATATAAGAACAAGTGTGCGACAAGTATATTCATAGGTTTGTTCATCCAAATCTACGACGTAATCATTGTCCTGGGAATCTGGTCGTTTAGTCTATAGTGCATGGCAGGAACCGATCTCAGAGACAT
Organism: Apostichopus japonicus; assembly: GCF_037975245.1. NCBI lineage: Eukaryota > Metazoa > Echinodermata > Holothuroidea > Aspidochirotida > Stichopodidae > Apostichopus > Apostichopus japonicus. The sequence goes on from NC_092579.1 coordinate 25,928,515, forward strand.
TACATATATGTCTACTGACGCATGCTAACAATCCCAGCTGCTGCGACTCCCAATGATATACAAACCGCTATGCATGGTACGGTGACATGATTATTAATGAAAAGAGAAGATATTTGAATGTTACCTGTAGTATGTGAGACTAAGACATAGCACGGCGATGAGAACGAGAAAGAAGACCGTTAATCCTATGTAAATAGGAATCCAATTCCTTTGACAAAATTCGTTATCAAAACCACACTCCGGCACAGCTAGTGGTGGTTCACTACCACCGAACCACGTAATATGCTTACTCGGAAGCGTTTCAAATGTCTGCAACGAATAAAACATCAAGCTTACTTTAAAGAACATAACAGTTGCGAAAAGATTCGCTTCATGTAATTCGGTTGTGACATTTCTTATCGAATGCATCTACATCGAGGACTGTGATGATGTTAACATGTAATCGTGAAAATATTCAACTCTGTTGGCATATGTACACAATTTGGTTTTCCGAAAAGGGAAAACTAGGGCGTTACTTTGATAGATCTCTCAACAATTGTAAGGGGAACCTCGGATTACAATGTCGGGCATGACTTTAACTCGGGTCTCAAAGTAGGTAATTACTATTACCGTTAGATATGTCCACCACGGCAACATACAGAAACGCTGTACTCAAAGCCGAAGGACTCGTTATTTGACCTGCGACGGCTAGACCGTCATTTCTCTGAAAGGTTTTTACTAAATCGTAGGGTGTGCACTGTTGCCAATGTTAGAATACACAGGTAGAATAAAATATCAAAGGAACATTCAAATTGTACTTAGTATTATTAAATTAGTAAATTTTGATAATATTATGTAGTTAATGTGTCTTTAAATAATAAAATATGTTGTGTTTGTAACAGAACTTGTTAACCCCCTGTACTCTAGTCCAAATTACTGAGGCTTTCTAGGTTAGCCCATTGTGTTAATAAGGGTAACGTTAGTTGGCTTTTAAATAAAAACAAACCTGGCAATATATCTATAACGAAAATAACTGCTTGCACGGCAGATGACTTATAAGTAATATATCTTTCTTTATGTATTCTGTTTTTTTTTTGCAAAACGAAGATTAAATGTTGAGGTAAATGCATGCATCCTGTTTGGGGTTATAAAGTTATGAATTGTATTTCATGACAACCTGAAGTAAGCATGCATCACCGTAAACATCTGAGGGTTACAATATGGAGATTATAAGTTATAAAATGAAAATTATATAATATTACAGAAGGAAGACACTACTTGTAAGTAGACAACATTTTACGATCGCAGACTGCTACAAATGCAGCCATACACGTTTGAAGGCTTGCATTGTAATTGTAATATTCTTCTATAAAGGCATGTACATTGTAAAATATGAGAAAAAGCATGTCAATCATTGTTAAATGTCATATTTAAAGAAAAGAGAGCCTATAACCATTTTATCGGCGGGGGGGGGGGGGGGGTTGGACAATTTTAGAGAGGTGATCGATTTCGTCTTCCATCTTGACTTTTATCATGAAAGTATGAATATATATAAATGTTTCTACTTGGACAATCTGATAAGTCCATTGAAAATAGACAGAAAGTAAAGAGAAATATATATTATGTAATATCCAAAATTCCTTTTTGCGGAGGTGATACGAGTGGGTTTTGACCTATTTTCCAAGCACCTGCATCATCAACTTATAGACACAGCATAAACGGCGCCTTGGTTGTTCCATTGTTGTGGGGTACCTTTCAGTTAACAAAAACAAATGCAGCAACTTTTTGAAGATCTTTTCCACCGAATTCAGCTGTTGAAGACTTAATTGTCATCACAATATTCAAGAAGATGTTTCACCTCAACATGACTTTGCAGTGTATATCAGTCTTTATCATTCATTAGCTGAGCATTTGTCTATGCATGGTGGCTACATGGCCCCATTTGAAGTATTTGAATATGAACCCCTCCTCAGCCGTCCGGTAGCCAGGCTGGGGCAGCCCCTCCACTTTCAAACTAGTGGTCTCCCCCCTCCCCTATAACCACAATTTGACCCAACATCATTTGAACAAAAACTTCACAAGTATATAACAGCACGTGGGTATTGTCCCCCTTTAATATTTTGGGCAATGCATATTGTAGTCGGCAGGTGGGTTATGGCTTCTATGTGTACATTTCTGTGACAGTACCTCATCATCGTGGAACGTCCCGATTCGTTCTAACAGGTTTTCCTGAAATATTCCATACACGCTAACGCTGGCACTTGAATCTCCGTTTATATCGATGTGGCGCTGAAGACCAGTTATGCCTGCAAATTAGTTAAGAATCAACGAAAAAGTTACTCATTTCCAGTACATAGTATTGGACTTAACTGACATGATAATGGTTTCATTATTCAGTCTTATAATATTAAAAGCCTGAATAATGAAACCATTAAGGGTAATCTAGAACAGTTAATTAAAACAGAAGAAGATTACTGGTTTTATACCTTTTATAAAACGTAGAAATTCAATTTAAAATTGGCTTTTTCTGAATGACCTTAGCTGCCTCTAGATATCAAATTACATACAGAAATTGACATGTATACCACGATATTTTCATTCGCTGCAGTATCAAGCGCGAATCAAGTATCAAGATTGTATTACTTTTACGCGTGTATAGATAAGCTCAATATTGATGTGAAAGGTTTGGTATGGTATCCGAGAACGGTTACAGGCCACGAGACCGAAGATCCGCGAGACCGAAATTAAAAGAGGTCCGCGACACCGAAGGTCCGCGAGACCGAAATAAAAAAAGGTCCGCGAGACCGAAGGTCGTCGAGACCGAAGGTCCGCGAGACCGAAAATAAAAAAGGTCCGCGACACCGAAGGTCCGCGAGACCGAAATTAAAAAAGGTCCGCGAGACCGAAGGTCCGCGAGACCGAAATTAAAAAAGGTCCGCGACACCGAAGGTCCGCGAGACCGAAAATAAAAAAGGTCCGCGAGACCGAAATTAAAAAAAGGTCCGCGAGACCGAAATTAAAAAAAAAGGTCCGCGAGACCGAAATTAAAAAAAGGTCCGCGAGACCGAAATTAAGAAAAGATCCGCGAGACCGAAATTTAAAAAAAAAAAGTCCGCGAGACCGAAGTTCCGCTATAGAGCGAAGTTAATTAGGGGTCGACTTTTAACCTCTAGCCCGTAACAGTTGACACAATTTCCTCATAATAAACCAAACGTCTATATTACTTCCGAAAATTTGTACATTTTGTAGCACAAACACACAAAAATGTTTCTGGTTTTCGGCAATGTGACAGGCATTTTTCAAGAAATCCCCGTAGCGTCAACCTATGGTGGCGCTTTCAATTTTCGGGCAAGGTTTTGGAAATTTTGGGCAAAGAACGTCATGCCCCCTTCCTAAAATGAAATTCTCCCGTAGGCTTATGAGTCCCCCCTCCTACCCCCACCATGTCTCAAGACCCTGTATACACCACTACTCTCCCCACTACTCTCCTCTTCGGTCTCGCGGACCTTCGGTGTCGCGGACCTTTTTTAATTTCGGTCTCGCGGACCTTTTTTTAATTTCGGTCTCGCGGACCTTTTATAATTTCGGTCTCGCGGACCTTTTTTAATTTCGGTCTCGCGGATCTTTTTTAATTTCGGTCTCGCGGACCTTTTTTAATTTCGGTCTCGCGGACCTTTTTTAATTTCGGTCTCGCGGACCTTTCTTAATTTCGGTCTCGTGGACCTTTTTTAATTTCGGTCTTGTGGACCTTTTTTTAATTTCGCTCTCGGGGACCTTTTTTGATTTCGCTCTCGCGGACCTTCGGTCTCGCGGACCTTCGGTCTCGCGGAATTCCCCCTCCGAGAACATGTTTGCATATAGCCTACTATAAGGCATCAATTTTGTTGTGAAAGTTTTGGTATGGTATCCAAGAACTTAGGCTGCATATAGCCTACTACAAGGCATCAATATTGATGTGAAAGGTTTGGTATGGTATCCGAGAACTTAGGCTGCATATAGCCAAGTACAATGTCACTGTTACCAATTTCTTTATTACTTCTGTAAGTCATATTTTATCACTCATATTATGTTTTTGTAACACAGTTCAGTCTCTGATATTCGGAGGGAATGTTGGGAATACGTTGATACTGAAACAAAAATCAAAAGAGACAATTGGGTTGGTCATGGGGTATCATTGTACCACCTATCAACTCAAACCGACATATACGGTTCTTGAAATTTGCATTAGTGAGAAAGTGGTTGATGAATTCCATTATTTATTTTGAGCTTTTAGAACCAGAGGGAAACCCAGTGGCTACTTGCCTTTAAATACATTACATATGCAGCATAATAGTATTTTGTAAGCTAACCCTGGCTGAAGTTCATGCTGCAGTATAAATCTAAACAGAGTCAGTCATCCCTCAAGAGACATGTTACAGGTCCCATCCATCTGCAACTACACCAAAAACTGACCCACCTGTGGCAGGATATTTACACAACTACCGACCTTCCCTGTAAGTGCTATGCAATATATAATTCCCAGGGGAGTGTAAATTATCCACTTACTTGGACATTTTGCTTGTAAAGGAAAATGATGCATGATTGTTAAAGAGTGGCTAAGAAATATAACCTTTTAATAGGTCTGTGACAAAACTATAACAAGCAATGGCTACAGTAACGATAGGTCAATTTAAACATGATATCACAGAACATTGAATAGCTCATTGGAGAAGTGATGGCATTATCTGTTACTGTTAATGTCATAACAAAGTAGGTCTCTTGAAATATTGTGTTTTCAAGCTATGCCCTCTGCTGACCTAAAAAAAAAAACATTTGACCTTCTCCAGCTTAGTCAAAAAATTGTACATAGTATTTCACCATTTTGCCATGCAAATTATAAGCTTCCTTGATCATTGGGTTCTGGAGATTTAGGACTTTTGAGATTTCCATGTTTTGACCTCTGACAATAGGGTTTTGTACTAAATATGGTGAAGCCACATGCCAAATATGAGATCTGCTGTAGGTATACCTCTCTCAAGATTTTGTGTTTCAGTAAAAGCAGGGCGTCACAGACACACGCGCACGCAGCGCACACGCACCCACACGCATACGCATATACACATGCCAACTTGACTGCATAGGTTACTCGCCTCTCCCGGCAAGTAACCAAAAATGGAAATGTTCATATTAAGCCATACTGCAGGAAAATCCCAGAACATCTTAAGTTCAGTTAAGATTAATTTCTAGTAAAATTGTGAACGCATTTCGCATTAGTTGTGTGTGTGTACTAGGGTTTGGCCCACAATTGATCTCTTACCTTGTTCTCCTTTTTTTCCTTCCTTTAATTATGTACAGAAGTTAACTGCATATACTTTGTAATAATTAGTTTGTAATTTGGCTCTCATACCTCCTCGGAAGATAATGAGAGGAAAATAAACTGATCTGGAATGTTACTTCTTGCCAAATGTAACGAGGAAAAAGATGCAACTGAGACTGAAATGATAATCCAATACTAAGTTATACTGAGTTGGAGATGATACTGCATTGATTGCCAAATTATTAGACAGATTAGGTACATTTCCAGCACAGTATTTAATCATTCATAACAATCAAATAACCTTTGAATTCAGGTCTTGAAGTATCGATGATAACATATATTCTCAGTAGAAGAATTTGGTTAGACAGTTAAAACTGAACCTGTTGCCACTAAATGTGCATAGAGAGACGTTTTTCTTATAGTTGTTGGATAAACTTACTCTCATAAGTCCGATTGAACATGTTATTCATCACAGCTGTTCCATTCCTTGCACATTCACCATCACTGAGCGTCGTGTTGAGAGCGAGCGCATACAACATGACAGCGTCATAGAGAAATGCAGCCTCAATCGGTACCTGAGAAAAGATAGGATTAAAAGCCATATATATCACATCTAGCGCTCTCAAAAAAAAGAAGTTTGAAGACAATGTTTGGAATCATGTGGAGTAAAACAACCGACACTGTCACAGGTAAATACAGGAGTACCACCTCTCTCCACCCCCCCCCCCCACCACCCCTCTCCCTCTCCACCTCTCTCTCTCTCTCTCTCTAAACAAGAACAAAAACACTTAAACCAACGGCAATGAAAACTCTTGAAGAGGCTGAACTTGTTAAACAGCCTTTGGAGAAGGGCATTCCCACCTCCATGATACATCTATATTTGCATGGTATATCTGTTAGATTAATATTACACAACGACTCGAGATAGTTACAACATTACACACTTATACTGTACACAAAGTGTGTTATTGTAATGTTATCTGATGTTATTCATTTGAAATAGTATGGATTATATTTCACTTATACGCCTGCTCCTTTAAAAATAAATCATCGCAGACTTAACTTGAACCATTTAATATTTTATTTCCAGAACGGAAAGTTATTACTTAAGGCTTGTTAGTCCAGCTTTTAATCAACTACCACGGCAAGCCCGTCCCTGCATGTACCAGATGTCGTATCACAACAATATCAGTTTCTTTAGATTCCTAGTAGTTTGATTTATGTTCACCTCCAATGGTTTCTTCCACATTTGGTTACATTTTGCTCCCCAAAACACGATAAGAAGGCTTTAGACCAACTATGGAGACTTTTCAATGAACATAAAATCCCACCATTTTGCATGTATGTAATCCTTAACTCACTCCAATTACATTGCTGTAATTAACTTTACCAATTTCGGACGTTAAATACGTGAAAAATGGGAAGAAAAGTCAGCTTTTTATGAAACCTATTTCAGACATTCCTGAAACATTCCGAAGACATCAGGTGACCCTGTGACGTCACTGTTTGTATACCTCACTCACAACAATACTTTTAGTGTGTAAAGTTGTATACTTGAGCTGCCAAAAACATCAACGATATTACTCCTTTTCCCCCGAAATGCCACAATTCTGTGTTGTTGGAGGTTGCAGGTTCTGCGAAAATTATATACTGTCGATAGCTGTGTCGGACCATGGTCGGACATAGCTAATGTGAAATTGACCGTAAACAAGCCCTGGACGTCCTTACATGTAACATTATATCACGCAATTGACAGTATAATATCTACTGTAAGAGATGACCGTGCATATACCGTGCCTATAGGGTAGCATTGTTAGTACATGTAGTGAGTTGGCTCACAGCATGTGTAAATAGTCATGTTAGGATTTCATCGCATTTATCTATTTCCTTTGTTGTATTCCAGTATCGTGAGTTCGTGATACATTGTGTTATATTGTCCGTTATGTTTATTCCGGCATCTGCATGGTCCAAGGAGTTGAATAAAAACGGTTCTATGGAGCGATCGGACGTTTTATTTCGTTAGTGACTGTCTTGTGATCGTGGGATGTAACTGGTCAAGGCCTGTTTCAACTAGACCTAACTCTATGGAATTACACAGAGTCACGGTAGTTCTTCGCCCAGGATTGAACGAGAAACGTGGATTTGGATATTCACTGCTAAATTTTGTTTATTGAAAGGATACTTTTTCTGAGTTTGTACTTTTGGATATTAAAACGAGTAAGTACTATGTTCAGCTGAAGCTTAGTCATGTATATGCTACCCTGGTCGATTCGGGTCAGCGTCTTCTCGTAGTTGTTCGATTATGTTTAGTGTCTTTTTGGTAATTTGTTGACAGTAACGTAAGCCATTTTCCGTCACATATCACGCATGAGGCATCTTTTAGGTCTATTCTTCTGTTCAGTTTACGGTATCTTGCGATCAAATTGTATTACGGAATCGCCAAGCTGCTTGCATGTTCTACTGTACAGTATATTGTACCGTACGGACTTATTGACGCTCCGCTATGTAAAAGATGCTTCCATTTGAGTGGAAATTTTGCTAATAAAATAACCAATTTAACTAAATTTTCTTCTTAAAATTGTCTTAAAACTATTTTTTTACCTTCATGTGTTCTTGTTTTAAGCTAACAGCTTTTCAAACGCTCGAAATTGGAAGTCAAATACAGTACAATTGTTCGCTATCTGTGTATAAACGGTGCCTATATCAGCGTTTGATTTTCGCGGTATACAAACAATGACGTCACACGGTGACCAGAGGCTCCTTTGGGTCAATCTCTGTTTTCAGACATTCCAGAGGTTCATGTCACGTGACTACCCAAAATGTCCATTTTCTTGGTCGTTTTGTGATGGGTTATAGTAGGTTTTCGAAGATTATTTTTTACACATGTTGATTATGGGTATGTAAACTCCCAAATTGATGGAAAATCCCCCCTAAAAAATTGTCTCCATAGTTGGTCTTTAAGGGCACATATTTTACCTCCATAGAAATGTGTTTATATATCTAGACGATCCATTATTTCTTATGTTAACTTTGACTAGTTCTGTTTACACTGTACGGGGGGGGGGGGCAGAATATGACCTCACAGTAACATATTTGTTTTACATGGACTGTCAACTTCATCTTACAAGGAGAATTAAATTTTAACTGCTGACTATAGCACTATATGGGTTAACGCTTCTTTACTATTTTTCGAGTTCCATTCATGAACTGCCAAGATACTAGAGTTTGTCACTATTTCATATTCTGAACCTTTGTCTTCTTGTATAAGAGTTTGTACTGCGGAACGTTGTACCAAAGGAGACAGATTTTAATAACGGACGCATTTTGTGTTAAAGTTTGTTTCATATTCTAATAACCGACGCACTCTGTGGTGCTTTGTTTTTTAGAAAGGTTGTTGCACTTTTTTTTAATAACTGGGTAGTAGGACAGGCCTATTGTATCACAACTAAGAATGAAAACATAGAAGTACCTTACGATTTTGACTCGTTCTGTGCAGACTGTAACGCAAACCATCATGTTAAAGAATGTTGGGCAGGTTAAAGGCAAAGAAACTAAGCCAATGATCGATTTTTCGAGGCGTTTTTGCAGCATTGCGTAATAGTGTCAAATTTTCAGTTGACCTGGCTACATTCGAAGCGAGTTTACTTGCCGTGATGATGCGCATCGGCAGACGGAAACTTGCACAAAATGACTGCAGTAGTACCGTAGTACGACATGCCATGATTACACAATATCGCATTCATTTTTGCTATTGCATGAGACATCTACTTACGTCTAGATCCAATCCTCCAAAACTAACATTGAAAGGCTGGTTTTGTACAAGCTCTGTCGCTTTATCGGTAAATTCATCGTAATTTGGATTAATGACTTCTGTATTAAATAACCACAGTGTGTGACGCATATACGACTTAGCCTCGTCGGGTGCCAAATAGAACCCTGTCAACGAAAATAAATAAAATGTTCTCAAGTATATCTATCAATATATCTATCAATATTTCTATCTATATATATATATATATATATATATATATATATATATCTATATCTATATCTATATATATAGGCTATATATAGGCTATATATATAGGCTATATATATAGGTTATATATAGGCTATATATAGGCTATATATATAGGCTATATATAGGCTATATATAGACTATATATATAGGCTATATACAATTTATATATATTCATTTGCCTTTGTCGTTTACCTTCATTTCAATGAACATGAGTCTGTTTCAAAGTATCTCTTCCGAGATCCGGCTTTAGGAATCACAAATAATCTCGAGTTGGTTAGCATTATGTTTGAATCTCTAGAGTAAAGCAAGTATGTCACCAAAACAGAACTAGTATTTTTCGATACAGGTGACAAACGCCTACAGTGGAATTAAACACACACACATGCAAAAACTTTAAAGGGTGCGTCACATACAAACACACACATGCAAACACATACACACGCAACATCTTGATTGCAAATTCGACGAAGCTCATTTTGTTACTTCAAATGATCTAGCAGTGCCGTGGAATGTATCCCTGCCTTAAACAGTTTCCCCCTGTCGGCCTGCCCACTCTGCCCCCTTTTCCTAGTCGTATACTTACAAAGCAACCCATCTTTAGCCCATTTGTCTTTAAAGGTGACGAAGTTTAAAGCTACTACAAGATACTCTCCTTTATCCAGAAGTCCTTGAGTTTCCGCAGCTTGCATGAACCCCATCCATTCCCACTCTTCTCCAAGGAACAAGTAAACTGAAAAGCAAACACGAGTAAAATACACAACAAGAATAATCAAAAGGTAATTTGAATGTTGCACATGAACTGTTTTGACAAGATGTTACCCTTATCTCATTTTTATTTAATCTTTCCCGTTCTTGCCGTTTCAGCCTAAACGTGGTATTTCAAAGCTCTTCCTAGTATATAAATGGTCTTCCAATGAAAGACAGCTGGGACATCGTTCCATAACATACATTGCCAAAGAAAAGCACTTTTAAAGGGGGCGCTATCCATAACGGAGCGCTACCACGAAGAAGCTCTTGCTCCAGCTCTCGCCTAAATTTCATTTGTGAGAGAAACGACAATATCGATTTACAGGAGTTTTCGCAGCTTTACAATCTACATTTGATGAACGTCTAAATGTCGAGATTACAGAATAGTCAGTCAAGATACATCGAAACATTCCATAATTCCAGGGTTCTACAGGTAACTGCGAGAGCTACAATTGGATAAAATCAATCCGCTGTAAGTTTAGCTATGTCCCGTGATAGTCGATTTATAAATAAGAATAACTACAACACGAGGAGCTGTTGTCTTCGAGGACTCCATGGAATGATTAGTATTCTGGTAAATTGAAGTCCTGTTGAACTAGTGCACCTTAGCATGAAATAAGGATTTTACAAGGAGGGTCGCATAAAAAACCTCACTTGTAGCGGTCTACTGGTCCTCCCCAGAAGAAGAATTGTTTGACGTGCAATGGTGATATGTAGGACATGTAGGCTATAGTTCTACACGTATTGTTGTGAGGGTGAGAGTGGGGGTACACCCCACCCCCTGGATCCGCCCTGAATTTGTATAAGAAGATAGGATTTATTCAACGTTCATTTGTATGATGGAACTCAAACCATTTACTTTATCTCAGCGCAAATTCGTTATCAATTATATCAATATAAATTGATTTGTTTGTAATTCGTTAAAATTAGATGTTTGTCATCTCACCATTGACTGTCATATTGTTAGAGTTTGAAACATAATGGGTGTAGGTTTCCCATGCTAACTTTACCAATAACTACCAAGCTATGAAGCTGTAATGTAGTTCATTTTGATGAGTGCGCCAAAAGAGATTTAGTAGGCATATTTAACAATGCATTTGCTACCGTAGAAGATATGCGTAACGTCAACGTAGGCGAAACTTTCAGGCATTTTAACTGAACAAACAGCAAAACTATTGACCTCAGTCATCACTGTAACTAAGGTTACAAGTCTATTCAATTGATAGCAGTAACAGACAGATACACACACGGACAGACCCCGAGACCACCCCTCCCCGAGACTCACTGCTATGTAACACAAACTTTTACCGTGACATCCGTCGCCATGACAACCTAGATTGCCGCAATAGGCACAACTGACCAAAGAAATTCAATATCCCATCGTAACTATGGGAACGATGAGATCATACAACAACAATAGAGATATCATATCGGTGCCGCAACTGAATAAGTCCACTATATTTCCTTTATACTACATACAATGATATATTACAGACTAAATCTATATGTAGTACTTACTTCGTGTCTTTTTATATGTGCTCTCGATGATACTTGGAAAAGGATTGTCTTCAGGCTGGGGTAGTATAGGAACAGGCTCAAACGTACGAGAAGTTTGCACATCGACTCCGTCTTCAGGAAGGTCTTCTATCAATACTTTTGTCACGGTCCGATGAGAGTTGCGATTTGACGAGACAATAGTAACGTTAAACCATTTAAAGTTCTTCAACAGAGCTATCACAGATCGTATGCTTTTCCGTGCAGTGGGGGAAGTTCGAGCAAATGTTGAGTACAAGTCCTTGTTATTTACTTCTGGGTCATAACATTGCTGTTTGAAGAAAACGAAAAATGACCAGGCACTTATTTGGTAACCATATGTAGGCTATTTCACGTGACCATTCCAACCACGAATCTTTACTATATAATGGAATATACATACATGTCTGAACCTAACCAAGGAGCAATTGTGTGGGCAGTTTTGCAAGGTAACTGATTTCGTTACATACAACGAGCCTATAAATGTTACCATATTTTATATCCCATATGTAAACAGTAACATCAACAACCCTTGATATCGACAACAAGTCCTTTACGAAGAGACACATTTTGCTCGGTTAGATGAAAAATGCACAAGGGATAAACAATTTTCTTAGATATGAGATGCATACATGATGTGTATAGATGATGTGAATAGATGATGTGCATTCATGATGTGCATACATGATGTGCATAGATGATGTGCATAGATGATGTGCATTCATGATGTGCATACATGATGTGCATAGATGATGTGCATAGATGATGTGCATTCATGATGTGCATACATGATGTGTATAGATGATGTGCATTCATGATGTGCATACATGATGTGCATAGATGATGTGAATAGATGATGTGCATTCATGATGTGCATACATGATGTGTATAGATGATGTGCATTCATGATGTGCATACATGATGTGCATAGATGATGTGAATAGATGATGTGCATACATGATGTGCATAGATGATGTGCATAGATGATGTGCATTCATGATGTGCATACATGATGTGTATAGATGATGTGAATAGATGATGTGCATTCATGATGTGCATACATGATGTGCATAGATGATGTGCATAGATGATGTGCATTCATGATGTGCATACATGATGTGCATAGATGATGTGTATAGATGATGTGCATTCATGATGTGCATACATGATGTGTATAGATGATGTGAATAGATGATGTGCATTCATGATGTGCATACATGATGTGCATACATGATGTGCATACATGATGTGTATAGATGATGTGAATAGATGATGTGCATTCATGATGTGCATACATGATGTGCATAGATGATGTGTATAGATGATGTGCATTCATGATGTGCATACATGATGTGTATAGATGATGTGCATACATGATGTGCATAGATGATGTGAATAGATGATGTGCATTCATGATGTGCATACATGATGTGTATAGATGATGTGCATTCATGATGTGCATACATGATGTGCATACATGATGTGCATACATGATGTGCAGCATACATTCTCTGCAGTAAGTTTCTTAAATCCATAGATTTAGATATTGCTTTATTTTAACAGAGTGTTAACATTATTTCGGATCGTACGTCTCACACAATGGATGAACACGGTGTACGCTGAGTATATTGATTGTTACGTTTGGCTTCACAAGAAGAAAATTGGAAAGGCCACTTCAATTTAACAACTTCTCTCGGGAAAAACGTCTTGATTAGATCAGAATCGGTCAAATGACCTCACTTTTACTTCACGATTATCAAGGAAATTCTTTTTGAAACATCTCAACGAATTTAATGTTGCGTCTAGCAGCGTAGACTCAAAGCTACGGTACTTATGCTATAGTGGCTCAATTATAGTTTTAGTATCTGGAGCGTAATGATTTGGAATGCCAAAGGCAATCATTATCTGGGTCGTTCATTTATCTTTCCTTAATGTGCGGGAATGATCCCTAATGTACTGTGGAGGCCCTTTAACACTGCAGAGCCTCACCAAATCTCTCAGACTTTCAAAGTTCAAGGCTGATAAAAGACATTTTTGCAAAGAAATTAAAAGAAGAAAGGAGTTGGGGAAGTGAAATTAAAATTAAAGACGGGGTGCATTTGTACGTGTCCACGAGCTGTGGTTACAATGAAGAAGAATAAAAGCTTCTTTAATGCCTTTTTACAACTCTTTGATCATATTTTATTTGTACATTATCTGTAGTTTTTGACATATTTGTTTACATTTTTGGAGTTTAACATAATTCGAATTACAATTGAGAATGAATTACAAGGTGAATATGTAATCAGTTTTCACACGTTAAAAATGTAATATATATATTTCAAAATATATAGGATATATAGAAAATACAGCTGTTGCTGCAGAGTTTCTCAAAAGTACTGAGTTGTGTTATAGCACAGAGCGATTATGTTCAAAATGAATGAAATATATAATTATATTTTTCAAACCTTATGAAATCATTTCAAGCTGCTACATGCAGGTATACTTCATGGAAAGCAATTTTGGCACAAAATGTAAAACAGTTCTTTGAGTTGCTTTTGATTAATTTTCCTATGCTAGACGACATTAAAATACCTCAGCAACTTCCTAGACTTTACAAGTTTTTCATACAATGAAGTGAAAGTCGATGTTTTTTGTTAACATACGTTTCGTGTGCGATTATCACTAATGTGAAAAGTATATGAGCGAGGGAAAGTTGATAACTGAAAAGGATCATTCAATGCTCCCTCGTTAACTAAAAAGGATCATTCAATGCTCCCTCGTTAACTGAAAAGGATCATTCAATACTCCCTCGTTAACTGTAAAGGATCATTCAATGCTCCCTCGTTAACTGAGAGGGAGCATTCAATGCTCCCTCTATAAACTTTAAAGGATCATTCAATGCTCCCTCGTTAACTGAAAAGGATCATTCAATGCTCCCTCGTTAACTAAAAAGGATCATTCAATGCTCCCTCGTTAACTGAAAAGGATCATTCAATGCTCCCTCTATAAACTGTAAAGGATCATTCAATGCTCCCTCGTTAACTGAAAGGGAGCATTCAATGCTCTCTCGTTAACTGAAAAGGATCATTCAATGCTCCCTCGTTAACTAAAAAGGATCATTCTATGCTGCCTCGTTAGCTGAAATGACGAATGACAGATAACCTGTGTTGTAAACACCCATATATAAGAAGGAAAAATTATGAGACGGTATAGCCAATGTTTAGTACCCATTGGCTTATATCGTAGTACTATCACTTAAAACTTGCACGATGTATTGACAGTGGCAGAGCGTCAGGGGGCGGATGCCCCCCCCCCCCCCCCTGACGGACTCAAATGGACTGCTGGCGCCCTTTTCAGCTATTTACCACTTTTTACTTATTCGCGATTATTGACTTTTTATTGCCCTCTCATCTATTTATTGACATTTGTCACATTTTGTTGGCGATGACACCTATTTATTCTTCGTTTATCTGCAAATTAGCAAGGCCCGGAAAGGGTCATTTCGGGCGATCTAGGGAGCATCTTTACTCAAAAAATTTCTCTACGCTCCGTGCCAACCTGTGGTGGCGCTCCGCTTGGATAAAGTCGAAAGTCAAATGTCAATAGGTATTTGAGAGCGCAATAAAAAAGTCAATAATCGCGACTAAGTAAAAAGTGGTAAAAAGGTGAAAAGGGCGCCAGCAGTCCATTTGAGTCCGTCAGGGGGGCATCCGTCCCCCTTTGACTGTATGGACGCTCCGCCACTCAGCATATTGCCCAAATTGTCACCAAAAAATTTCAAAAATACATTGCAAATTATTTTTCTCTCAGTAGATGCCCGAAAAAATCTCACCATATTGCCGAATTTTCACCCAAAAAATTGAAAAATACATTGCAAATTATTCGTCTTTTACTAGGTGCTCGAAAAATTCTCAGCATATTGCCCAAATTTTCACCAAAATAATTGGTTGGGGAGCTGCAGCCCCCCAGCCCCCCCCCCGCCTCCTATGCCTGTGCTGCCATACCCTCAGAGCATTTTCCTTCTGAGACATTAAGTTACCACTCTTCAGTGTGTGGGAACGATCGGGAGAACTCTACATGGGAGGTAAGATTTGGGACTAGTACTATATAATGACCTATTAAGATTATCACTGCCCACATAGTTACGGTGTTATAGGATGTGAAATACATGAATTATTCTGAGAGTACTATTGGTTATGGAACAAAGGGACAGAATTAGACAGCGGCTTCAAAATATTTGGGAATATTCAACCAAATAACGTCAAAACCATTGACAACGAAAAGTATGTATACAAAGAATGGTAACATCAAGATAAATGACATTGCTTGAAAACATGAAACTCCTTATCATTAACATTGCAGACATGAATACTCATGTATATAAGAACAGGCAAGCCTCATATCATTATCATTGTCGACCTATATACTCACGTAAGCTATCATCGGTAAATTCCAAGCATGTGCTAGTCTCGCTCCTATGGTGCACGTCACATCCGGCCCGATGAAGCCATCGACGCCCTCTTTCCATAAATTGGTTACTCCACGCAACACGTCATCTTCCTCGCTACGCGTGTTCCAAAAATGGAACATGAGGTGGTGACCCGGAAGAAGGCTGGAATCATTGTTAATCGTGTCTATGGCCAAAGTCATTGCACCCGAGATTACTCGTCCTATTAAATCATATGCTGTAGAATCTGCAGATTCGTCCTTGTTTTCAAACGCTACTAAATAGCCAAGTTCAATGGTGCCATCTTCATTGGGACATGCGGTTTTTGCTGGTGCATTGTTGACACACCAGGAAGGCATAGCAAATATTGACATCACAATAAACAAGGTAAAGACGGGGAATTGTATCCGACCCATTTAGTCTAAAAAGAAAAAGAGATAATTAATTGTTGAAGCAGAAGTTGTTGGACATGTATGGTACCGTACGCTTTACAGGTTCTTTCGAGAAAACCTTTCATGCCACTTGTAAGTAATACTTTACGGGCAATAAATCTGAAGCTGAGAAAATAACTTCACCAAACCATCATAATTGGTCTGTATGATAGAGATACTAATGGTGTAACAATTTCCCCAAACAGCTAAGGAAAGTGATTCCATTTGAGATATTTCACAGTTAAGTTTCACAGTTAAGCCTTCATACACAAACCTGAGGCCTTGAACTAGTCTAAATATGACTCTAAGGTGACATGATAGCATTTATGACCTTTGATCGTCGAAGAAAACAATGACGTTCTAATCAGTAACGTAATCCTATACAGACCATGTTTATGTAGTTTATTTTAGTTTAGTTCAGTTTAGTTTAGAGACCCAATGATCAGGAAGCCTTGCAGTAGCTTATCTGAGACCCAATCCGTTTTAGCTCGACGTGAAAACAAAGGGGACGTGATTGAATTACATTGTTTGCAACCCAGATCATATGCCATCAACACCACCACCACCATCATCATCATCATCATCATCATCATCATCATCATCATCATCATCATCATCATCATCATCATCATCATCATCATCATCATCATCATCATCATCATCATCATCATCATCATCATCATCATCATCATCATCATCACCATCATCTTCATCATCATCATCATCATCATCATCATCATCATCATCATCATCATCATCATCATCATCATCATCATCATCATCATCATCATCATCATCATCATCATCATCATCATCATCATCATCATCATCATCATCATCATCATCTTCATCATCATCAACACTATCATCATCAACATCATCATCATCATCATCATCATCATCATCATCATCATCATCATCATCATCATCATCATCATCATCATCAACACCATCATCATCATCATCAACACCATCATCGTCGTCGTCGTCGTTGTCGTCATCGTCATCGTCATCATCATCAACATCATCATCAACATCATCATCATCATCACCATCACCATCATCATCATCATCATCACCACCATCATCATCATCATCATCAACACCATCATCAACACCATCGTCGTCGTCATCGTCATCATCATCAACATCATCATCAACATCATCATCACCATTACCATCACCATCACTATCACCATCATCATCATCATCATCATCATCATCATCATCATCATCATCATCATCATCATCATCATCATCATCATCATCATCATCATCATCATCGCTACACAAGGATCGTTACTTTAATTTTTTCGTTTCCGCGTGACAACTTTGTCGTACAGCTGGGCAGTTTTAGTTTCTCACCTCTAACCAAATGTGATTTGATGATGTCAAAGGAACCTCAGTATGTTTCAGAAGAAACTGTTTTACTTCTCCAGTTGATTTTGGTATTCCATGACGGTGGGCTATTATCAATAGAAGTCTCTACAGTCATTGCAATTTTATTGTAACTTGGAATGTTCTTCAAAGCCAATATGGCTTCCGTATCGTTCAGGAATAACGCCCTCATTTGAGTCGTACGCCTACAAATAGTACAATACTAAGTAATTAAAGTTCAAGCGAAAGTTTTCTTCTGTGAAATGTAAAGCGCTCACTCTTTACAGTAACTATCAATTATTGATGGCATAAATTTCCAAATTTAAGTCACAGATACACAGTGGTATAATGTGGTTAAAATTAGAAATATTCACATATAATTGCGCACCTCTTTATATAAGGCATGGAGAGATTTATGCGGTTATGTGGCACTTGAAAAGTATAACCTCTTAAGTAACCAAGCGAGTTGAATCTAAGACATAATTTTCCTGTAATGGTAATTATTTCAAGACTAAATTTTCATGTTTACGGCCTGTAGACTATAGAACGTAACAGATTGTTATTTTCAAACGACTGTACAGAATTGCACTACCTTAAAGTTCATGCAAGTTTTATATTAAATTAAAAGGATGTTTATATACGAACTTATAGCCCGATCTTTTGCGACTTACAGAAAAAAAAGAGCCTACAAATATTTGCTTAACTTTGTTGAAAACAATTCAGCTTTAGAGATAAAAGTTTACAAATTTCATTACTTAAACATCGACTAGCCTATATTATAATCTGCATGATGTGGATGGGGGAGGGGTGCATTATACTGTTACAATTGTTCTCTTAATGCTAATCTCGTGCTAGTTAAAGAGCACACGTTGAGGCAGAACTGTCAGTGTATTGCTCATAAATTCCCAAACCAGTAAGGCTAATTTTCGTAATTGTTTCAGGTGACTTTTCAAAGTTCTTAATTCGCTGATATCTGAAGTTTTCGTTAGTTATGTTACTTTCTTAACTTAACTTAATGCAGCATTCATGTCTTTAAAACTCATTTGATAATTTGAAAAAACAAGTGGAACTTCGTAGTATATATACCTAACTGAAAATTGCATTAATTTATTGTACAGTTTTTATCCTTCAGTGTAAACAATTTCGGTGTAACCAACTAAATATGCGACGAAATCACGCAGAATTATTCTAGAAATCTCTACAAGTTATTGTACATTAAGTAGCTTCTTGAAGTGCTCCACAGCTGCTGAACAAAGAGTGGAAGAAGTTACCCAAACTTAAATTTAAAGTTATTTGAACGATCAAAATTTATAAGCACGGAGGTTGGTGATTTCGTATCATTTGTATTGGGGAGGGGGGGGGGAAGGGGTGGGCGGAGGGGTTAGGGAGGGGAGAGGGACTGGGTTCGTCCGACTCCCATTACCCCTATTTATACGGCGGTCAAGAATAGCGACAAATATGAACATTCCGTGAACACGATGAAACAAGCTTCGAATGCCAATGCCGTGTTCAAGTTGTTAAAGTTTCTATATGTTAGTAGGCCTATTCATGGAACAAACAATTGAATCACGTTGAAAGTGACCATAGAAAACTGTTGTCTGATCGAGCAGCTGGCTACCTGAAACTTGAGGCTAACGTTTCATTTCATGGAATAACTTGCATTTGATTGCACGACAATATTAAGTGTAAAATAATCAAGGTAGGAACTTACTTGAAGGTTTAGTTTACATATATATATCAGCAGTTATAAAACAACGTAATTTACACAGTTAATCAATACCGTTACAAAACCAGTCCATAGCACGAAGTATAGCTATGTCTATATGGCCATACACTGAACAGCAACTCACAACACGAAAGGAATGCCAGGATTATATCTTCAAAAATAACAGTCACAATTTACTGTTCATAACCTTTCCCATTTGATCGTGTTTATATGTATTATCAGACGATAGCACCATTTGCACTATGCGCCCATAGTTGACCGATTAACTTGGTTTTTAACCAAAAAATGTGCATCGAATTTATACACACTGGATCTTGTAAATGCTGTCCAAAGCGAATTTTCTCATGGAACAACAGGTTGAGGTGGTCAATGGTCTTTCGTAAGTGTGTATACGTCTTTCATATCACCACAAACATATAAATATTCCACCGGTATCCGTTAACTAACAATCGCAAAAGGTTTTGATGTCCTTCCGTTTCTCATGGGTTCAAAGCCTATTCGACTAGGGCTGTAGTCCTTTCAGGAAATAATAGGAAATGATGTTTCCTTCCTTATTAGACAAACAAGAGACTATACGACAGAATGTGAAATAATATTTTTTTGGCTCAAGACGATTTCACACAAAAACGTATTAACTTGCTGAAATTTGTTCATAGTAGAGAGGCCCTGCCAATCCAGCACACAGGTACACCACACCTACTGTTAGCAGTAGCTGGACTGTAGGCATATTTATTGACAGAATGGTGCTTGACTAGTGCGTACTCCGTAGATATTGAAAAATGAGCTTGTATCACTTCGAGTATATTAGTTTCTGTCAGCTCAAACTAATAAAAGTAAATAAACAAAAATAAATAAAATAAAAGAACACACAACAATAAATAAAAATAAATATATAGGCAAAATTAAATAAACGAACACACTGAGTGTGATTGAATTAGAAATACGCAAAAAATAAAAGCAACGTGTTAGAAGCCAAACCACAGGTAAAACTTTTAGTTGTTTGCCATAAATAGACTCAGAAGAAACCGAAAAATGAAACCATTGCCGTTATCATTTTAGAAAGAATTTAAAATGTGTCTGGTGCTTCACCTCGTATTTTATAATCGCAAAAACAAAACAAAAACGAAAGAAAATAAAAATAAAAATAAATAGAACTTACCCAGATATCCGATTGAAACTCCTTTATGAATGACAAAAAAAAGTACTGTAGTATAGTTTATTCCCAGTCCAAAAACTGAATGGATAAACGTAAAAAGGCAGCGCAATTATAAGATAGAATGCCAGACTGTGTGCTCAAAACACAAGCCTTGTCCCATCATTTCTAACGTTCACTTGAAAAAAAATACGGAAGCTTGTATGATCCATCACTAAGGGTATAAAAGTTTCCAATTAAAATTTCCGTACAAGCGCTGTTAACTTACACCATGTATGCCATGTAGGAAGTGCAATGAATTGATGTAAGAACCAAGCTTCTCTATATATCAGCGGCTAAGTAAGACCATGAAGTGCCCAGTATTTGGTCGGCAATCGGCAGGAATTTTGTGGGATGATGATGGAAGATCATATTTTGCGCCACTATTAGTCTAGTTCATTGGCCACCAGTGTATGCTATAGGGGCATCACAATCTGCAAGTGGAACGGAAAATCGGTGATCATAAGAACTTAATATTTCATATAGGTGTCCAAACACGTTGTGGAGTTGTTTGGTAAATACAAAATACTGCAGTTTCAGTAAAGTGTCGAAAGGTCGTTGAATGATATAACTTGATATACAATATAATAACTGGCTAGACTTTCTTCACATTGCCACTGTCAATGAGACTTATCACTACAGAAATTAAGAAGGACTTGAAACAAACTACAGGCATTGTGCTGCTAGCACTGCCAATTGTAAGGTGACGGCAAATGAAAACTGCAACCTTCCGTCAAGTCTTTTCGACAGCCACACATTAATAATACTGCATTCTACGTTACCGGATACCAATATCCTGCAGAGACCCAACAGGTAATTCCATGGGCGTCGACTTGTTTTAAATTGTGGCTAAAGCGCCGGAAAATGCTTATGACGCACTTTAAGTCTCCTAAGATGAATTTTACTGCTTATAAATCTGGTCAATTGATTGATTGAGATAAGGACAAAGATAGAGAGCAAAACTACTTTTAAAAAGATTTTTTATTAGTTAAAGAAACCGCAAACTGCTTAGCATTTCTTGCTGTTTGTACCGATCAAAATCGACATAGCTTGTACCAATATCGATCGGAATATGTCGATTTAAATCAGTATATATTTATCTTGTATAGAGTCAACGAATCTGCTAGGAATGAATTTGACAGACTTGTCAAAAATATCCAAACTACTAACGAACATCCTCTACATTCCAAGCTCAATTCTCTGTGCAATAAAACAAATTATAATTTGAGAAATCCAAATAGAACTCGTTTATTTATAGAGTAGCCCTTTTTGTACAAAACGGCTCCTTAGATCCTTTATTGCAGCTTTTTGATAATGTTTGAAAATTTTTACTCTTTAGGAACTCGTTTTATTTACAGAGTAGCCCCTTCTTTTGTAAACTGGTAAAGACAGCTTCTTAGATCCTTTGTTGTAGCTTTTTATTAACTTTTGTAACGCTTTTTATTGTTCATTATTATCTTAATCTCATAAACTTTTATATCTTAACCTGTATTTTTTGATGTTCTGTATATTGTTATATTTTTATCTTATTTATAAATTTCTCTGTAAATTTATACTGGAATAAAGAAATGAAAATGAAATATATGTCAATTGAAATCGGTACATGTCAATTTAAATCGACGTATACCAATTTCAATCAGAATGTGTAAAATCGGTATTTGCCAAGATAAATCGGTATAGCCACTTTAAATAGACATATACCGATTTAAATGGATTAATACTAGTTTTTAATCGACATATCATCGACTTATCGCATTGGTAGGTTTGTTTTCCACGATTTCAGGATTGATTGACAGCTCTGGTGTATTTGAAGTTCCCGTTAAATAGAAAAAGAAAGTTATGTGGGTTTTTATGTTCACCGGAAATGTAGTTCGACATTGAGAAACTGCATCGTTGTCAATTGTTCTCAAAATCGTTGATATCGAATATACTAATGAGGTACATCGATGACATACCGAATTAAATTGGTATAATGCGATTTAAATCGCTACATGCCAACTAAAGCTTGTAAATAAGTCAATTTGAAACTAGTAGATGTCGAATTAAACTGTTATAATTCCATTAAATTGACATTAAATTGGTAGCTTATATATGTCGATTTCCCTCGATCTGATGCAGATAGTCCGCCATAGTCGTGATTATGATTTTTATGATATATTGTGATGGGATATTTTATCGAAAGATATTAACAAAACGTCATTGTAAAACAGTAGGCCTAATGTTTAACTTCCTACATAATTTCAAATTTCTATGTTTGTCACAGGAACACTCTTGGTGTTCCAGCACGCGGGTTGACAACAAAATTTCACTGTGGTCCACAGCATGATTGTCACCTTAGGCTATAAGGGAGGGACGGGGTGGGTTGTGTGCGCCTCCTCTTTCAGGTTTTTATTCTTTAATTAAGGTATGCCAAGATGCAAATTGGTGCTATGGTTTTTATTTCCTTCGGTAACTTCATATGAACCTCCAAGAACTTCGAAAAGCAAAATTTTCATCGATGTTTTAGGTCAGTATCTTATAACTGTTTTGTTTTATAGTAACAAAGAGTTACTTTTTGAAATACCAAATTAATTGGTCCTGATATGCGATAACACGTATGATTCGTTTTAAGGAAAACTTACATAATGTCTTCATTTTTTTTTTAAAACTAAAAGCAGATAAAGGCAAGAACTTGTTGTTACAGATTCAAAATGAGATGATTTAATCTACTATATCCAAATGTTTGGCTAAAACACGGTATTCGAGGATAAAATAAATATACCGGCCTACGGATAGTTATCTAACAGAGGCTAACCAAGTATTGCAGAAATTGAATAAAGCAATGTGATGTTAGTGCTTTTTAATTGTGTGTGTTGCGGTGCAAATGATCGATTAAAACACTTAATGAGAGGGGAAGTTCTTGTAGGGATCCTCCATTAAGGCCCCGAAGCCAAAAGTTTGCGGGATATATACGGCGTAGCATGTAGGGTTGCCCTTACACTCAGAGAAGTTAGTCAAACTAGCTGATGAATAAGGAGAGAAGTATTTGCCATGGAAGGTTGTGTTTGTATCAGTATCTAAATCAATCCTTTTTACTGTGATCATCTGCTACAGTCACTAACTAGCCTGAAAGAATAAGACACGTTGTTTTCGCAGCCATATGTTATATAAGAGATGCATAGACACCTTACGTGCAGAACAATTGTATACTCATTGTGAATGTCACCAGTGTAAAATTGTAATATTGACACAGCAGCCATCTGATCGGAGAAGAGGTTACACCAGCAAACATGTGAAAAGAGTAGCGGAGGTACATGTAGTGAACGTTGAGCAGTGATCCTCTCCAAAGATGTCATCATATTCCGCAGAGTCTTTTTCCCAAATCGATCGGGTCTCGTTTGTGAGATGAAAGTATGATATATGTATCATAATATACATCAGAGGACACCAATGAAATTGTATAAACATTTGATAACCAGTATGCAAGCCCTGTATTGGATCGGTTCTGCTGCGTTTTGGGCACATGTATATGAATTAAAATTTTGCTGAAGCCCAAGAGAAACGTTAAATTGTGAAAATGATCAATTCTGCTGAAAAAAATTCCCTTTCAATTGTCAATGAGTGAAATTGTGCAACATTGTTTAGACTATATGGAGAGTATATGCAATATCCACATGACCTTGCAGTTCACATATGTGACACAATTGATACATAGGGGAAGCGATCGTTTTGGCATAACGTGATACGTCTTGAAGTGCAAAGAATTTAAAGTATGTTAGGCCACTTTGAAAAGGATGCAACTGGTACTTCATTAGTTCTATAGTGTTTAGAAAATCTTCAAAACTGTAACTTATATGCCTTGTTATGTCCGTCAAAAAGAAAACAATAAAAAAAAAATGTCACAATGACGTACAAAATATCAGTTTAATCAAGATGTTCTTTGGGCAGGGTTGGCCGGTTTTTACCGGGCGGTTTTTACCGCCCCGGGAAAAACAAGCTTTTTACCGGGAGGTTTTTCCCACCTATAAGTGGGAAAAACTGGGAAAAACCTCAAATTATATAGAATTCCTAAAAACTCATGTGGAACTTGTGGAGGAGCATAGAATCTACAAGAAAATGGCATCTTATGGTAGGGGGTTGGGTTACATCCAAAGAACAGCTATGATCTATAACTTGTGAGTTTACCGATTAGACTATTATAAATAATTCAAATAAATAATATATTGGATGCTCAAATCAACCAACTTTATTTTCCTATCGAGATGCATAATTCCATTATCTAGAGAATGGACTTGTATCAAACTGTTGGTGCCTCCTAGGGCTATGGTTCGTCAAATTATACATGCCACATAAGTCCGCTCAGATCCAAATGATGATTCACATCCAAGAACGATCACTTCATGTCTGCGATAAATTGTACTCTGTTCACACTTCGCACTAGGCACTGTACTATGCTTATATTGCTTATAGACACTGTACTAAGTGACTGTTGTGACATCAACTAATTTGAGAATAAGTAACAATTGGAACAGTTACTTGTGTTGTTGATACTCCTACCTCTTCAGTTAGCCTATACACAGGAAGTGCCCAGTATCACCTCACCTGTCCACCTCAAAGTGTTTAATCACTCATGCATGAAGTTGTATAATAATTGGACCATGTTTGCATCAAGGTAAACAGTTTGGTTGTGTGAATGGCTCCATAGGGCCATTGTGCGTTTAATACTTTAATTGGGCCCATGTGCCTTACAAAGTTTCAAAGCAGTTTCTATTGAGCCCCCTGGATTGAAGTTCACCTCAATAGACTGTTGCCTACTGTATTAATGGAATGGAATGAACTGTCTGAGCACATAATATTATATTATTATATGGTTCCTTGTCCCTTTGAGGCTTTGGATGCCATGGTTCGCCACTTCGTTCTATCCTCCGCTGTTCATGCCACATAATAGGCCTGAAGAATTTAGGAGGGGTGAATGTCCCAGTGTAGACCTATAATGGTTTGGGCAATAGGCAATGCTTTTTTTTTTACTGCTAAAGAGATCGTGACAGAATAACTACACATGTGCAATACGAAAAATACTCTTTTTCCCACAAAAAGTAGAATAAGAATGTGATAAAATAGCTCAAAATGAAGCTAAGAAACTCCCATATTCAATAAAATATGCCTGTCATGAAACAATATCGTGCCTACTGATGACCCTGCATTTTACGGACAATTAATACTAGTTTTCGAGACGGAGGCGGTTTTTACCGGTATTTACCAGTTTTTCCCGGTTTTTACCTGGTTTTTACCGCTTAGTGGGAAAAACAGGTTTTTCCCGGGAAAATGCCAACCCTGTCTTTGGGGAGTATGAAGGTTTGCGAACTTTGACCTTATAAGAAGTTTGACCTTATAAGAACCTTGAAGTGTAGTAGAGTTGTTGTACTCACTAGGGTGGACCGAACTAGTACATGTGAAGTTTACTAAGATCTACTTTTGGAGTTATCGTGTTTACAAGGTTTTCAGACTTTGAACTCAAAAAGGTTCCAAATGAACTTTGACCTCCTTAATGCAATATGGTAATTATGCTCAAATGACCTTGTCTTTACGCAAAACAGTAGGGTTGTTTTACTTAGGTGCTTTCATACACCAAATATTATCATTCATCGAGCTTTGCTTATGAAGCACCCAACGTACATGGCTTTGATCAGTTTGTACTGTAAATAAGAGAAAACCGTTAATCAGTGTATACTGAAGTGTGTTATAACACCGTAACACGTGTTAGACCTGTCAGCAGATGCTACTGTGCACCCAATGTACATGGCTTTGATCACTTTGTATCTGTGAATAAGAGAAAACCGTTAATCAGTATAAACTGAAGTGTGTTATAACACCGTAACACGTGTTAGACCTGTCAGCAGATGCTACTGTGCACCCAATGTACATGGCTTTGATCAGTTTGTATCTGTGAATAAGAGAAAACCGTTAATCAATATAAACTGAAGTGTGTTATAACACCGTAACACGTGTTAGACCTGTCAGCAGATGCTACTGTGGATATGACTAACAGACGAATTCATTACTCAAAGGCTGTTTCAACTAATAACAACACGAGTCTTAACAACTGTCCCTATATTTGACTAGTAAATATACCTTGTAAAGATGTTTCAAATTGCAGATTTTAAGCGTTTTGCAGTAAAGTGTCATCCACTTTCTGTTAAAATGTGTGCGAAATTATTGGCGAAACCTTTAGAATATTCTGGTTAGTCCAGTCAATCCTTATGCATAGGATTGTGTGTTTAGTGTTTTCTGTTTGTCAGTCCTAAGTATTAACTGGTCATAAATATAACACATATCAGTTTTATCTGATTAACGCATGGTACTCAACTGTACCAGTTTAAACTGTAAAAGCCATGACAATCGGGTTATCAAATTTACAAGGTTGCCAGACTTGACCTTTGGCGACCATCAATGGCATTTCACCTCTGCAAATTGTAGGATACTTATACTTAAACAAATTGACCCATCTACCAAACTGAACTTTATAAAAACTTTTTTAAGCTATCCTTTTTACAACATTTGTTGACCATTCAGGCTGGGCATATTCACATACCATGAGTGAAGTTGAACTGCAATGTTTTAGATATGAGAAATAGTGTTTACGAGTCCATTAAGGCGTCAAAAACATAAGCACATAACTACTCACAAATTAACACACACCATCGCATATAATTCCTTTGGCCTTGTCAAGGAATCAAAATCCATACGTTAGATAATGATTGTCTCTTCTCTAACGTTATTTTCTCCGCAAGGTCAGCTTCCTAACAAGATTATCATGACCGATATAAAAGTTTGATTTGGAAGAATATTGTCATTTAATATTTATGGAATACATTTTAAAATAACATGGGATGTAGATACCAACTAGCATCGAAAAATACAGAAAAATACAGATTTAAAGAAGGGTAAATGAACTTATTGACTATAAGAACAGGTTAAAACCTTAAAACATCATTTTACCATATCTGCGCATGTAGTTATAAATTGTCGGTCGACTACTTTGGATACTTCAAGAGCAGGTGCACATCAACGTTGGAGACGGCCGACTCTCCACAAACTAACGCATAGCAGGTGGCCATAGTTGCAGGTAATCATGGAACATAGCTATCAACCTGTTTTCCTATTTCGTATATAATTTGATCTGTATTTGTTTTGGAGCACTGACACTAGGGAAAGATCTTATCAGACCTCAACCATTAAACTACGAATTCTATGATGGACGGCTTATAGTAATCTTTACAGAATATCCCATCGCACGACTCCAAATAGTAGAAACCATTTATCGTTGAGTTGAACTTGGAATTCTAATTATCTTATGCCTGTTTTTCTTACAGAGAAAGTACATGGTGCTGAAGTTTAAGAGGTATCATCCCCAGGCTAATGTTTCAGCCTGCTGCATGAATGCCAGTATGATATTTGTCAATTGCAATCCACGCAGCCAATGATTTAAAGTTGTTAATTTTATCCTGTTGAATTGAATCATATCCCAGCAGTAAAGATACTTCCAATGTTATAATATTGAAATAAACATTCGTTTTACATTTGATTGTCTCTCATGATTGATGCAATGGAAGTCGATATACCAGTGACATAGTTGTATGATAAAATGATAACAGAGATCGATCCTAAGAATTTATCACAGAATCACCAGGATGTACTCACTTTGAAAGTTAAACAAACGATCTTCTCAATTAAAATTACAGTTAAATAATGATTCTTCGTGAGATATCAAATGCACAAGCTATATGTGGCAATACACCTAGATTGGATCTATTGAAATGATAAATTATGTTAACAAATACATAATACCTAGTAAGTTTATAGTATTGGTAGCAGCCCCAGGAAGAGTTGCATTTTCACTTCATCGTCTGCCTCCTGTTGTTTAAATCCATTTCCTTATTGAGCATGATAGGTAAGTACAACTACACGGTAAGCAGATATACAATGCCTTGCACATCTGTCTGTGACTAACAGTGTGAATATAGTATTGTTTAAATCCATTTCCTTATTGAGCATGATAGGTAAGTACAACTACACGGTAAGCAGATATACAATACCTTGCACATCTGTCTGTGACTAACAGTGTGAATATAGTATCGATATCACTAATCTTTCATTCTACGACTTTACAGGCAAGTAATAATATTTCTATCTTCTTTGTAACATCATCTAGAGTTAGATGAACATTAATTAATAGCAATGGGCCACTTCATATTGACTCAAATTCAGACATTTGTAATATTCTGAAACTGTAACAGCAATTTATCATACATGCTATGTGACGACACAAAATACAGATTTGCACTGACTAATTAGAATCGAACAATTAGTTGATTTAGTAGTTGTGACTTAGTAGTGAATCAGAAACTTCTAATAATTAAATAATACCTTTCAAGTACCAGATTCCTGGTATTTATAGCATTATATAGTTTTATAATAGAGACATGCAAGGGGACTGACCTTCCAGACATAACTAGAAAGCTACTCAATAAACTTGTGGCAATTAGTGCTTATGTTTAAGCCTAGGAGGCAATAAGAGTGTTAGTAACATCTTAGGCAACGAGACACACATCAATACTGTGATAGACAGCAACACAAGCCCCCACTGAGTATTAGATCATGTGGTTCAAAGAAGAGAAGAAATTGTCAAGTTCATTGCTGTTCATGTGAAAACATCTGACTAAACAAACCAGTGCCATAGATTCCTTGACTTGCCATAATGCTAGCCAATAACAGTCGCAAAACTAGAAATTGAGAAAGTTTAGTTGCCAAGTAATAACGCTCACTACATCATCATGAAATCTTTGAGTGAAGATAAACTGTGTTCACAATTCAACTTGATACTGATGTGATTAAATTTGTCGTAAAACTGTTAATTGTAAGGTATTTTCAGGACATCCTAGGTGAGCTAGCTGGCTATAATGTCATACTTATCGAGTTGAATCTTTCCACTCAAGAAAATGTGATAAATGG
Organism: Apostichopus japonicus; assembly: GCF_037975245.1. Lineage (NCBI taxonomy): Eukaryota > Metazoa > Echinodermata > Holothuroidea > Aspidochirotida > Stichopodidae > Apostichopus > Apostichopus japonicus. The sequence goes on from NC_092579.1 coordinate 25,958,237, forward strand.
TTGTTTTTTTATCTCATGACCTAACATGCAATGACACCATGCAGATTTTGAATGATGGAAAAAAATATCCATCTTCTTAACTGCAAAATGATTGTTTCATCAATTAAGCAACGCAATCATCATTGTCATTGCAGTCTTTGTCATCAATAACTGTTCTGATAAAGGGTTCATATGATGAACAACTGCCTTGAGGACATATTACAGTTGGAATGTTCCTTCTTCATATATTAGTGTGAAGAGTAGTGCAAGCCTCTAAAGATTACATCACAGCTCCACTAGTGCTTAAGTTCATGTTCATCTTTCTTCAATGACTTTGTCTATTTTCTATAGTAGCTAATATTCAGTAGACTGCATTATCACTTTTTCCTTCTTTGAAAAGTTGCATTAAAAATGTTATTAGCTGTGATAATTCAGGACAAAAGCAACTTCAGCCCCAATTCTATAATATGCAAATTGTAGGATATCACAAATGTTCATAACTTCACATCAAGCAAACAAAAATTCTCATCCACAAGCAATTCTTGCTTGATTGGCTGTCTTTATGTTCAGAATCAAACAGAGGTGTGTAAAGGTAACCACTCCTAATATACAACGTTTGTTAATGCCAAGACGGTCTCCTCTCATGATACGAAATCAAGCTTTACCGGCTGGTAAACCATTCCAACACGTACGACACCAGACATCATGTTCCTGGTAATGTGTAATCAGGTATGTGCCCAGTATTTCCTGAGTGCCGGGTATACTGATCGCCGTCCTGGGGAAGGTGCTCAAATGCCAAATGCTGGCACTTGTATAGCTTTTTAAGCACATACACAAGTGCTAGTTTTGCTAACAATTTACACTTTTTGAATGTTTTTTTAGTGAAATATATTACGTACCTGATAAAAGTTATTAGTTTGTTTCAAAGAGATTTTACAAGGGACCGATTGAGAGCCGTAAGTAATGTTTCTCGCATGTGTAACTGATGCATTATAGTCTGTATGATTTTGGCATAGGCTAGGCCCAATTTATGTTGAATATATTGTTAGGAATGTCGGGATTTTAGATGAAAATAGTGCTGGGCGGGATTCACGATTTTTTAGACAGTGCTGGGCGGCAATCTTTAGTGCTGGGCGGGGTTGCCCAGTGCCGCCCAGCGTGGGCACATCCCTGGTAATACATACAACATGTGTAATACATAAAGCATGTGTAAACATGTGTAATACATACAGCATGTGCAAGCATCAAGCTTACTAATGTGCATTAAATGAACAATATCATCTTTTCCTACATAACTTTTTATTTGACTAAACTGAATATCCAAACAGGTGATAAACCGTTCAACTTCCACTTGAATGTTATATTTTCTTCCCACCATGAAGTAAAGTTAAAGGTCTATGGACACCTAAAGGTCCATGAACAACATTGTCCTAATCACACTAATGAGCATTAGAAAACATCAAAATCCACCAAAGATTGACCATTTGTACAAGTCTTTTCACAATTCTAGTTTTATTTATGAATAAACATTATATGATTATGCACATTGATGTTGTATAGGGAGTGACTGCCTAATTGTCTGTTAAGTCATTCCTTTGTTTTCACAACCTACATTCAAGGACACTGAATACAGTTAATGGGCTTAAAGTGCTCTTTTAAAATATTTTATTGTCTTCTTTGAAAAGAGGAACATCACATTATCCAAATGATATATATGGGCTTGTAATTAGGGATTAACTTATTAAAGGGCAAAACTAAGAAATGTTGTTAAGGCAACATTCCACGTCATAGTTTGCACATATTCTGAGTTTCCCCAGATTTATCTAAACTTTCAATTGTGTACAGTATATCCTGGAAATGAAGAAAGTTTCCACAAAATGTCAACAGATTTTGAATGAGATTTAACACACACAACAAATGTACTGAATATGAGGCAAATTGGCTAGGTGTCCAAAGTATTTTTAAAAAAACTACATTTTTAGCATGTTGCATAAATATCACAATAGCAACAATAGATTTAAGTCTACTTCTCCACACCACTGTTAAGAGTGGATGTACTTAGCCTAGCCTACAAAAGAACCAGTAATGAAGTGATTACTATCTGAAGAAAATTGTCAGTTTATTGCACCTTTTCGGACAAGAAGGAAAATGTTTTTACATCTTCATACATCGATCATTGCATAATCATTTTCAGTGAGCTTGGCAGAAAGTAAAACTGGCTAAAAGTTGCATCCTGCTACTATACAAACTAGAATGACATTATATGACATAAATCCCTGAGACCTCATCACCAACTTGCTTTAAAAGATAAATGCTCATGTTATGAATCTGATGCCACAACCTTCCTCACCAAATATTTGCTGTGAAGTAAGCCACACAATTTTGAAACACTATATTTTGCCAGTAACTATCATTGTAACATAAGTACATGCCAAAATGTCATGAATCAGTATTTAATAATCACCTTAATCCCAAACTAGAACTCTACCAAAGAACCTGCTATATTATTCTATCACCAAAAAAATAAAGATGAAACTTAAACCTTGGAGTTTACACTGTCACCTAATATTCTTACTTTTATGATTCGACAATATTATCCCCATATGGCCAAATGCATAGATATGATTTTAATGGGAAAGAGCTGTGGATCATGTAACAGCAAGGGATCATAATTAATCATACTTGCATATCTATGTACTTTAATTAACATAATATAACCGTCACTTTGTCAGTGACGAGGCTCACAAATCACACAGAGTAAAGTAAACTTCTCTCACAAGATATTATATCTTGAGCTTGAAGGATGACATCACTAATTCTCCCACAGAGCTCTCTGATGATGATGCTGACACAATCACCACACTGTTGTATTAAGTGATTTTTCATGACAGCAAACAGCTAAAAACATAAACCATTGAGTCCATTGATAATTCTACCATTTGCAATGATGCCCCAACAGTTTGTTAATTTCAAGATCTCATTTGTCAATTTTAACATCTTTATTCATCATGCATTGCACAAAACATAAACTCCTGAAATTCTGTGTCTGTTTATTCTCTTCTTTATTAATCCATTTAAGAAAACATTTGTCACTTATATAAACTGGTCTCTCCTTCACAGGCGACTCGATTACAAACAGATTTTGAGATGATATTATTATTACAATTCTGGGGATGATGAGCTATCCAGTCTCTATATTAATATCACACTAGTGATACCATGGTTTCTAATTATTTCGCTCTTACACATCTGAATGTGTAATCCATGAATACACAGCACTGTCCTGCAGGCAACTGGCTGAATAAACAAAGCTATTTTTCATGTTGAGGTCTGAATGCAATTTTCAGCATCTCTGTTATGTCTGAGATCTTTTCCCTGGGTTTAGATTGCAACTGGCCACGCTGTCGTTCTTCTTCATCAATGTTCAGCCAGTCCGTAAATGTCACAGTCTTAACACCTGAGAAGAGAAGGAAAGAAGGAATATGAGCACGAGATGGACTATTGCATAAACAAGGAAACTGTCTGCATGCTGTTTGCAAACGGGTTGTTTTTACATACTCTGACCAGGTAAATGCATCCTATCTGAACAAAACAGAAAAGAAAGCAATCCCCATTACAATAAAAGAACAACTGAATTTGACCATTCTCAGAAATTGAAGAATGGGAATAAATGTGTGAAGTATATTCCCAGGAATGCAAATATGCATTGTGGTTTTGATGATATAATTGGTTGCATCCTTCATCGAGTATGATATCTCAAGATTCCCTTTGTGAGAATATTGTGCTAACAAGGTTTCCACAAACTGTTGCCTGTTTGAAGGGTTGCAGACTTGATGATCTCGAAAGAGCTTTGGGTCGACAATGAAAGAAACATGGTTCATTTTAATACACAATGTGGAACACCTACATGTTAAATACAGACTCAACCATATATTTCGTTCTTGAGATACTGTGTTTAAAAGGTTTAATGGATGTTGACCTCAAACAACATATGACACACCTATTAAAAACAAAGAATGTTGAACTCAATATGGAACATCCAGTTTCAGCTCCATCAAAGTTTCCCTTCTTGAGATATTGTGTTTACAAGGTTTCACATTTGACTGATGCTGACCTAAAATGACCTCTATCCACCACCATAAACCATGGGCTTCTTGAATTCATGGGGTGTTTACATACAAGTTTGGGATCCATGCAAGCTACCCTTTTCAGATTACAAGTGAGGCATTACACACATATATTATACAAACAAATGATCAAGAGTGCAACCGGTTTCCGACTTTGACCAATGTTGACCTCAAATCATGTTTGGCCTTCACAGACTGTAGGGTTATTGTACTCAGTAGCATGGACTGACAAACACACTATGAACATCATCCAAGCTTTATTTTTTGAGTTTATAGTGTTTGTAAGTCAAGGCATCACATATATATGCCACTATCATTGCATAAATTCCTTTTGCCTTTGGCAAAGAATAAATAAAGTGAAACCTGACTTTGTCTAATAGTAATATTCTTCCAGCAGTCACACCAGTAGTATAAGATGCTGTTGCTGTTTGATAGTTTCATAGTGTTTCAAATGTCATGAAAAAGTGTTGATTATGCATGAAGGTATCATAATCTTGCTGATGAGCATACGCGTAGGAGGCGGGGGGGGGGGGAGGCTGCAGCCCCCAGCCAAATATATTTGTGAAAATTCGGGAACTATGCTGAGGTTTCAGGCACCTACTGAAAGAAAAATAAGTTGCCATGTGTTTTTCAATGGTTTCAATCGGATAGTGTTATTATCATCATTATTGTAATGACTTGCCCAAAGTTCTAACCAATATTGAAGAGTAATAACTTGGCAAACGATTGTATGTAATTGGCATGTGATGTAATAACCGAAGCATGCATATATTATATGCGCATTAAGATGTCGAACGCGCGCATAGCGCGCAAAAAAGTTTGGTTATATTTTTTGGGCAAGTCGTTACAGCCCCCCCCCCCCCCAAATCAAATTGGGCTCGTACGCCTATGAGTAATAGTGAGACCAACTAACATGAAAAAGGAAAATGAAGATTCTCTGAAGTTGCTGGCTTTACATGTTTCCCTTTATAGGTTCCATTCATGGCTATAACACTTCAGACAACACAGACAACATAGGAAGTTGAATTCTGACTCAACACATGTAAAGTATCCCTGTGAATTGGATATGAAGCCACTAATGGCACGAAGTGTATTCTACAACAAAGCCAACTTTCCCAACATGTTTGTGTTCATTATTGATTATTGCTATCAATAAAGTCCCTCCTATGCCAGTTCTTATTTGTAGCTTTTGTGGTTGGGTCCAGACCTTCAAGGAATCAGTGATACAAAATAATTAATGATGTGCATAAATAGTATTTTTGAACATTCCTAATTCATAGGGACACTGACAATGTAAACAATGGATATTGTCATGTCTCTCATCTACTGAACATAATAAACCTCAGTATGACGCCTGCACCTGGTCTACCAACGGAAAGTAGAGCTCGCAGGAAGTATGATTACTACTGTAGATGGAACAAAAACCTGCATAAAATAGGAAACAGACTATGTGTGCGCACAAAGTATCTATGTACTACACGTTAGGGGTTTACCTCATCATTATAGTGTTAGTATTACAATGTCCTATCAACTGCCTCTTTCGCTCTCTGCCAGATAAAAATATGAGACAAAAAACCACACAAATATGAACACAAGCACAACAAACTGAACAAGGCAAAGCAGTGGGGAAAAATATACGGATGTTTGATCACTAGGTCTCTTGTGCACTCAATATGATGTGATGATCTTGATATTGCATCCCTGGTGTATTCAGTGAGAATTTAAGACTCATAATAAATAAGGATCATTACAAATAACCCATAACGATATATGGTTAGTCCTCCAACACCACATACTACAAATACATTCAACCTCCATTTGAAGATTAGTACCATAATATGAAATGTAACACAAATATTATACCACACTGCTGAGTTATCAGGTTATATGCTATCAGCTGCAATTATCTTCTCACGATCAACACTTCAACAATAATAGTAGTCTTTAAACTCTGATGAAAGTACATTGCAACAAGCAGATATACCTCAATCTTGCAAGTTAATTGAGAAACAAAATTAATGGCAAGCGAGAGTGTGGTAACAATGCCATAGGGATTACTTCATTTCAGCATCTCCAAACTTTGAAGGTGAGAACATCTGGCCAAGTACAACTATTTGTCAGACAGAATCTTCCTTTTGTTATCAAGAATATGATATGGATGTTTATAAAAGAAGATCATACAGATATCTTAAGAGGCCATAGTGAAAGCTCCTGATTCTAAAAAAAGGACGAATATTAGCAAACTTGCTCACTTACGTCACTATTTGGAGTGATTATTTTCTAATATGGAAAAACGTGAAATATTTTGCATATCATTGTGCCAAAAGGTTGGAGAGCAATATCAAGAAGGTTCTTGAGTTGTACATTTGCACTCATTTCAAATGGCTTTAGGCGATTGTCACAGATACTTCATCTGAAGTTTCCTTAAGAGAGAACCCTTATGGTTGAGCTTCATGAAGGGTGCAGGCTCAGAATGACCAATGCCAGAGTTGATGCCTCCAGGATATAAAACAAACCTCATCTAGATAGCTACATCTCCATCGCTTGCAGATGAACAAGCTATGATAAAAAGCAGGTTTGGACCTAGCTAGTGTGCAAACCTGCTATCAAATTTATTTCAGTCAACTTTAATGGAAAACTCTGGTGGCACACAAGAAAACCTGATATACAGCAAGAAAAATAAAAGCATTGCATATGGTACAATACATATATATATATATGTAAACATACATATATATACATATATATATAAATATATATATAATTGAAATTGTAGTCAGTTGGAAAATCCAGTACAGTGAAACTTCCAGCTTCCACCGGGATTCGAACCCAGGCCTCCTGCTTTAGATACGGACACCCTAACCAAGTCGGCTATGGACGCTGATTGTATGTCCAGAGGTTCGTAACCAGTAAGGAAGGTCATAATATCTTTGGATGACTTTGGATGATGAGACTTTAACATAGGATGAGACGACCAGAACATAGGAGGATGAGACTGTAACATAGGAGGGCGAGACTAGGACATAGCATAATGGGACATTAACATAGGATGATGAAAATTTAACATAGGATGATGCATGAGACCAGAACATAGGAGGATGAGACCAGAACATAGGATGATGAGACTTTAACATAGGATGATGAGACTTTAACATAGGATGATGAGACTTTAACATAGGATGATGAGACTTTAACATAGGATGATGAGACTAAGACATATGATGTAGAGACTGCAACAGTGTACATCTGTGACATGATCAATCAACTGCAACTGGTAACTTTGTAACTACATTTCTTTCCCTAGTATTGCTTTGGGGAGAACCTACAGAATATTTCAGTTAAAAGCTAGCTCTAGATAGATGATGCAGACTGCCTGCCTTGTTTCATCCACACCAAGCCAGCTCTGAAGGCTACCACAAGGATCATAATCTTCTTCTTGATCAATTGTTAAATGTGCTGGAAACATTCAGTTCAATAGTGAGAATATGAATTTACATCACAGAAACACAAAAAGAGGCAGCACGATGTACAAATGTGATGAAGAGGGGTTGTTTAGTGTAGTCATTTGTAAACGTAATCAATTACCTTGCTCTGGTACAAGCTGCATAATTTGTTTAACAAAGCTATTAAAACCATACACTTCAAGCAGAAGGATTTAAAGACAAAACCCAAACATAATTCATTCAATATGCAGATGAACATATCATTGTTAACATTTACTTTTGGGTAATTTCTACCCCTGACTGATATTCCATAACTAAACTTTCATTAGATAGTAAAGTTTCACTTCAAACAATGAAACTAGTGAAATAATTTATGTTTTTCAACTGCTGCATTTGTTGTACATGATTACTATTGATATTCTTGAGGTCTTTTGAAATGCAAAAATGGTATTAATAACTCACTACTTGAAATTCAATATCAATAAACTAGTCTTAATTAGTTGGACTCATTGGTAAGAGTGTTGGAAACTTAACTGAAATGCTTATCAATATGCAAAGAAGTATAGTGTGCAACCAAAATGTTTTCATTGTTCATTTATGTGTCTAACTTTGTCAGCCCAAATCAATACAATTTACATACTATTTGCACAGGATCATCAGCTGTCTTTTTCTAATACTAAGTTTTACAAATTGCCTCGTTGTTGTACAATCATGTCTTATTATTCACAATGCCCCAACAAAACTGAAAGAGACCTTGTTATGATAAGAACATTGAGGAACACATTTTCTTTAATTGTTGGTGAGCAAATTCTGTCAAACATGCAACTAAACATGATGCATCTATGGAGGGGATTTAACATGACTATACTGTGCCTAATATGCACCAGTAACTTAAGAAATTGGTGTTAGACTTAACCTAATATTCCAATTGGTGCACCTATTGATGGAGAGAGTTCTAATCACATGTGTTGCGCATACTTCTTTATGGAATCAGTTTGAAGTTACTCAGCGTTAACAACAGCAGTTCTCTTGCCTATTAGTAACACTTGTAGTGCTAGCCTACTTTTGCCTACTTTCCAATAACAATATTAGCTCCTGGCCTCCCCCAAATACCCCTTTATGCAGTCAAGTCAGTTCACAGTTGTATGCAAATATTCTCTAAATGCTTTCTTAGGTTATTTTAATCTTCTTTTGATTTATCCTTTAATCCTGATACATTTACAATGCTCGCTTACCGCTCAATGTTCCTGTAGTTAGAACTTTAAATCCATCAAAATGAGATCCTTTTGAAGAAATTACTTTTGTCTGTGGATCCATCATTAAATGTTAATCATGAAAATTAAGAAATTTTCAGTTTAATTGCACTGAAGACATCATGCACTCTGCTGTTGCTAAATGCATCCTTCACCATACAAATTGCAGTTTTGACAAAAAATGGTGCAGAAAACTGTCAGTAATTTTGAGTTCAGTTTGAGTTTTGCTAATCAGGTCCTTGACAGCCACCCCCTCAGATTACCCTGTTAAATAAACCACCCAAATATATATCTTCTCTTTTATCTTCTCATCTGCTTTTGTCTTCAAGAATTATGACATTCAAAAGTATAATGATGTCTGGAGTGCTTCCCATAAATTAGGTAGAAGATGATAAGGATGCTTGTGCTTGTATTTGTCCCTTCTGCTACTGTTACTTGTCATTCAGCCTCTGAAGAAGATTCTGCCAGGATCAAAACGTCAGGCCAACTTACTTTGACACATAATATTAACCACATAGTCAACATTTTTTGGTTTGTTCTGACAACTCCTTTGACTTCCTTTTCATATTCATTCTACATCTCTCTGAGCAGCTGACAAATTGTTCGAGGTGGTAAGTTATTTCTAGCCACTCTGACAAGTGTGCCCACACATTTACAAGGTAATTCCTGTTATAAGCAAACATGGTATTGAAATACAACCTGCACTCAGTTTAATGTTGTTTCTTATGGTTTGTCACATTAAGTTATACCTTTATTTTATATAACCAGTTGTAATTGACAATCACAGCTGAAATTGAAGAAATCATGTACTAAAGTAATCACAAAATTTTGTTGTTGAATAAGTGGTACATTATTTGACAATTTGACTGCTGAATTATGTCAGAAAATGTGATTACCCCCTTAAAGCCCTTCAAGAAGTGTCATGCATAATCCACTTCTCGGCAAATTATGAACAGTTCAAACAGAATTATGTCAGATGCCTTAATCGACAAGGCACTATCTTTAGACGAAAGACGGGGTTACGGAAGTATTAGTCTATAATTTGACACAGATGAGATACATCTTACTTAAGTAATCTACAAAGAAAGAAAGCTGCTTGGCAAACTTATGGCAACAATTTCAGGAGACCTACTTCACCAGAAATGTTGTTACTATTTCACGGGTGAAAGAATGAACCTTGGTATTCAACGTATGCAGCTCTTTGTCACTGTTCAACAAATGCTGTCCAAAGTTACTATACAAACAACATGGGCTATAGTACACAGAAAGGAGATACATGTGTTCTCCAACAATCAGGCAAATGTTTGGTGTAATCGGCACCTGTTGTTACAGCCATAGTGGGACATATGCCAATGGTCAATTATTTGATATTATTCTGTAGCAAGGAAATGCATAATAGTTACTAAAAAGTAGTAGTGACTAAAAAAAGTACACACTGTATGACTCATCTGGCATTACTGCATAATTAATGACAATGTAGGAACAACAGATTTGTAAATAATTATAATAGCACCTTGGATGTTTTGATAGGTTGGTAGGTGTACATGTGCTGGAGGACATCAGCAATCTAAGGAAAGGGGGCCCTAATATTCTAATGGGATATTGCCTCCCCTTTAAGAAAATGTGGTTCATATTTAGGGTATTTAGTAAAATGCTGCTTTTATACAATAAGCATTTATTTAGGACCTTATGTAAAGCATCTCTACCATCTTTTATCTCTTTAGCACAGAAAGTGATCAATTTGATAACAATGTCTTGTGACTATATTAAACAGTATACTAAAACAGAAATAGCAGTCCTTTTCTCAGAAAAATGCGGAAAAAAATCAGTCATAATTCATACATAAACAATGGGCGAGGGAGAGGGGAGGATGGGGAAGGGTTAATGTCATTTTGCCCTTCCAATTTTCCACTAATCATTACCATTTTGTACTTGCATCATACTCTGCTATTCGTCATACTCTCTTCTCAATAGTGACCACGTTCCAGTGAAAACAGATAGATCCTGATAACCCTTAACTAATACACAGCGGCTAATTCTTGCACAATGTATGAAGAAATTATCTGCACACTCTATTATACTCTTGCATACACACCATTGGATGAACATGTGAACATTGCTTTAATAGCCTTTCTATGGATTATTCTATATACCTATTCTCAACCTGGAAACTTTATGTAGAAATAAATCTAATTTTACTGGTAGAGGTTGCTGTCATGGTTTCTTATATATCAGATTAATGTTTTGCCTTAGTCAATCTTGTATTCCAACCGAATTCAGTTATTTCAGCTAGTTACCTGTCCTACATCTGACAGTTGCTTCAATATACATTGGTGAAGCCCAAGAGCTATAGAAGCCAGCACATTAAAAAAAATACAGATGTCAGATTAAGGTATGTTTTGATCAAATTATGACATCTAGGCTGCCGGAAGTAGCTGCAAGGAATGATCTGACCATTATCCACTGACATAAGTAGGACAACTAATTTCACAATAGAAAAGCTAAAAATAAATGGTAATCAAAGTTAGCCGCATTTCATCTACTGGATTTGTACCTGGTTGTTGATTCATCCTGAGTAGATGTGAAGGGTAAGGTCGTCATGAAAACAACAGCAAAGATAATCCATTTCATTTGCAAAGTCATTTGCTTGCAGCCAGAACAGTCTCTCAAATCAATACATTTGTCACATTTCCTTCCATAACTAAAAGGCCAAGAAAAATCGATGAAAATGTTAAATTGAAAACTGTCAAGATGATTTTGATATAAATAGTACATAGCTAAGAAAGTGTAGAGATAATTGTGAAGAGCAAGGAGAGTTGTGCAACACCTGTAAGGCACTGCATTGGAACTTAAGGACTGCATTGATATATCTGAACTGCATTGGTACATTGGGACTACCATGGTACATTTGAGACTTCTTTGGTGCTGACTGCCTTGGTACATATGGGACTTCATTGGTACATCTGGGAATTCTTTGGTGCATCTGTGAATTCATTGGTTCTGATTGCATTCTTACATTAAGCCTTCACTGGTACATTGGGACTTGTAGGAACAGGATTTTCAGCTTTATCAGCAAATATAATTACAATTTTTATGTTTGCTACAAAAGTGGGATTTAATGCTTCTAGTTCATTGAGTTTGTAATAATCATTTTTCACATCTTGTTATGCTTCTTAATGTATACAATACACTTTTTGCATTCTTATACTCTTATATTATGAATATGTGTTCTAAACCGCCTTGTGGAAATCTATGAATAACAAACATGATCACAGCTTGCTATTGCATGGAAAGTGAGTATTTTGTTGAAACTGAAATAGTATTACACAGTTTTTCAAGTTTTTTATGCGAGAAAAACCCAAACCTCAATCTATGTTCTAGTTGTGAAAATATATTTCAAAAGATCTGGTCTTCAATAATTACAAGAAGAATTGCAGGTATATTCCATTTCAAAGACCTGGATACATTTTTACTGACGCTCAAAGCTTTAAACTTTAGCGGATGTGATTGGAAATACCTCAAAGCAGCTTTCTGATTGGTTGATGACCAGACATGTGATAAGTATTTGCCAACTGAATGGTGGTAACATTTTGTAGCTAAAAATTGCTAGTTATGAGTGGTAAAAAGGTATGTTAGCTCAAATATATCATGCTCATGCTATGTGTGAAGGGAATGTCCAGGTAGTTTGCCCAAAGGTTTCCGTCAGAGATTTCTCAAGGAATTTCAGTGATTTCAGAGACTGCAGCTTGTCAAGTTTGACCCACATGACAGTGTCGATTTAGAGCATTACTGAAGATCCCCATTATGAAGGGCAATTCTCCAATCTAGGATTATCAGAGCCAATTTGCATCTCACAACCTTCTAATACCATATAAGACATTAGACAAATAAAGGCAATATTACTAAAATGTTGTCACATCAACCACCTCAAATCAGTTCTCTGTAATTTGTGCTAGCTGACACTAATTAGAAATTTAAAAACTGTTTGGATTCTTCCATGATTTTCTTCTGATAGGAAAACAACCACTAGTGTAAAATATTAGGCTGACAGAAACAGTTTGTTTCACTTCTCTCATGTGAGCAATGTCGTCATAGGATATCCTTCTTTTCTTGCACTTGCTTTATAGACAGCTTCATATCTTGAACATTGGTTGCCAACGACAACAGTCTCTAAGTCTACCTTGGCAACAAGGACAACGTTATAACCCACACCAAGCTTGTGCAGGACTTATATTAACTCAGAGAGCTAATAATTTATCAAATATGACTTGCCTTTGACCGTCAAGTGCAATTAATCGATTTTCTCGAGCTACTTAATTGAGGTAAACTCAACATTCACAGTTTGAAAACTCTGTAATTTTCCCATTCCAACTAAAAGCAATCTTCACCAAGGACTGCTCAATGAATAATCACAGGCTGTTCCATTCATACCAATGGAATAGAGAACGTGTAGACAGATTGAGCATAGCAATTAAGTTTTCAATAATGGTGGATTTATGTTCTTCACAACCTGTATTTCTTTACCTATTTACCACTCAAACAGTAGAAACACTTTGGCCTAGAAATGGACTTATTTTTCTAATTAATTCAGGCCTATTGAATAAACTACATAATATATTCAACTTTTTGTAACAAGAAAGGTAGAAAGTGAGCATCCTGCTACAAAAGGATCTAATATTATGTTTAACTTATAAGTCATTATGCCCGGAAAGCAAATGATCAAAAGCTTAAAAATGTACTAAGCAGGAATTGCAGACATCTATAGGCCCATGTAAATTTTGTTGCTTGGAAGATTGCCAATTACTAAAATATTGAGTTTTAATAGATGTAGGTTTGGCACATAATGGTGAGACATTGTACTGATCCAGAATACCAGCACACTAAGATACTGTACCTTTCTCATTACTACAATCAGCATAGGTTTTACATCCATAAACATTTATTGTATATACATAGTCCAACCACCGTGCTTGAAGGAAAAAGAAAAACCACTAGTAGATCTAGTAACCCTCATAGAGAGACAATATTTCACTGAGTAGGAGTTCATCTATGTAAACTAATACACCTCTTACTTAAACCAAAGGAACTAGTTGAAAGTTCTTTCATGTTGCATACTAATCTATCAAACAAACAGACAAGAATATCTGACAGGTATAGGGAAGATATGAAGGACATTGAACTGAACAAATCTAAAATGGATATCACAGAGCTGATTTCCCCCCCCCCTTTTTTTTTACTTACCTAGCTTCATTTGACTATTTTAATTGATAGAAGTAGTGTTTTGAAATATTGTTGTTGTAACATGAAAATGTTAGCTAATTCAGTAATGTAGATTATACATTGATCATGTGAAACAGTATTTTTGTTCTCAAAACATATTAATACGATTTAATGAAAAGGTGGAGTTGCATAACATAGGGCGGTTGATGGTGATAGAGTTATAAAGACCTCTCCGTTTACTTACTTCAAGGAATATCTACCTGTTGGGATTTTGCTTACATTTTAAAAAGGACTAGCTAACAGATTATTCTTCTTCATGACATGTTACCTTATAGCAATTTGTTTACCAAAGGGATCCTACTGTCAGCCTAAATATTAATGATGTATTGTCTCTTCCACCTTTTTTAACGTCCATGATTATGAAATTGTCAATAACTCTGTAACTGGACGACATACATTAATCTTGGTGTGACTCACACTCGGGACCTTAAGATTGAAAGGCACCGGTGTTAACCACTGAGCTAACACTCCTATTATTTTCACATTTGTTTTTGAATTTCCACATTATTCCACATTATATCCATTATTTCCACATTTAATCACATGATAGATGAGAAGGACAGTTTTGTAGATATAGGTAAGTATTAATCAGTCAAGTGAATACCATGTAACCTGAATATGTCAATGTTTATGCAAAGGATAATGTTACGTAGTTGCAATAATCAAGTGTTTCTGTTTTGCCAGCTAATTATGCCAGTTTACAAGGTACATCACCTGTCTAGCTGTTCACACATACAACTTCTTAGTGACAAACATAACACATCACTGCAACACTCTGCTACTTCCTTAAAGTATAATTCCTTCTTGCCGGTTTTTATATGTGACAAAATATTCCTCGACACAGTTCAACTTTAGCATATTGCTGCAACTTGCTGGGAGCTCATCTCAGAGTATTATGTTCATATCATTTGCATTCACCACACACCTATTACAGTCTAACATTTCCTAACACAAACTTTAAGAAAGTAATTTATAGAGGTTGAGAGGAAAAACCAACCAAGCACTTAGTTCACAAGGTTGAAGAAGGAGAAAAAGAGAAAAACATGACATATTATAGACAGAAAAAAAAAAAAAACATCCTGGAAAGTTAATTGAATATGAGATGTGATCTGATTTGTTGACTGTTCTCTTCTAGAAACAAGATCCTGCTGCTGCATGTAATTACAGTATAATTTCAGCTAAGAGTAAAATGAAAGGTCTTCAGGATCAAAGCAGTGAGTCAGGAAAGTTTCAATGAACAGTGAAGTAGTATGCTTGTAAAGTTATTACATCAAATGACCAGAATCTTATTATTGAAGGCTTAAAGCATAGTACATGAAAGGCACTAGCTCTTTAGACTTTAAATTTCAACTAAATTGTTACCAGTATTTTGAGATTAAATGTTCCATGAATCTATTTTGGAAGGGAAATTCTAGTGGCTGAAGTTGATTGCTTAATAAAAATGCTGGAAAATTTGCTTCACTCTTATAGCATTTGAATGGGGGAAGATATGAATTTGTCAAATTTGGTGGTAGTTTATGAATGCATCTGTCAACAGACTACTGAATGATGTCCTCACAGTACTGAATGATGTCCTCACAGTACTGAATGATGTCCTCACAGTACTTCACAGCTGAAATGGTTTTGTTTTATTCATTTCATTATCATTCTTTACAATTCTTTACAATATGAACAATTCTTTAAAATATGTATCAGGCTTGAAGAGATCAACAAGAATATTATAAAAGCAAAGCAATGCTTTTGAATGATATTTGCCATTATGGCACCACAGACCACCTACTTAGCCAGTCAAAATATGTTTCATTCAATCAACCAAACCTTGAGTTAGGGACACAATATTGAGATGGGTTTTCAACTAACAGTTTCTCAAATAAGAGTTGTCATTGTCTGCCCCCACTTCAAACACCTGTCTGCTAAGAGCCAGGTAAAAAATGTTGGTGTGCTGCATAAATTTCTACAGCATCTTGCCATGACATGCACTAGAGATTAAAAAATAAAGCCAACCCCCCCCCCACAAACAAACAAGGAATTTCCTCCTTTCCTTCAAGTTAAGGGATCAAAACCTATGAGTTTATATCAGCTGTAGTCATAAGTCAAGCATTACTTAAAGGAATTGTCTGGTGGAAGATTTCGATACATTGTACTTGTAATTATTATTTTTCTCTTTCTAACCATGTAAAAATTGTCCCCATTCGACATTTTCTTCTTGTAGAAATCTGGTTTTCAAATTCACCAGTTTCTCACCAAAAGTACCGTTTGTTCGAACGCTTCAATATGGTGATTGACGTAGTGCTTGCAGATAGGCAAAACAGGCGACTTGAAGTTAGCACTCCCAATTCCACAGCAAATTAACTCACGTGTAAGCACATTGGATTGCCTCATATATATAACGTACATACTCGCGAACGTATATACTACGATGCTCAGTTGGTGTACTTGTATAGCGTTACACATAGTACACTCACACTCAAACCACAGTTCATTAACTGTTCTTTGAAATCGCTGAAATAAAATTCACGGATCAAATTAACAGTAAAAGGAAACTTGTAAAGTATTCGTTAAACCGAAAGATGAAACTTGGCGGGATCGATGTCATCGCAGAACTGTCCGATTGTAAACGTTAGTGTAGCCTATACACGCGGACATTCATCGCGCTGGAGCTGGATACCGCGATGTATAAACAACGAAGAGCCTGCTGTTAAAACTTATCTTGTGTTACACAAAGACCACGAAACCACCGATCTACTACATATATTGCGGCTTAAGGAGTTTTTTAAATCATATCTAATTTATAAGAAATTTCACCGGAAATTATTGAAGAAATTGATCGAATCGTTGTCAGAGCAGAATATAGCACTGAGAAGCTTAGGCTTCGCAGAACTGTCCGATTGTCAACATTTGAGTATAGCCTACATGCGAACATTTTTCGCGTTGGCGCTGGATAGCGCGATGTATAGCCTGAACAACTCAGAGTCAGCTGTTAAAATTTACCTTCTGTTACTCAAAGACCACGGAACCACCGCTCAAGTACATGGCGGCTTATGGAGTTTTTGAAAACATATCTAATTTTTAAGAAATTTCACCAGAAATTATGGAAGAAATTTATCTGTATACAAACGCTGTTTTTGTTGTGATTACCGTATAGGTACTGTGCGGAGGGTGGGTTATGACGCAATCTGCTATGGCAGAGCTGACGTCACGTATTGTACTGTTCAAATCATATTTGAATTGTCTATCCATAACGATTAAAAAATCGTTTCTCCGTCAAACGCAACATTAGCGTTCTCATACTTTGACAACATGTTTGGAAAATTATTTACTATTTTTTAAGGTAACTTCTTTGGGCCACCAGACAATCCTTTTAAGGAATTGCATACTATGATCATCAAGGGCAATGTTAATATTTTTGGGTAACTGAGTACAACAGATTTGTAACCAATGTAAAGAAAGAACATTTACATATATGGCAATGTCAGATGGATTCACAGTGCATAAAATCGTTCGAGAGTTGTCAGCAAGGAATAATTAATCTGCTGAACGTTGCTCAACAAGTGAGACAGCATGTGAGAAAGATCCTTACCATAGTGTGTGCTCCCAACCACCCCACCAACCACCTGCACCAATCATCCCCCTCCCTCATCCAGATAAAAGGAAAGGAAGTTGTGCATATTAAACCTAAAGCCTTGCTCCATCTGGTAACTGATAGGACAGTCATTTTGTCCTATGTGGGATTCCATAGTGGTGCAAGGAAGCGAAGTCTTTGGTTTCCCATTTCACTCGCCCTTTCATCAGCGAGACAGAAGAAAGAGACCGATATTGATAGTGAAGTTCACAGGGGTACCAACTCATCATAAAGCTATTTAAGGCAGTTGTAGCTTTTCAATCAGTTAAAACAAAGCAGAGTGGCAAACAAAAGAAAGCCTCAATTTTAACTTCTGATGTCAATTTTTAGCCTCAGGTTAATGTCACCAGCTCCTATTTAACATCTTGACAAAGATGATACTACATATACCTACAGCTGATGCCTTACATATATCTACAGCACAGCCAATACTAAATTGTATGTTACTATAACTGCACACTTAGAAACTCAAAGATTCACTGAAAAATATTACAAATTACTCAAACATAATACAAGACAAAAATAATTCAGTTGATGAACGTAAAACTATACGCATAGACGTAAAACTATCTTGTTATGTTTGTATATCATCCTTACCAAAGAATAGCCTTGAGGGACAAATGATGACATCACTTGCCAAAATAGATTCCAATTATCAACAATTACTTTATTTAATAATGAAAAATTGATAGTTTAGCTACTACAGGGACTCTCCATGAGAAATAAGAGCATTGGAAACCCATCGTAACCATGGACACCATGGGACAGACGAACATGTGAGGTACAACAAACTTTTCATATAGAAACATTCCTCACACTACAAGAAAGAGGTGCAATCACGTTAGCAGGCAATTAGTGGAAGTTTGTTAATAATATCCGAAGAACGATACAAGCTTGTTTCCAGTATTTTCTCTGTGATAATCCTTACTTGTCAATGTCATCTCTAATTTTCAAGTTGAAATATAATAACATTTGAGCTGTCAATGCATGTGAATTACTGCAACAAGTGGTAAACAACTAGTAGAAGAAATATAAGTTTATATATTCTGTAGTTTCAAATTAAGCACTCTGACAAGTTTTCATAATTTGCTAGTTGGACTGTCAATCTGTAACTAGCATCAAGCTGTTTTGGTTACTACAGATGAGCAGCTAATGATTGCTCATGTTTAAAGAAGCATCTGGGAAGGCTCTACTGTAGCTTTGTTGTAGTTTATATGGTTGTCATTAGTGGGAAGAATCCAAGTTTTCATCACACAGTTAAAGATGTGATATGTGAGTGACTCCCTGTTACATTAAGGTCTGTGCACACTTCATAATACTTTCTTAGTACTTTCATTTAGCTTGAGATGTGAATACTTAATGATACCGCATGAAACACAACATGATACTAAGGGAAACTGAAAGTAGCTGTAATTCACACTTATTATTATTATTCACGCTACTTTTACTGCAGCTCGTCCAAAACTGCAAGTCCTACTTTGTTTCGCTATAACTGAAAACTCTCAGGGGAATTTCCCCCACTAAGCTTGCTCAGTTGTGTTACAGCAAACTAGAAGGGGTGCTCCATTTTGCCATAGACTGGCTTAATGCATTAATTGCACACATGTCAATGGAGTATTAGCATGTACATAGGTTCATTTTTTGTATAAAAAGAGTATCTTCAAAATGACCTCTCAGCCAAACTTCCCATGTCGAGAGAGCAGTAAAATTCCTATTGAATATACCAGCCTGCATGTGAGAATCTATTGTACCTTGAATATACCAATTTGCATGTGAGAATCTACTGTAAATTCCTATTGAGTATACCAGCCTGCATATATGTGAATCTACTGTAAAATCCTGTTGGGCACAGGTATACACTTTTTATTGATTTCATTGATAGGAAATCACTTTGTGGATGATACATCCTCCTCCTCATGAAGGTTCAGTTTGTGGTATATTGTACATCATACATGTACTTCATAGATCATACATCTACATTATACATGTACATCATACATGTACTTATTACATCATACATGTACTTCATACATGTACATCATACATCTACATTATACATGTGCATCATACATGTACTTCATATATCATACATGTAAATCATACATCATACATGTACATTATACATGTACATCATACATAAACTTATTACATCATACATGTAAATCATACATCATACATGTACATTATACCTGTACACCATACATGTACATGAACATCATACATGTACTTCATAAATGTACATCGTACTGTACATTATACACAACATCATACATGTACTTCATACATAATAAATGTACTTCATACATGTACATCATATATCATACATCATACATGTACATCATACATGTATGGCAAGCCATGTGGGACAAACACTGCATAATATATCAGCGTATTAATCATAATTTATATGCGTATTAATTGGAATATATACGCGTATGTATTATTAGCCAATCATATGGCCCAAATATATCCGCGTATTAATTCGAATATATACACGTATTAATTCGAATATATACACATATTAATTCGAATATATACACGTATTAAATAGAACACATATGGGGATTAAATCCAATATATTCACAGATTAATTAGAATTTACACGAAAACACATTACCGCTCTTGCTGTGTACATTTACCAACGATAAATGTTTTGGCGGGCTCGCAAAATCGCTTCATAAAGCGAAACTTTACACATGTACAACACATATATATTCGAATTAATACGCGTATATATTCAAATTAATATGCTGATATATTATGCGGTGTTTGCCCCACATGGCTTGCCATATACATGTACACTATAAACGTACTTCATTCATACATCATACATGATACTTCATACATGTACATCATACATGTACATCATACATCATACATGTACATCATACATGATACTTCATACATGTACATCATACATGTACTTCATACATAATACATCATACATGTACATCATACATGTACATCATACATAATACATCATACATAATACATCATACATAATACATCATATATGATACATCATATATGATGTACAACATACATGCATACATACATGCAACATACATGCATACTTTCTACAAATTTGCTATGATTTCACATGGCAAATCATGGCTCATAAAGACACAAAAAAAAACCTAAC
Organism: Apostichopus japonicus; assembly: GCF_037975245.1. Taxonomy (NCBI): domain Eukaryota; kingdom Metazoa; phylum Echinodermata; class Holothuroidea; order Aspidochirotida; family Stichopodidae; genus Apostichopus; species Apostichopus japonicus. The sequence continues at coordinate 25,979,083 of NC_092579.1, forward strand.
AAAATTTTGTGGTTCCTTGCCACATGTTATATGAGAACAATTGCAAACTGTTAACTCTAACGGCTTGCAGAGTGATCAGCAAGGTTCTTGAAATTTCAATTGCAGAATTGATCTTTCCTGATGTAACTTCAGTTGACTCATGCTGGTACACACTGTTCTCCTTGAATTGCCAATCTGTGTGGTATGAGTTACATCAACTAAAATGCAGGTATCAAAGCCATTTGTTCACTATGTATTTTGCTACCAATGCTTATAACCAATTTTCCTTGATTTGGAATATCCTTGGTTAAGACCAGTTGTACTGTCTAGAATTTTTAATGTATAAATATTGATCTTTAAAACCAGCATCCAGTTTCTGATGTTTCAACAAGAATCATTGCATGCATTATTCTATCATTGGCTATCTAAACAAACTGTCAGGCAATTAAAGGCATTTATCATGTCAAGTACACAGCAAATGGAAGCCTGCATGGTAGAAGCATGAGTGGTTCATTACACAGATACACATCCATACATGAAACTCATATCTTCAAATATGTCTTTAAATTAGATAATTATTAACCTACATCTTAACTGATGGTTCTGAGTGGACAAATTTGTTGATCAGCATTAATGAAATCGTTTTTTATAAATTACCACACTGAGTTACCAGAACATCAATGTTACATAATTTAAGTCACTTCATGTATTTTGTGCCAGAATTCCTAAAGAAATGTGAAAGTTTGCAGTTTAAACCTTTAAGAGTTGAATCTGAATAGGCATGTCACAACAGTGCTTGGAAGAGTTACGTTTGTCCACATATAGGCTTTAACATTGACTTAAGTAAACAATAATGCCAATTGAATTGAAACTTTTGTGTTTCTGTTACAGAATAGGACCTGTGACATTGAAGCATCTGTCAGCAGTATTTCTTGTCCACGACTGGCATGTTCATTCATTTACTGTCTAACAACACACATTGCATTGAAACATTAATGTAAATGCAGAATGTGTCTTATGGAACAAAACATCATTCCTTCCATATTAGTTAAGAGTTAAAGCTAAGTGGTTAAATCAACCTACAGAATGTGTCTTACAGAACAACACATCATTCCTTCCATATTAGTTAAGAGTTAAAGCTACGTGGTTAAATCAACCTACAGAATGTGTCTTACGGAACAACACATCATTCCTTCCATATTAGTGAAGAGTTAAAGCTACGTGTTTACATCAACCTACAGAATGTGTCTTATGGAACAACACATCATCCCTTCCATGATAGTGAAGAGTTTAAAGCTAAGTGGTTAAATCAACCTACAGAATGTGTCTTATGGAACAACACATCATTCCTTCCACATTAGTTAAGAGTTAAAGCTACGTGTTTACATCAACCTACAGAATGTGTCTTATGGAACAACACATCATCCCTTCCATGATAGTGAAGAGTTTAAAGCTAAGTGGTTAAATCAACCTACAGAATGTGTCTTATGGAACAACACATCATTCCTTCCACATTAGTTAACAGTTAAAGCTAAGTGGTTAAATCAACCTACAGAGTGTGTCTTATGGAACAACACATCATTCCTTCCATATTAGTTAAGAGTTAAAGCTACGTGTTTACATCAACCTACAGAATGTGTCTTGTGGAACAACACATCATCCCTTCCATGATAGTGAAGAGTTTAAAGCTAAGTGGTTAAATCAACCTACAGAATGTGTCTTATGGAACAACACATCATGTGCTATGGCATTGCCAACCTTAAGGTTTAACTGCTCAATCATTCCCAAAATCCTATGAGCGAATGTATCTTCTCAAATATTACACTTTTGGTTTATTCAAATATGACAAATGAGAATGGTAATTTGAATCACATTCTGATAGATGTTTCTTTTATAACTTTCAAATGAGTGACTTCAACAGACTAAATATTGTTATAAATATGAATTGACAAGATATATTGCCTGAACAACTGTACTACCCGTACAGTATATTACCTACTTTCTGCAGTCATGACGGTAACCCGGGGACATTAATATCATCTGGAAATTCCCAAGGGAAGTACCATTTGGACACTTTCTAGACCAATGAATGTTTTATTTCACTATGCAAGATCTAAACCTTCGATTCACTACTGCATTTGGTCTAGAACTATCCGAAAAGTGAACTCGTCACGCAAGTCACGTTTTCTTGTCACGCGAGTCACAATACATCTTCATCGTTATTTTCATGCGTTACAACATCTTTTCCAAGTTGAATAGCAATTGAGGTAGAGGTGTTTTTCAACTTTGGTATGATTATAAAAAGTTATTGGAAACATTTTAATAAGACATAAGAAATCGAAAATTTGTGTGTGCATTCTGATTTTTGCTAATAGTAACTGTCACGCGAGTCACGTTTAGTTTTTCGCCAATTTCACCCCCAATACTTGAGGTATAAATATTTTTTCTCTACTGTTGTAAGCATTAAGGCGTACCATCACTGACTACATAAATGCTTTTCTCCCAGGTAATTACTTTATTTGTTTAATGATATCAAATAGAGAGGAATTGTTGTAAAAATGTCACGCGAGTCACCACGGAATTGCCAACCTTCTTGAACTTCAAATATGTCTTTTTGTGTAAGTACAAAATCAAGCATATGAAATTGAGTATAACATCTTGAGTACAAGTACAAAGAGGTACTTGACTTTAATTGTTTATGAGAATGAATGCACATTGCAAGGAGCACAAGTAAGTGTATGGACAAAATATACAAGCACCAGTCCTATGTACAACATGGTAATATTTGATGAATAATACTTGCATAGCCGCAGTCATATAGCACAGATGACATTCTAAATTGATAGTTTCCATAAATATCACATGTCACATAACTTGTATGGTACACTGTAGAACCATGTAATATTACACTGAAAATTTTGTTGAAAGGGGAGGGGAAGGAGGACCTGGGGGGGGGAAAGAATACATATTCTATTCTCTTCCACAAGCGTCTTCTTACTATTCAAGAAATGCTACTATTATAAACAGGATACCTTTCAACTTTAATGCAAAGATCTCAAAATGATCATTTCAATTTACCTACCTAGATAGTGCTAAGGATGAAAGGATAATTTGGCCAGAAAATTGATTTTCAATATCTAAATGATCATTAACAATAACTACTCTATGAGCAGGTTTACAGTACCTCTTACAGTACCTCATCAATAAAAGTGACTAGACTACCTATCATTTCAATAGCCCTGTAAGTAAAAATCTGAAATTTTTCATTTTAACCGTTGTTCGAATGCATCAATTTGGGGAATGATGTAGTGCAGGCAAATAGGCAAAACGAGTGACTTGAAGTTAGCACTCCCATTTCCGCAGCAAATACACTCTCGCCTGTACACGCACATGTGATTGCCTACTATATATTACGTACACATCGTGAACGTACATATACAGCCTAGTCTACCATGCCCAGTTGGTATGTATAGTGTTGCACGTAATACACTTTCACACTCAAACCACAGTTCATAAACCGTTCTTTGAAATCTCTGAAATGAATTTCACTGATTAACTTTTCAGTAAAAGAAAGCTTGCAAAGTATTTGGAACATCGAAAGATGAAACTTGGCGGAATCGATGTCAGAGCAGAATGTAATACCGAGAAGCTTAGGCTTCTCAGAACTGTCCTATTGTAAACGTTACAGTAGCCTACATGCGAACATTCTTCGCATTGGAGCTGGACAGCGCGATGTTTAAACAACGAAGGGTTTGCTGTTCAAACTTATCTCATGTTACACAAAAATCATGAAATCACCGCTGCACTACATATATGACGGCTCAACAATTTTTTTAAAACATATATAATTTATAAAAAATTTCACAAAAATTGAGGAAGAAATTAATCTGTATTCAAACATGATTTTGTGATTACTATATAGGAACTGTTTGGAGCATGGGTTATGTCGCACTCTATTTGCGAAGATGATGTCACGTTCTCTACTGTTTAAAGTATATTTGAAATCTACCCTAAACGATTAAAATATTGTTTCTCTGTCAAACGCATAATTAGCGTTTCCATATTTGGAAAACACGTTTGGAAAATGATTTACTGTTTTTTAAGGCAACTTCTAAGGGCTACCACACAAGTCTTTTAAAGCTTTCTTTTAGACTATTGTATAAACTGTTACAATGAGGCTGTGGTTTACAAATCCTGATGAGACAACTTTTGGCAAAAAAACCCTTCAATTCTCTTCTTTTTGTCTTAGCAAGTTAACAGGATGTACATGCAATATCAATTTAACATGTTCCAAACAGTTCAGGAATACATTGGGGTATGTCCTGTAGGTCAAATTGGGAGGAATCAGCTGAGCTAGACAAAAGTACTTTTCATCACTTTTCAGAGCCAGAGATGAAAAAAACCCATCCCGCTGACTCTTCTCTGGATATTGTTGTTGCAGGTACCGAGGACCAGCCAGACCAAGTGGACTGTGATCAGGAATACCGATAAACCCTGGAAGAATCATTCATGCACCCAATATGGTGCAGCTTATCAAAACTGGTGATTGGCAGTGTTATTGCAGACGTAGACCTGGTTACTGCGTACACAGTATAGCCCACATGTGTATTAAACACTGTGCACTGTGCATACTGAAAACTCCGAAAATACATCTTTAACGGACCTAAAATGGTAATTGCATAGAACTTTTGTCCTTTATATTGAGACGATTAAATAAAACCAGAATGCAAAACGCATTGAGGTTTTGATGGCTTCATTAGACTAGACTTCTGCTGAAGTTAACCAGAAATAGCTGTTACAATAAAATGGCCCAAACCATTATTTTGATGTACAATTACACTATGGCATGATAAACACAGGTCAGTCTACTGTACCGGGCAATACACACCTCCACCAAAACAATAGGACAGTCTTGTACTCAATGTGATGCATCCACACATCAAGTATGAGAAGTATCAACAATTCCCATTCTTAGATTTCATGTAAAAGGGTTCTCAGAGTTTGACCTTACAAGCAACAGGATTCTTGAACTCAATATGCCAAATCCATACACCAGGCCTCCCAGGAGCAGACAATTGTTTACTACTGAGTGAAGAGGTTTGTTTACAATCACATGGGATCATATAGTCTCTAATAGAGTGTGCCACCACAAGTAACACAAAATAAACAGTAGGAAATCATAATACTGATGTGGTCTCATAATGTGTCTTCTACATTATTTTGTATCAAGTTGACAACTAAAATAAAACAATGGACTACAAATTTAATTTCTAGGAGCTTGTGTCTTTATAAATTCACATGGTGACCTAATCTGTGTATAGAATTGATATCAATCTGCCCCAGTCTTCAGGAAAAGTACAGAAAATCAAAAGCAGAACATCTTTCTTGGTATGTTATCAAAGAGCATCTTATTTCTTTTTTGGTGTGGCTTGGATGTCAGGCTGCACAATTGGAAATTTTGAAAAATTGGGTCAATTGAGGCAGATTTACACCACTTTAGGCCTGAGCCAAGAGCAGCATAATGAAATTGCTTTCTGGTGAGTAAAGAGGTTTCTTTACAAGTGACAAAAAAATTAAGACTCTCATAGCAAAACCTCTTCACGGTCATGAAACAGAAAATTGTATGTGCCAACTTGTCAGAGGTTAGCTAGTGGGAACTGCTACAAGGAATATGAATATTGAGAATTCATAAAGCGCAGACATACCGATAATGGTGCTCAAGGCGCATCACAATATTACCCTGGTCAAATATAACCTGTCAAACATAGAGACAATCCCTACACATGGCAGCAGCTAAACAGCGCCCAACCGACAGTTTATCTCACAGGTCCCTTTTATACAACTGGTTGAAGAGAGGCAATGGAGATAAAGTACCTTGCCCAAGGACACAACGTAATGATCTGGCCAGGACTCGATCCTGCAAATCTTAGTCCACAACGCTCTCACTAAGAGACCACATTACTTAGATGAGTTACGTAGAATGGGGTGTTTTTAAAGTCAACAGGGCATTACGTGGTACCATGTCACATGCTGATGGGGTGCATATGCTGTCAGCCTTAAAATATGATACCATCACAAACCTCCATGTCCATAGTTTCACAGTCAAAATAATTTTCCCTTCACCAAGTACCTACAATATACTGTATATTCTACAATATATATATTTGAGTAAAGTGATAATAATCTCTGAACAGAATTATCTATTTGAATTTCTGTGGTTTTGTATACTGTTCACTACCATCCCCCCCCCTTCCCTGTAAAGTGCATTTTCATAAACATGTCATATGGAATATTTGACATCTAACATATAGATTCCATATATAACATACAAGGCGTCTATAATGTTTATATGCATACATTCAGTAGAGCTCAAGACTTTATTTTGACCAATACAATTTCAAAGAGGAATTTCAAACTGATAGCCGTCATTGATAGCTCAGTGGTTAACACCAGTGCCTTCCAATCATAAGGTCCCCAGTTCGAGTCACTCCAAGATTAATTTATGTCGTCCAGTTACAGAGTTGTTGACAATTAATATGAATCTAAGAGACTGACTTTGGTCAGCTTGCGGCTTTGATAAGCCAATGAGGCTTCTTTGCAAGTTAGTTCTATCCTCAACCATGTGTAAGCTATAACAAGATAGTCTCCAACATGTAAATATTTGGGTTAAGTTAAAGTTTTAATGAGTCAGGCAAAATCCAATAAAAGGGTATAACTGTCATTTGAAAGACGAGCACTTTGTTTGTTTGTATACTTCTTTCTTTCTATCTGTACTACTATTTCAGGGAGTCTTCCACATTGTTAAGCTTTTAAGCTTATATGAAAGACTTCCCTCCACTTTGTACTTTTGTGGAAAAACAAATAAATAAATAAATACAAAAAAATATACAGACAGTATCCATGTACCTCTACATTTGTTTTTCATGCACAGACAATATCCATGTACCTCTGCAGTAGGTAATAGTGGGTATGCATTAGGAGAGTTTTACTTCCTCAAGTGAGGGGGTTATTTAAGTTTACCTGACTTCAATTGATGCATAAAGTATTCAGCCCATCAACAACAGTCAAAATGGTTTCTTTGGAGCAATTTTTGTAAATCTTGCTATAACATCATAATTTTAGATTGAATGAAAATAGCAGAGGCTGATTGGTAACTCTCCTCCAAGTTTAGCATTCTTCACAATTAATACTACAACTGCATTTGATATTAAAGACTTCACAACCTGGTAGTAGTAGTAATCTATACCTTAGCATATATAGTCAAGGTCCATGAATACTCTGTATGTTTGGTCTACCAAAGTTGCATGTACGTGTGTAAATGTAAGATGACATCATAAGAGTGAAGCACATTCATAAATGCCAAACACCACTTCAAAGGTTTATGAACTACAAAAGTAATAAGAATAAACTTGTAATGGCCACAGGGAGCATATAAAAACAAAAATCAAATTCAATTACATATCATGCAAACTTGTACAAGATGATACAATATATTTTCTACTGTTAGGATAGAATTATGCTTTTGCCAAACATGTTTAAAAATTCTTTGGAAGGAAAACTGAAGGTATTGTGTGGTTTCCATTAGATAAGCTTTTAAATAAGCTCTTTATGTTTACAGTTTTATTGTGTTTTACTGAATAACTGAAAAACAGTAGAAAATCAACAAGAATCCATAGCAAAATTCTTTTAAGTGGGTTACATGTTCTATGTGGATACATAGATGTCTGTCTATGAAATTACATTTCACCGAGAAGTCATACCTAAAATAATGTACGAAATGCCCTATGAAAAAAAAAAAAATTGGGAAATCTGAAAACTTAAGTTTGTCTACTTGTTCCTGAGCTTTACCCATAGCAATGCTGTAATTTATAGTTATGGTAGAAATCAGTACATATTAACTATAGCAGAACAATGCTGTAATGTGTATTTATGGTAGAAAATATGATTAGTACATATTAACCATAATAAATGTAACAATGTTGTAATGTGTGGTTATGGTAGAAAATATGATTGGTACATATTTGTCAAACGAACATATATTTGTTGCCGGGGAAGGGCTTTAACTCTACAACTCTACATGGATGATGTAATGTAATCTGTTTCACTTTTGCAGTATTTGTTAAGAATTGGTCATACACCAGCAGATGTAGGGGCAATGAACATGCTTGTGAACAGCTGAGGTTTCCATAACACTGCAATAAGTTTTAGTCCTAAATAACAGATCATTTTCAAGCACCTTGTGTAAATTCCCTTCTTTCTTCAAATGTGGATAAGAATAGTACAAATACATTGGTAGGAAAGCTAAGTCCTGTAAGAGATGAGCATTGATGTAGAATAAACTACTAATATACTAAGCCTAATTGCAAGATAAAGCTCTAAATATTCAATACACATCTTTGTCAAAACACCAGTTTAAATTTTTAGGGTCCATAAACTCCAAAGTAGCCTGCATTGAACACCACAATACTTCCTATCAAACTTACAAATTATACCATCTGATATTTATTATGATTATTATGTACAAATTGCATTGAATACAGTTTTACTTCAACCATCTATCCCTTGTTACGTATTAGTCCCAAAACACAAATATGTGACATAAAGACAATGCATTATGTACTGCTTCAGGTTAATGTGCTACCCTTGCAGGGAGACTGCCATCTCTACCTCTATATAGCCATCCATACCCACAAGAAAGAGTTAATGGTATCACACCTGTCAAGCAGTCTCAGTTTCACACAAATATCATATTCGGTACTCAAATTTCATTTCTCAGTACAAATAATCTGTTAATTCCTCATTTATTCATTAATTAAAACTTATAAACTTGAATCTCATGACTCCTGCAGGGAAGCTGAGCATAGCCAAGCTCAACAGTAATACCTAGTCTTTTATCTTAGTGACAGTGGAGTATATGGGGGTCTCAGTCCCTTTTGAGAAAGTTTGGTTAAATGGATGGGTGCAATATTTTGCAGACTATTTGCAACTGCTTAGGCTATACATACATGTGTGCACTACACTATCTTTTTGTAGTAATATTCTGTTTGTCAATGGGGCCGGGAGGGAGGGTTGGGAGGGAGGGTTGGGAGGAGGGGTTGGGAAGGCCTACAAGTGGAACAATTTGGAACCATGCACTGTCTTGTCCCTCAAAGGATAGATTTAATTTTGATTCTAACATGAATAATTCTGACATATTGGCAAAACTAGGTTCAAATTTTCTCATTGTGCCATATTTTTACCCAACATTTGCTGTGTTTGTGGAAAATCTGAAAATCCTATATAAAATATTGCTCCCAAATTATCTCTCCTGAGATCAACATAGAGCCACAAACTTGGCACATTTACTTGATATTACATCAGTTCAGAGATTGTTGCATCAAAAATGTGAAGTAGATCAGAAATATGAAATTCTCAAACCTTATATAGATATTGAAAGCAAATCTGTGAAAACTTTTCTTGTCAGAACTGTTTTGGGACAACACTCATAAAAAGCCTACCGTCATATTTTTATGCTTAAATATGGTTTGGTCTTTGTCACTCCCTTGGTTCAATGGGGTCCAAAATGCCATAGCAGTAGAGTAATTGTGGTGGCAGAAAACAGGTGGTGTTTGTGGGTATTTCAGAGTAGAAGTTTAAGTTTCTTAGTTGCCTTGGTAGCCCAAATGCGGACGTTGGCAATGACAAACTTTTATCTCTGAATTTCAAGTATTTTCTTACAATTCCATCTTCTTTGTTGAACTTCCAGTTGGGTAAGAAGGACAAAATTACTGTTTATATCAAATTTCGTCTCCAATCTCTGGCTTTTCATAGTGAAATTTCAACTTGTTCATGGATATTTTGATTTTATGATGTAGACCTGTTATCTTCAGATTTCAACAATTAAATTATGGTCTGCAAAATTGTATAAAAATTACTTATTAACACAGTAAGTCTTAATTATAAACCAATATATGACTTGGATCACAGCATTTGGACACCTAAAATTTTAATTTTTTTATCCTGCTTTTTCTCCTTCAACTACCATAAGATAACATCCCTCATATCTAAAGTACTGCATCCACCCCTGACCATTCCCTGGCATTGTACAATAGTACAACATGGCCCCTCCCCATTAGTGAGTTCGTAAAAAAGGAGTGGGAGATAGGAAGGGGAGATAGGATGCGTCTATGGGTGAAATATATACGCTAGCAACGTGTACAAATACACACAAAAAGTGGTCGTTAGTTTATGGTTTCAATGCCACAAGATCATTTGATCAGAGTTGTCTGGTCAAGACTTTGTACCATCAATACACTTCTACAACACTTTTACATGACCTCAAACTACAAACTGTTCAATAATTACTGCCTGCTAAAATTTCATATGAGAACAATTTACATGTTCCACAGCACAACTTTTTCATACTTTGACCTCAAATGACTTTTGACCTCAAATGACCTTTGACCTGCACCAAAATCAACAGGGTTCTTGAACTCACCAAGGAGATCTTCTTGTCAAGTACATGCAAGCTTTACTTTGTGGCTCTCTTTATTGTATCCTACAATGCTTACCTCGGTTGTTGAGTAATTTCATCAGATAGTCCTTCCCTTCGTTATTGTGCTGTATGTGACCAGTAGTAAAGTCCTCGGAGATTGTTTTGGCAGTCTCTATACTGTCATTCAAAGATGATAGGATGACACCAACAGCTCCTCTCTTTACCCAACCACTGCAGTATAAACCTAGTTTGAAGATAAAAACAAAAGTAGGAAAGTGCAGTTTTGGCAGACCTTGTTGGATTTCCCGTGAACACAATTAAACAACTGCTGATTTCCCGTTGATGTTTGCACAGCAAACACACCGAGCACCGGAACTTCAGGAAGCGTACTCAAAATTTGGCGTGGGGTCCAGGGGCCTGCCCCAGGGCCCTGCGGGTTGAAGGGGTGCAATTTTGGTATATTTGCGTGTCTGGCGATAAAAAATTTTGCAGGTGCGGAAGGGAAATGCTGACAACATTTCGAAGTTACATTGTCACGAAACTGATGAAAAACTTGAAAACGACAAGATAGAGTAGCTACATTATGTTGAAATGTTATCAAATGAAAAGATAATTTGTCTTCCTTAGAATCTTTTATAAGTTTAACTTATGAAACTCCCGATATTATGAAACAAACATCCATCGGCAATACTCCATTTCTCGACTGCCACACACTGAATAGCGTGTACGATACGCATATAACAACTGCAGTGCAGAGGTGTTATGTTGGGCTGTGACCATAAAAGACTACAGAACACTTGCTGCGCGTTTGGGCTATGAAAATCTTGGCATGATTCCAGAAAAGTTTCTCACAGGTGCATGTTCGACAAGACCACTGCTGCTATGTGTACATGTATAAGTAACAAGGTACAAAGGTCAACTAGTGTAAGTTTGCTCTGCGATCTTTCGGCCGAGAGCGGCGATACTTAAAACTTTGCACAGAGAAAGTTGTATAGAAATTACAATATATGTGTGATGGCCAAATCATCGAACAAATGGAACACTGGGGAAATTTAGAAAACAAAATCTTTCGAAATGAAGTCAAACTCATACAAAAGAAAACGCTTACTCAGTCTTCGTGTACTAGCATACACAAAAATAGAAAAAAATGTAAAATGCAATAAATTGTTCAAAACATTTCCCATGAAGCTGATTATAGAAGTCAATATAACAGCCATCTTCTCGCGCTGGTCAGTGGCTGTCCGTGTGTCATGTCTACCTTGAAGTGTGTGAAAGTAGCCATTGACATTGCCCTTGTGAGTAGGCTGGGAATGCATCATTACCATACTCGTTGTAATTGCCATTAAAATTGAGAGCACTGCTTTCTGATTAAATTCCTTTAGTTTCTGAAACTTTTCATGTAAAATCTTACTTTGGTTTCACCCTTTTTTCACTTTTCGCTCTTTTTTCCCCCCCAGTTTTTTTTCCTTCAGCCTGGGTGGATTTCCCGCAAGCATCGTGCATTTCCTGTGAACCTGGTTTGGTAAGCAAGGTTTTCCAGCCCTGTCAGAAAGTGTATATTTAATACGGTCATATTTGCAGATCAGAGAGGGCTACAACTGCACATGATTCCAAGGTAACCTTACTTCACATTATAGCTGCCTGTGATTCATGGCTGATTATGAAGCACCCAGGTTAACTTACCTCCTGTGCTGATTATGAAGTGCAAAGGCAACCCAAACATATTACAGGTGCCTGTGATTCCTGGCTATATGAGGGTCGAAACAAATTGTACCTCACACCTCCATTAAATGTGCTTCTTTACTGAATTTGAAGGGCATACGGTACATCCCATGTTACATTACAACTTGTATCTGCAAAAACCACTATGGAACCTTACAAAGATACTGTAAGTTTCACATTTGTAAGAAGGTCCTTTGATATTTAAGGACAATTCAGCTGCTTTAGATCAAATCCAGAGTTTACCTTCTAGATCCTCAATCTCATGGGTACTAGCTGAATGCAATTAACCACCAGGTGACAGTTTACATCCTCGTGAGATATTCTGATTTACCCTCAAATCAACTTACTGGTCACACTCACATACTTCAGTCATTCTGCAGATGAATGATCTTCAACAGAAACCCAAACTGTTCCTCATATCTTCAATGAAAATGCATTCCATGAAGAGTGATAATTAATCACCTCATAGTGCCCTGTGACATCTCCCATTTTTCAGTAACTTTGTTGTATAAAGGGATAAAGAAGGTTAAGGTTAAGATGACCATATGCATGTTTCCTATAATGTGTCTCCTGTTCCAGGTGAGGGTGCTCCATCAGATCAGCCAACATTAAGACAACACTGATGAGAGGTAAAGTGATGAATTAGTACAGACTTCAGGTATAATATTACAACCTGTTGACCACAAGGTAAGTTTATAATTAAGGTTTTCACCCAGTGGGGTAGCAAAGAGTATCAAGACCCCAGTGCAACAATAGCAACGGGCCTATACTTGTATCATCCACTTTCTACAATTCCAAGGAGGTATCATTTGAAAACACCTTTCATTCATTTCAATGGAGGGAAATGACACAATTTTGCAAGCTACGTCGGTAAGATGGAGAGAAAGATGCAAGAGCAGGGACCTAAGACAGGCTAGCCATGAAAGTAAAATTAAGCCTAGGCCTAACGGTCATAACAAAAAAGAAAGAAATGGTCTGTTGGGGCAGTGCTTGCAAATTTTGATTGAAGTTTGTAGATGCTACAGACTCGTTAATAAATCCGGCGAAGTTTATTCAGCACAAGATTTTGAACGACAGATAACTAAATAAAAATAATGAAGATTGACCTGAAAATTGCATAGAACTGTGTCATTTTCACTGAACTTTTAGTGCAGTAAGCTGGAAAAGTTGAAGTTTTAAATTTGGCAAACATGTATTGAGACTTTATCTACTGAGGGCGGGCCACCAATTTATAACCTTGAGTGGCCACCAATTTATAACCTTGAGTACTTTACTATGTGTTACTATTTGTTTCTATGAACAATTTCATGGGGATTGAAGAGAGCATCTCTAATCAAGAATGTCAACAAAAATAAATCTTTCTCATAAAGCAGTTTTCAGCAAAACATGAGTCACCTTTTCACTTGAACCCAGAGGTTATCTTATTCAATGTCAATCCAATGTAATAACTTGGTAAGTCAATGCCAAATTATGAAAGTCATATATGATTGGATACTTAGATCACTTAAGTGATAAATCTGCACTGTTAATTGTGATTACATAAAAGCTATAACCTATAAATATATGGCACGTACGTGCTACAGACACTCTGTGTGCATGTGTGGTGCTATGGGAGTGTTAGTCTTCCAGATTGCACTAATACAGTATTGTTGAAAACTTTTTGTACAGATAGTATCGGGAAAATAATGAGGTGATAAACAATGGTCTACAGTGCATTTAACGCAGGATGATGCTCAAACTGGGGTATAACCGGGTGATGCATGAGGCTGTAGGCCGAGTGCTTCAAGCAATACTATTATTGCATTAGCTGGGCATTATTCTGTAACAAATACATGGTAGACTGTTCATTCATACAAACCACTAACTATCAACATCAATTCTCATGTCAGAAATAAAATGTTATAACTTGATATAAACAATAAAAGGGAAATAACCTACAGTTTAAAACAGAAAGCTGAGGTTCTTGACGTTTATATTTGTTAAAAGTCTCAAAACGATGTAAATAAAATCAAAAGAATGACAGTAATAGGCTACGTATGTAGTAAATTGAACAACACTACACAGGAACCAGGAGGATCTGACATAGAGCATGCGTCACCTACGGTTGTGATAGCAACATGACCGTGTTCATGTCAGGACAGCAGCACAGTGCACTGACATGAAAAGGTATTTGATTAGATGGAGATATGTAATAACCAGGACTTGAAACATTGACTTTCTTTTGGAAAATGATGTTTCCTGTTCCTTGAAACCTGCATTTCTTGAATACATTTGCTATTCCAGATCATTGTGGATATTGTTGCTGTAACAATAGGCCGAGGTTTAGATGGTATGTATAGGTTAAGTGTTAACAACAAGAAGAGTAATAACTAGTCTTATATAGCACAGACTCCAACAAAGCTTTACGCGGGTACCGAAGGTACAAAACTTAACAGAGTTGAGAGAAAAGAAAAGTTTAAAGACAGTGCCTGAATTGAGTAATAGAATCCAAAGAACAAAGTTCACCCAGGAGGGAGTTCCATAAACATGTTGCACAATTCAGAAAGCTACGGTCACCGAAAGATCTTGTACGTGACATTGGAACCTGAAGTTGAAGTTGATAATGCGAACGTACTGGTCTACATTTTTTAGCTTGCTGCTGTAAGAGAACATTAAAGTAGGTTGGGGTACCAGTTTTAATGATATGAAAAGCTAGAATGAGGATTTGTAGTCAATACTGAGTCTTATTGGTAACCAGTGTAGTTCTTCCAGTAAAGGAGTGATGGGGGTAAACCTGTTGACCCTGGAGATTACAGCATGAATAAGTTTCTCAGTAGCAGGCCTATTGAGATATTTCCTAAGTTGCCCTACCCGCCTAATATGAAACATTGTCGACTTATATATGTGGTTAACTTGCTGATCCATAGAACGGTGAGTGTCCATGTACACACTGACGTCATATACACACTGTCCATATACACACTGACGCCACGTCGAGACGTGACGTCAGTGCGGCACATTGGTCAGAATCAATCCAATCTCACTCTAAGCTTGGCCTTGATACAATACACAGGAATGTGTACAGACTATGGCTGTGATTAATAAATCTCTCAAATAACAATATCTGAACAACATTATTATGAAGAAGAACTAGTTATGGGATTCTGGATCATTTTAACTCTCAAAAAGATTGCTAACTTACAAGTTAAACTGGAAATTTCCATCTACATCACTATTTTAGTTTCAGAAATTTGAACTTTCCTCGCTACAGTGTAGCTTGCTAATGATAGCGTCCCTACAGCCCCGAAATGAAGTGCCGCGATGATGTCTCAGCTAGTCGCTCATCGTTTCCCACTGTTCAAAGTATATTCGATTAAGTACGTGCGAGGTTCAAAAATTCACTTCTCCTGAATCATAGGATGAAAAATCCCTGAACTAGGACTGTGGCAATTAAAACATGAAGGAGTTTATTTTCATACATCCAATAGTTAAACTGCCACTAAAACATTCCTTTTAAAGTAAAATTGATTAGTGCTGAAATTCAAATACAAATCTCATTGAATATTATTAGCAAATCATCTTCAGCTATAACTCTTTCAATTTAGCAAGTTTGAGTAAATGACTTGACAGTATACAAAATCCTGATGAAGGTAGGATTATGAAAATGTCACTTTGCAGTTTGCCCCCAACAAATCAAAATTTACATATCCCCATTGCCCCTCAAACCTTGTGCCTATTGGATTCTTTCCACAATCCCTGGCACGGTATACTACTAGTGTGACCCCACCAAGGTGTGTTAATACTGGATGCAACAGCAGAGAACAGGGATAGGAAGAAGGTCAACTTAATAACAAGCCCCTACTGTACATTCACAGAGAAGATCTAATCATGCAATAACGTCCTGGAAATAAACCACTTACTCTTCATCCTGTTCAAAGTCATAAAAGAATCTCACTAATCAACAGTCACTTAAAAAACTCTGGGGTTCAATATTGCTTTCTAAGTTTTGTCTGTATATATATAAACTGTGTGTGTGCACCATGTTTTTCCAATTGTCTACAGTGCTAGCCTCTTTGATTACCATGGCAACTGTCTTCCAAGGATTTGTTAATTAACATATTTTTCTTGCTAACATATTTTCCTTGGTGAAAATGAATGGTACCAGTATCATGATAAATATGTTTGAAAAGGAAGCAAATCAAACTAATACTTATAACAGTTTACATAGAAGATACATAATATACTCTTATTTTCTGACTCACTGATACTTAAAATGAATCGCTGGTGGTTTTTTGACCTTCTCTCATCCTTGCAAATCTATGCTATATTGAATCTTTATACCTGTACCTTTCCATTCATGTATGGCACATTGTATTATTTTCTTATGGGACTCGGTAAAACTTGATCAAACCTAGCACTTTCGGACAAAGAATTTGCTCTTTTCGCAAAAATTCCTGAGTAGGTGACTGCAGGTCACCCAGAGATGTTGAGTCGTTATAGGAAAACTTTCGATCAAGCTATTCACTTAAGCACTAACACTAGGCGGATAAGATACTATATCATACTGTTATTAACAAAATGCCAACAAATTGTGTAGTAGGAGGTTGCAAAACACTTCAGAAAACCTAAATTTAAGTCTTTAACGTTTCCCAGTCATCAAACCGATGAAAAACGTCACAGGTTTTGGGTTCATTTTGTGAGGGGTTTCCAACTATCTGCAGGCAAACACGTATAGGCAGTATAGTCTACACAGAGGCCCTCTGAAGGTAGTCTCCCTAATTTTTTTTTTATATATATGCCTAAACACATTAGCCACAATTGCCCTGTTATTCTAATGAGCATACACAATTGTTTATCTTCAGCCATGATTTACCCCATAGGTGCAGGAAAAAAAATCATGTTATAAAAGAGAGGTTGTACACTGCGACATGATTGGTCCTGCGTGACTTAGTTCTCTTTAGCAGAACCAGCGACATGACACTACGCATGACATGACACTCTAGGAGTGTTAGCTCAGTGGGTTATAACGCCGGTGCCTTTCAATCATAAGGTCCCGAGTTTGAGTCACTCCAAGATTAATGTATGTCGTCCAGTTACAGAGTTGTTGACAATTGACAATTCATAATCAAAGATGTTAAATATGAATCTAAGAGACTGACTTTGGTCAGCTTGAGGCTTTGATATAAGCCATTGATGGCTTCTTTGCGAGTTCCTGCTTGCAGGAGGATTTAAAATACATACATACACACACTACATACAGTAAGACATACGGAAGATATGCATTGTAGGCATGTATATATTGTACTGAGACGGTAAAAGATTTCGCACTTTTTAACTTTTGAAAATAGTACATGGAATATGGAATCTGTCAGGCGCTTTTTTTACCGTGGTGTTCCCTTCACTTGTGTATCTGCTCTCGTGGAGTTGTGACTTTCTGAAAGCCTTACTTTATGACACACCCAAAGCTCTACATTCGTGGCTTCGTTTAATATTGCATATACTGACTGGAAACTATTAAACTGCAAACAAGATTAATTGCAACAACAAATGAAGAAATACCTGAGATGTCGACATATATCACAAGTTAGGCATTTTAATTGAGGCAAGACCTCGATATCCTATCCTATCAGTATGTATACTGACCTATAACAGCAACTAATCTTAAAAAATTTGACCAGACGTTTAGGCAGTCTTTTAACCATAATTTACTTTTAATGGAAGAATTGCTACCAAAAATGATTTAACAAATCTGTGAACAATTCTAACAACAATTTCTTTCTCTTGTAGCTGCCTGTTTATTAGAAGAGTGAATCTAACGAGAAGTAGGTGGAAAGTCCATTGTTATTGTTTCGTGGTACACTCTTTTCATTAATATCACATGGTGACCTGACGTACGTTCATGAGCTTTTACGCGTCACGTTTCTGGTCAGCAAGAATCTGCTAACTTTGACATCAAATTTCTCTAAATTAGTGTCTCTTTCAACTAAACGGGAACTACAGTATTGTTTGTGTACTAAAATACTTAAGTATTAGCCAATAAAGAGAAAATTGTTTTCGCCTCCAGCTATGCATTTTAAGTGGAAAATATTAATAAAAATTGTGGCATGCTGATGTAAAGTTGTATAGCATACCAACCATAAAATGTTAATAAAATTTCTAACTTTTGAACAAACAGTTAATACTGATAGGTTCAAACCAATGACCAACTGTCCTCAAGTTGACATACCTCCTGACATTGACATTTAATAACTTTATTTCTGACATATGATGGTACGCTATACCTGCGCTATAGTTAATTGGGCATTAATCTTCCTGTTAAGGAAAAGCGGTTAAGGTGATCTCATTGAGTTTGCTCAGTGGTTTAATTCTACCCTTCAGCTATATTATATGGTTTCATCTATTCTATCCTTCAGCTATATTATATGGTTTCATCTATTCTATCCTTCAGCTATATTATATGGTTTCATCTATAGTATCCTTCAGCTATATTATATGGTTTCATCTATTCTATCCTTCAGCTATATTATATGATTTCATCTATTCTATCCTTCAGCCTATATTATATGGTTTCATCTATTCTATCCTTCAGCCTATATTATATGGTTTCATCTATTCTATCCTTCAGCTATATTATATGGTTTCATCTATAGTATCCTTCAGCTATATTATATGGTTTCATCTATAGTATCCTTCAGCTATATTATATGGTTTCATCTATTCTATCCTTCAGCTATATTATATGGTTTCATCTATTCTACCCTTCAGCCTATATTATATGGTTTCATCTATTCTATCCTTCAGCATATATTATATGGTTTCATCTATAGTATCCTTCAGCTATATTATATGGTTTCATCTATTCTATCCTTCAGCTATATTATATGATTTCATCTATTCTATCCTTCAGCCTATATTATATGGTTTCATCTATTCTATCCTTCAGCCTATATTATATGGTTTCATCTATTCTATCCTTCAGCCAATATTATATGGTTTCATCTATTCTATATCCCACAGCTATATGATATGGTTTCATCTATTCTATCCTTCGGCTATATGTTATATGGTTTCATCTATTCTATCTTTCAGCTATATTATATGGTTTCATCTATTCTATCCTTCGGCTATATGTTATATGGTTTCATCTATTCTATCTTTCAGCTATATTATATGATTTCATCTATTCTACCCTTCAGCCTATATTATATGGTTTCATCTATTCTATCCTTCAGCATATATTATATGGTTTCATCTATAGTATCCTTCAGCTATATTATATGGTTTCATCTATTCTATCCTTCAGCTATATTATATGATTTCATCTATTCTATCCTTCAGCCTATATTATATGGTTTCATCTATTCTATCCTTCAGCCTATATTATATGGTTTCATCTATTCTATCCTTCAGCCAATATTATATGGTTTCATCTATTCTATATCCCACAGCTATATGATATGGTTTCATCTATTCTATCCTTCGGCTATATGTTATATGGTTTCATCTATTCTATCTTTCAGCTATATTATATGGTTTCATCTATTCTATCCTTCGGCTATATGTTATATGGTTTCATCTATTCTATCTTTCAGCTATATTATATGATTTCATCTATTCTATCCTTCAGCCTATATTATATGGCTTCATCTATTCTATCCTTCAGCCTATATTATATGGTTTCATCTATTCTATCCTTCAGCCAATATTATATGGTTTCGACTATTCTATATCCCACAGCTATATTATATGGTTTCATCTATTCTATCCTTCGGCTACATGTTATATGGTTTCATCTATTCTATTCTTCAGCTATATTATATGGTTTCATCTGTTCTATCCTTCAGCTATATTATATGGTTTCATCTATAGTATCCTTCAGCTATATTATATGGTTTCATCTATTCTATCCTTCAGCTATATTATATGATTTCATCTATTCTATCCTTCAGCCTATATTATATGGTTTCATCTATTCTATCCTTCAGCCTATATTATATGGTTTCATCTATTCTATCCTTCAGCCAATATTATATGGTTTCATCTATTCTATATCCCACAGCTATATGATATGGTTTCATCTATTCTATCCTTCGGCTATATGTTATATGGTTTCATCTATTCTATCTTTCAGCTATATTATATGGTTTCATCTATTCTATCCTTCGGCTATATGTTATATGGTTTCATCTATTCTATCTTTCAGCTATATTATATGATTTCATCTATTCTATCCTTCAGCCTATATTATATGGCTTCATCTATTCTATCCTTCAGCCTATATTATATGGTTTCATCTATTCTATCCTTCAGCCAATATTATATGGTTTCGACTATTCTATATCCCACAGCTATATTATATGGTTTCATCTATTCTATCCTTCGGCTACATGTTATATGGTTTCATCTATTCTATTCTTCAGCTATATTATATGGTTTCATCTGTTCTATCCTTCAGCTATATTATATGGTTTCATCTATTCTATCCTTCAGCTATATTATATGGTTTTATCTATTCTATTCTTCACTATATTATATGGCTTCCTATATTCTATCCTTCAGCCTATATTATATGGTTTTATCTATTCTATATCCCACAGCTTTGGTTTCATCTATTCTATCCTTCAGCTATATTATATGGTTTTATCTATTCTATTCTTCACTATATTATATGGCTTCCTATATTCCATCCTTCAGCCTATATTATATGGTTTCTTCTATTCTATCCTTCGGCTATATGTTATGGTTTCATCTATTCTATCCTTCAGCTATATTATATGGTTTTGTCTATTCTATCCTTCAGCTATATTATGTGGTTTTATCAATTCTATCCTTCAGCTATATTATTTGGTTTCATCTATTCTATCCTTCAGCTATATTATATGGTTTTGTCTATTCTATCCTTCAGCTATATTATGTGGTTTCATCTATTCAATCCTTCAGCTATATTATGTGGTTTCATCTATTCAATCCTTCAGCTATATTATATGGTTTCATCTATTCTATATCCCACAGCTATATTATATGGTTTCATCTATTCTATCCTTCAGCTATATTATATGGTTTTGTCTATTCTATCCTTCAGCTATATTATGTGGTTTTATCAATTCTATCCTTCAGCTATATTATTTGGTTTCATCTATTCTATCCTTCAGCTATATTATATGGTTTTGTCTATTCTAGCCTTCAGCTATATTATATGGTTTCATCTATTCTATATCCCACAGCTATATTATATGGTTTCATCTATTCAATCCTTCAGCTATATTATATGGTTTCATCTATTCTATCCTTCAGCTATATTATATGGTTTTGTCTATTCTATCCTTCAGCTATATTATGTGGTTTCATCTATTCAATCCTTCAGCTATATTATGTGGTTTCATCTATTCTATATCCCACAGCTATATTATATGGTTTCATCTATTCTATCCTTCAGCTATATTATATGGTTTTGTCTATTCTATCCTTCAGCTATATTATGTGGTTTCATCTATTCAATCCTTCAGCTATATTATGTGGTTTCATCTATTCAATCCTTCAGCTATATTATATGGTTTCATCTATTCTATATCCCACAGCTATATTATATGGTTTCATCTATTCTATCCTTCAGCTATATTATATGGTTTTGTCTATTCTATCCTTCAGCTATATTATGTGGTTTTATCAATTCTATCCTTCAGCTATATTATTTGGTTTCATCTATTCTATCCTTCAGCTATATTATATGGTTTTGTCTATTCTAGCCTTCAGCTATATTATATGGTTTCATCTATTCTATATCCCACAGCTATATTATATGGTTTCATCTATTCAATCCTTCAGCTATATTATGTGGTTTCATCTATTCAATCCTTCAGCTATATTATATGGTTTCATCTATTCAATCCTTCAGCTATATTATATGGTTTCATCTATTCTATCCTTCGGCTATACTATATGGTTATATGGTTTCAACTATGGTTTGATCAAATTCCGACAGAAACAGAAAGAAATATGCTTGTAAAGGTTGAGAGTCAAACTGCTCCAAGCAAGCAAAACTTTACCTAACTTCACCTATGCATTGAAATTCCCTGTAAATTCCACTGATTGGGTGGAATAATCCCTGAAAGGGTCTCAAACTAGAAAATAATGTTTCCTTGTTTCACTTTACCAATGTTGGCTGTATCATAAAGGCTTCATAGATTAAAATTGAGGTTAAAATTTGACTGATGAATGCTACCACTAGTCTATCAGTGCAGCTACATATATAACACAGTGTGCCAAGTTATTAAGGGAGTTACCATACATCAACATATTAATGTGGAAGCACAACATATTGATATTAATATTGGCATACTGATGTTAACTTGGAACATGCTGACAACTTCCCCAGCATTCTGATAGTTTTTTTATTTCTTTATTTTTCGGTTACTTTGTGACACAGTTGGCATTTTATAACTCATTAATTAAATATCTGATAAAAAAATAGCAATTTTGGAATTATAAATTAGTAGATGAGCTTTGATTAGTCTACATGGGAAGGCAAGTGTTGTTTTGGAATGTTGGTTCAAATATATTGCTGATTAATACTTCTTTTGCAATCATAATATTTTTGCTTGGTTTCATTCTTCCTTATAACCAATTTGCCAGGACAAAATTTTACGTTGGATTTATGGCAATTTCATCTTAAAGTTTGTGTTTTTTGCTCCTGTCATGGAAAAGAAGTGATTGATATTACCACTGCAATAGTTTTACACTACTACATATTCCCCAAAGACTTTTTCATTTATTTTTATTTTGTTGCTAAATCTCTGAAGAATATTGGGAATGGCCATTGTTCCAATATCAGTTAAAACAAGTAAAGAAAAAATATAGCCAAAAGTTAACTGCTTTGATGATGATATTATCAATCAGAAAGTTTTTTTACACACGCAAGGAGATTTGAAGGTTCAATTTAAAAAGCTTTTTTCAAATAAAAGGAAAAACAAGGAACAGTGGCTAGATGTTTGGACAGTAGTAGAATTAGAGAAATGCCTTTCAACTTGGGGACGGATAGTCTACATAATTTTAACCAATCAAAGAGAGAGGGAGAGAGAGAGAGAGAGGTAAAACTTAACACACTGCTCATCTTATTGCCTGTGTAAGAAAATGTGTCAAAACGTGAAAATGTGTCATAGGGAAATTCGGTCTTCGTAATAGAGCAATACAAATTTGGAATGATCTATCAAAAAAGTTGAAGTCTTTACCTGCAAAAAACCCCCATTCACCAGACATTTGAAAAAGGAATTGATTATCTCGTACTAGTATTATATAATCTATTCACGTATCCATCTCAGCATCATTAGGATATTATTACTGTATATTTAATCCTTACTGTATGTATACACTGTATTATTTATATTTGTATTATTTTCTTTTTCTTTTCTTCCAGGGAGTCTCCTATTTTGTTGAGTCTTTTTAAGACTTTATAGGAGACTTCTTTTCCCATTGTACACAATTGGCGATAAAACAAATAAATGAATTTAAAAAAATGCAGAGGGCCAGGTTTGTCTAAGTTTGAAGGAGATATATGATAGGGTGGATATGGAGAGAGAGAGAGAGTTGTGATGCTTTAAAAGATGAATTCAGGGATAACATTATTTTGGATATGTTGTAGACTGCTAAGAAACACTGCATTCAGTCCAGGCTGTATTTGTATATAACACATAAATAGTTTTTGACAAATGATCCTTTAATAAACGTCCGAGACTCATCAAATGAAGTGACTGGATGACTAAGCCTAACACAAAAACCATCAGGTCAGTGACTCAGATGTAGTAACAAGTAGGAAAATAAGAGTCTTCTACGGCATCAAATAACATGTTTATAGTGATGCATCTCAAAATGATCAAGAATAAATGGTGTTGATTGTGATCCATGGGTGTTCTGTGTTTCATATGTAGTTGAAAGAACAGGTTTTGCTTGAGTAATCAGTGAGACATACAACTTTTGTAGTTGATGTCTTTCTCTAGTTCACATTGGTTGTTTTTAGTAGTGTGGCTCCTAGATGCAGAACCCTAACCGGTCTGGGTTTGGCTGGAATAAATATAACTACCATTATTAGTTTATTACTTGTACTTCAAAACTGAAAGGAAAACATTCTACAGATTGTGTGATTCCATTCATGTACCGATACAAACATTGTGGAATTGTATTTGTACTCATGCTGTTGTACTAGTAATGCAAGTCTAGTGGTAAGAATAACTCCCATACTACAAATATATATAGTCAGAAGAAACATTTCATAGAGAATTTACTTTCATTGAGCTCAAAACACAGCTGGTATTTGCATCTTAATCAGGTAAGATTCTGTGATGTATCTTGTGCTGGCATTGAAAGACCTCAAGCTGATTGTAAATTTAATACATCCTAAATTTCCACAATCATGAATCAGGTATTATATAATATCCTTGGGTATGAGAAGATTCAGAGATGTGGGTGAAGGTACAATTCCATGATGCTTTCAAATAATACAGTTTGCAATGCAAATTGACTGTTAAGGCATTAGGCTGATAAAAATGCAACATTTACATGGATTTATTCTGGTTTACTGCTTGTGTAATAGAGTTTGGATAAGATGATAAATTGCAAAAGGTAGTCAAAATGTCCTACTTTCCAAAATTGCTAAAAGAGTAACAGATCATTTGAAGAGCCTTTTATTCACATTTTACTAACTTTCAGTGGAAGGGGGAGGTGGGAATTGAGGATGTGAATGAAAGCAAAATTCTACTAATGACACTAATTATTGGTAGGAGTTGCATGGGAGGGAGAGAATAAAGAAAACTTTGTTTACAAGTACTTGAGCTGGTCAGGAACCAATGATATCAAAGCTAAGAAATCTTCTAGAAACATCTCCAAATAGGAAAGTAGATAAAATAAAAAAATGAAGCTTGACATAGTCATCATATCCGATACAATGTGAATCTTACGTATGGTTTGGGCTTTAAAATGAAAGAATAAAAGCACATTAACTGTCAAGTGTAGCAATCAAACATATTCACAAATTGAACAACAAAATAGAGAATGGTTTTAATACATTCATATGTAGCTTTGATTATACTGTAGGACAAACTATTTAGAAGCAAAAACAATACTAATTTATCACTTGTTAGTTTAACTTAATGGTGGGCCACACACTGAAAGAATTTGCAAAGCTTATAGCAGTTGTAATGTTAAGGTTGGAAAAGAGCTTGTATGGTTTGATACTAGCCTAAGAATTGAGAACAAAACCTAATATGTAAATTGCTTTTACTTTGAGGTCTGGCATCCTTTTCGTTCTTGAGATATCAATGCTTTATATTAGGATTTCCTACATTGGCCTAACTGACCATGCAACTTCCCACATGATGCCTACACGATGCCTACACTGTACTCCTTGTATCTATTACATAGCAACCATCTTTGAAATAATAAACTCTGCTCATGACAGCATTCATGAGATTTAATATGAATTAAGACAAATTGAACAAATCGGTCTCTAATGACAACAGATGATCTAAGACCTCATCCACAAACAAGAGGCTTGTTGAGCTCATCAAGAGGAATGAAGGATATGTTAAGGGTGAGGTCTGGCAGGCTATTGTTTTTGAGGTAATCTTCTTTACAAGTATATTGTTATAGCCTACTGTACATGTTGAACATGTCATACGCACCTTTTCCCTTAGTTATAAATTGTTCTTATGCTGTGGTGATGAATGAGAATGTAAATTTAAATGTTATTTATCCTCAAACATGCTATATATCAGTCTAACTTGAAATAAATTATTTCATGATGATAAATTATCATGAAATAATATATTTCAAGTAAGTTTGCATTTCACTAAACTAAAGTGTGTTTACTATACACTTAACAATGACAGCATCCTAACCTATAGCATGGTTATATGAGAAAAAAAGCAGACTCAATCTGTATAACCGATACATCAGTTGTTAGATTAGGGTGTTGCTATACAATGATTTCAGAACATTTTGTGCAAGTGCATCCAATTATGAGTTTAGAAGATACAGGTACTGTACTGCACACACATTAAATTACAGGCCTACAAGAAGTAGTATACAAATAACTATGATGGTCCCACTCAAACTATTTAACATGCCCGTATAAGTGTATTGTGGGGGGAATGGGTGCTGTGGCTGCTTCCAGCATGATGGTCCCACTCAAACTATTTAACATGCCCGTATAAGTGTATTGCGGGAGAATGGGTGCTGCAGGGCTGGAAAACCTTGCGAACCTTCCGAACCAGGTTCGCGGGAAATCCGCGATGCTCTCGGGAAATCCAGCGTTGCTGGAGAAAAAAAAATCGGGGAAAAAAAACGGGACGAAACTTAAAAAAAACACGAAGGAGCAAAAAAGTACATCTGTAAAATAATAAGGAAAATTTCAGAAGAAAAGTTTCAGAAACAAAAGAAAAATGTCCAGAGAGCGTGCTCGCAATTTTAGTCACAATAGCCTATAATGAGTAATGATGTGTCCCCAACCCACTCACAAGGGCAATGTCACACGGACACACACGGCCCAGCGCGGGAAGCTTGCTGTAATAAATCAGCCTTGCGGGAAATGTTTTGAACAATATTGCCATTCCACATTTGTTTAATACTTATATTGTATTTTAGTAAACGTTTTCTTTCGTATGAATTTGACTTCAATTCAGTGTTCCCTCAAAAGTGCGGGATTCCCTTCAACTGACTCAGTAATCCCGCAAAGAAAACATTTGTCTGCTAGAAATCCCCGCATCGTTTTCTTGCATTCGCGATAAGTTTATACTCAATGCACAACGTATTCACTTGACAGAGAAAAAACTCTGAAAGATCCAGCAAAACAATTTCGAAAAATTCACGCGAAACTGGCATATTGTGCTAAATGCAACTAATGTCATGTAAACAAGGCTCTAGTACACCCATTTAAGAAAAATCTGTAAGACCACATCTGGTGTTAAGCTGGGGGAAAAGAAAGTATTTTCTAGAATTTCCAAAAATACGGAAAACATAATATCCTACCATAGTTAAGTGCATAGCAAATAGCCTAACCACCTCGTCGGTTGCGGATCTCACGTTACTAGAAAAACACAATTAATTGTATTTTGTGAGCTTGACGTTTTCTACAAGAACATGGAAATAATATTAAGCATTTAGTTTATAATGCCAAGTGGCCTAAAACATGTTTTATTACAAGGTTTACTTTCGTAAAGATGGCCATAGCTAGTGGGGCCTCGATGTGCTGCGTGTATAGGTATTGACTGTACCTCGTGTATCATGGGGAATACTACATGAAACGTTTCTTGGAAACTTGCCAAAAATGTTAACAAACAGGTGTTAGACAGGTTAGACGGGATGAGCGCGCAGTTGTTTGGTAAGTTACCTGGGAAAATTCGCAGCACATGTACAGTATCCTACCGTGTATTTAAGTAGGGTAAACCGTACTGCAGTTGCGTATTGTGTGTGCTATTCATTGTTAGGCAGTCTATAAACGGGGCTTTGCCGAACGCAGCTGTTTGTTTCATAATATCGTAAGTTCTTTAAGTTAAACTGTTTAAAGATTGTAAGACATATTAAATCTCTTTTCATTTTATAACGTAATATAGCTACTCTAACTTGTCATTTGAAAATTTTCAACAGCTTCGTGACAATTTAAATTAAAAAATGTTTTCAGTATTTTGCATCCTCAACTGCGAATTTTTTATCGCCAGACCCGCAAAAATACCAAAATTCCTGGGGTCTTTGCCCCATGGACCCCCACAAGGGGTTCCACCCCTTGACCCCACCAGGGCCCTAGGGCGGGCCCCTGAACCCCACGCCTTTATGCTCGCACGCTACGCGTGCTCGGCGTGTTCGCTGCACGAACACCGGCGGGAAATCGGAAGTGTGTTCGCGGGAAATTGAACAAGGTTTTCCAACACTGGGGTGCTGTGGCTGCTTCCAACATGATGGTCCCACTCAAACTATTAAACATGCCGTATAAGTGTATTGCGGGAGAATGGGTGCTGTGGCTGCTTCCAGCAGGATGGTCCCGCTCAAACTATTTAACATGCCCATATAAACTATTGCAGGGGAATGGGTGCTGTGGCTGCTTCCAGCATGATGGTTCTGCTCAAACTATTTAAAATGCCCGTATAAGTGTATTGAGGGAGAATGGGTGATGTGGCTGCTTTCAGCAGAAAAAAATTGTTCAGCAGTTCAAAGGCCAAACAAAGTTTATCTTATAACATCTGTGTGTAAGTAACTGTTGATGAGCATATTGCCAAAAAAATAACATGGGCCTGGCTCATTGTTGTATTCATTAGTGCAGTAGTAATCATACATTATTTATAGTGATTTACTGTGGACGGTAATCTATTCCTAACGGGTATGGTTTGCACAAAATGATTTTATTGCATGTTGTGTGGCAGTTATGGGTGATTGAACTGGCTTCTGTTAGATTGGGCTATGGTCAAGAACACAGAACTTCCAAATGTTTGTACCACAAGATTTACTAGGATATTAGAGTGCCAAATTGAGATCAGATCACAATGAAATGACCTAGAATTGGTTTCTAGACCTAAATATTTTCAACTTAACTCAAAACCAAAGCATGCTTGTTTTAGAAGAATCAATACTGGTTGTGAACTGACGGTAAAAGATGCAAATTTTTTATGATACCGATATTAGAACGATATCGGGCGATAAGGAAAATGCATGCCAATTATCGGTGAAATTCTACTGAATGGGTATTTCTTCTTGACCTCAACTGACCTTCAAACAATATCAAATGTTGTAGACTTTTCTCACATCAAGAGGCAACCTACCATTGTTATAATAAAGTTATTCTTTTACATTATTCATGAGATATAGTACTTAATACTTTCATATCTTAACCAAATGTTGACCTCATATGACCTTATATCTTCACCCCCCCTCCCAATTGAGATTCTTGACTCATATTAAGTACGCTAAGGGTCAAATATGAAACTGACAGACTTAAGCTATGTTGAGATTCGATCAAGTTATGCACCACAGACATACACACTTGCCAACTTGACTACACACTCTACAAGTACTTGCCAGCCTAGGGCTAGTAGAATGAGGACAGATTCAGTTGCTTATTAAAGAAACAAAGATTACAACAAACAATGTCTGGTATTAAGCTATTTCATTCAGAGCTAAATCGAAGTCAGGATATTCAGGTCTATCTGAACCCACCTCTCATAGAATTAGGGCATGCTTTCAAAAAAGTGAACAAACGTAATTTATCAACATACAAAAGTCAATCTTCTATAATTAAAGCGCATTGCCTGCAATTGTTAAGCAACTAGTAGCTGATTCCTGTCACTATGATGTTAATGTAATAAACACATGCATGCTGATGTTAAGTCTTAATTCTCACTCCAAGTCTTGCATCTTCTAAAAAAGTCAACACAAATGTTACTTTTAGAATCTCTCAAAGGCTTACTTGAGATGAAGAGCCTTGCTTCAGAGATAGCTGAGTGAGTGCGTCTATTTATTCTGTGCCTGAATATTAAATAAGCAAAGAGCTATGCCACCATTTCCTGTTGTTATGTCCATATAACATGACAGATGAATTTTGATCTACAAATTTTCTTGTTGAAACAAAAAGATTTGAAAGTCTTCATAATACTTTGAGACAAACGTGGACTGCATTCAACCATCATTCCCAAGCCAAATGAGGAACACATCAGCTTTGATGCTGTACAATAATGTCTCATTGACCTCTGTGTTCTCCCAGCTATAGCTCGTACAACAAATTCTTTGAACGTGGATGAATTGTTAAAAACTAATCAATTGTCAGTCATAATCACCAAAGATCTTAGTTAATAGATATGCATTCATTTAGCATGTCTTCCATTCTATCGGGTCAGACCAGCTTCAACACCTACATAGGTGTTTGTCTATAGATGAGTTGTATGGTAATGTATCTTTGTTTTTCTGCTGCAGCTTTTGTAATCTATGAAGTCCATCTCCTCTTCTGCATGTACTAAAATGGTGGACAGCTCTAAACCACATTTTTCCAAAAGTAAGAAGTAAAGAACTGATGATGGTTTTGTGATAAACCAAGTAGCGGTGCAAGACTAGTTGATCAGGAACCAGTGATAACACAGTGACCAGTACACTGATGCAATAAATGATCCATAGTTATTTTGGCTTAACATATACATTCAGTCATCTGTGGGCATAAGGTTCCTTCTTATATGGCTTATTTGGCTGCTCATACTTTGAGAAATAGATCGACCCATTACAAATATCTTTGCGACTCACACATGTAATGAAATGCCTTCATGTTATCACTGTCAAATTTTTACCATTTTTTCCTAGTTTCATCAATACTGGTACCATTTTGGTGCACTAAGGGAAAAGATAATATATTATCTTTCCGTATTCTCTTTCACTATGGTAACATCATCTTAAGGTGAAGTGTGGCTCAAAAAATGAAGTTAAACAGTCACAAATAGGAGCATCACTGGAACTGATGATCTAAATTATGCAGCCTTGACTGACACAAAATCTTTTCCAATTCTTTTCCAACTAAAATAAACTTTTATTACTTGATGCAATTTGACTGTTTCAGAGAGGATTATTTGAGTGAAATGGAATACATTTTAAGGCACTAGATGTCCCACCTAGGACACCTAACTAGGATTGAGAATATCAAAAATATATTCTCAATGTTTTAAATGTTTGTATCAAGTTAAGAGACAGAGCAGTTTATCATTTACTAAGAATTAAATACCAACATAAGTCATATATTGAAGCAATGCAACAACTATCAAAGGGGAAAAAACTACTGTACTGAAAATCCCAACTAACTGAAATGCCTGCTCAAGTTCTGTTGTATTAACTCCTTGTGTGACCCCACTGATGGGATACAAATTTTAAAGTGCAACATGTAGGTTCAAGAGAACTTTAACATTATACAACCAAACAAAAATCTGTTGTTGGTTTGCACCCGATCTTTACAAACAAGAACTTACTTCCTTAATCAATCATCAACGATTCAGGAGAATTGTAAAAAATCCAGCAGATGTCATACTTCACAACTTTAGGACTATTCCATGCTAAGACTGTCCATCCTTCTGCCAACAGATGTGAATGCAATTGAAGGGTCATAAACTGTCTCAGCCCAAGTACTTTCTACTCTTAGACATTACAAGATGACAACACTGCCTATTCATGTAGTAACTTCCTCAACATATGTTGATTGCTTCGCATTGTAAACGATGGTATACTAATCTAGTTACAGTATGCCAGATAGGTAATAATAAGTGTACAGTTCAAGGTCTTCTTTCCTTTATGATGTTTCAGATCAAGAAAACCTCCACACTATTCTGTGTTGCAGGAGATAACAAAATACACGATGGAGATAACAAAATACAAGATGGAGATAACAAAATACAAGATGGAGAAAACAAATACAAGATGGAGAAAACAAATACAAGATGGAGATAACAAAATACAAGATGGAGATAACAAAATACAAGATGGAGATAACAAAATACAAGATGGAGATAACAAAATACAAGATGGAGATAACAAATACAAGATGGAGATAACAAAATACAAGATGGAGATAACAAAATACAAGATGGAGATAACAAATACAAGATGGAGATAACAAAATACACTAACTGTCGCTTACTCTGTCTCCATGCCTCTTTAATACAGGTAGGAAAACAACAGATTTTGGTATGAATTTTGCTACTGGAATGCTGCTTGTTACATATTACAATTCTGCAATGCTGCTTATTGCAATCAACCATTTTGCACTTCACATCAGATTGATTCAGGTAATACTACAACAATATTGGTGCAAATGCTATTCAAAAGTAGACCGAATAGGCTAGGTACCTCCATTATGACACTGTGGTAGGTCTTAACTAGGTACTGATGTTTGTTTCAAAAGATTTATGACATCTGATAAAACATATTCTATAACCTCTATCTGTTATTTTCATTCTTGCCTCTGATTGGCTGATGTCGCATCATGTGACCATTCCTGACAATACATGTTCCTATGCTACTGCACTGTGCCAATGCAATATAAATCTACCATGCAAGTGACCCATGTTCTGCAATGCAAGATAAATAGAAAAGACCTTGCATATACTTCACAATTCAGTGGTGTGGAAGTGCTGCAACAGTAGCCCTTTAATTGTTTTCCAAGTACCAGCCTATGACACATCTCATTCAGCCCAGTTTCTCTTTTCTTAATTATTTTCTAAAGCTGTTCTTTCACCTTCCATCAATTTCTGCAAGCCCAACCCACTTTCTACTTGCACTGTTTTCCCAGGCAGTGTGTTTTACGTTTTTTCTTCCAATTCCATGATGATCACAATGACATGAATCAAGAGATGCAATTGTAGGCCATAAATGAAAAGTTCAGTTATTTACAAATGTTGTACAGTGCAGTTTTGAATTGAAACACATGGTCTGAAGTGGGCTGACATTATTATCTCTAATGGTACAGAGCCATAATTACTTTGACCAAGTACCAATGATGTAGTTACTAAAATAAGTTGCAAACACAACACTACCACTTTACTTCATATTTTGGATGTTTTACTTCCATGGCATTTTCCCTAAGGTATTATAGCTATCCTTACATGGTGTTATCTTTATGTCAATTTGTAAAGTTTTTTTGTTAAAATGAGACAAATGACTGAATGTATTCTTTGGTGCAACCATGCACTGTATCTAATATAGACTGTTTATTCACCAAATCTGCTGTTAATATGAGTGTGCCTGCTCACCGATTGATTTCATTTTACTAAAATTAAAATTCCACTAGCCAGAAACTATATATAGTGTACAAATATCATAGAATCATATTAGAAATATTACAGTTTCTCTCATTTCTTCATTCTTTTGAGGTGAAACATGACTTGTCTCTCTGATGGTATCCATGGTGATGGGATTAGAGTATCAGACAGTATCTAAGATTGATCAAAGTCAATTAATGCTAAAGAGTACAATATCTGACACATTGTAATTATGAATGTTAACTAGCATAGTTACTACTTTATTTCACCTTGCACTAAGACATTCACATAGGTGGTAAAGATTGCATTATTATACGGAAAGAATTGGATACATACGTTTTGAAAGATTTCAAAATTAACAATTTAGGTTTGCACAAAATGAACAAGAGAAGTCTGTAGCAAAATAATATCCTAAACAAAGGAGCAGCTAACCTCCATCTACCAACCAATGTTAACCAACTCCTTACAAACTAATTACCAGGCAACAAACATAAAAATCCCAAAAATCCTTAACAAAAGGACATGAAGAGTTTGGATGATCTTGAAACTACACACCAACAGCAGAAAAGAAAATTTTACTGATATGCACATAATTCATGAAGGGTATTATTTGATTTTCCCATCTGAAGATTTTAAATGGCAACCACCTTGGAGTAAAACTGCTGTAAAATATGCCTGCTGGTTCAGCATCTCTAAAATACTTCAAACGCTGCATTAATATGGATAGCAAAGTAAGCTGTGACAGAAGGAACCTGAAGGGTTTCTTAGTTATGCAGATCGCCAGCTTGCCTTAGTGTTTTGCGGGGAAGTTAAAATGTGAGTGAGTGTCCATGACCTGGTACAACCTCTGAATGTAAACAGGACTAGCAAATATGTATACTAATTACTGCCCTCAGCTATAACACAATATTCATTGGATTTAAATTGAAGCCATCAGCGCCTGCTCATGCCCCTAAGGGGCACTGTGTTTCACCTATACCTACATATTGAGATAAATTCTAACTATTTACACAGTTCTTAATAGCAAGACAGGACAAAATCCATGATTGTGTACACATATACCAACTAGTCCACCATTACTTGTTTTGTGCACATTGGTATATGAGGAAAGTGTTATCTGTTCTAGATGTTATGGCTTTTGTGTTGATTCATGAGGTTGTGTGTTAAACTTTGAAATTAAATTCTTCCCATATACCCTGAACTGATAGAAGTTGTTTCTAACACTAAAGCATATCAAAATGTGCCAAACTAACACTAAAGCATATCAAAATGTGCCAAACTAACACTAAGGCATATCAAAATGTGCCAAACTAACACTAAAGCATATCAAAATGTGCCAAACTAACACTAAAGCATATCAAAATGTGCCAAAACTAACACTAAAGCATATCAAAATGTGCCAAACTAACACTAAAGCATATCAAAATGTGTCAAACTAACACTAAAGCATATCAAAATGTGCCAAACTAACACTAAAGCATATCAAAATCAGCCAAACTAACACCAAAGCATATCAAAATGTGCCAAACTAACACTAAAGCATATCAAAATGTGCCAAACTAACACTAAAGCATATCAAAATGTGCCAAACTAACACTAAAGCATATCAAAATGTGCCAAACATCATGAACTTCTGCATGGTTACTTGCATGGTTACTTACTAATACTGTTCTTGATGGTATTGTTCTGGAGGGAGAGGATTCACTTCTTGTGGTTTGTGTGAGTTAAGTTTTCATACATGTGATCATATTTTATTTGAGGTCAGCCAAGTGCGGCCTATGAGCAAATTTTTCTGTATCAAACAAAAGGTTTCCAAACCCTATTAATGCCACCCTAGTAACATTACAATTGGGTTGATTACCATTTCAAAAGATTTTAATGTGAAATTTTGTTTTCAAAAAGATGGTTTGAAATAGCATTAATCAACACTATGATGCTCCATACATCATGATCATAAAAGTTTGCAACTAGATATTAAGGCAAAATTGTGTTAGATTTCCCCAACACAGATCAGAGAGAAAAAAACGATGAATGAGTAAATATAGTCTCCTGTTAAAATGGATCACTGAACTCAACTTTAACTGGCATCCTCTTCTTTTCCTACTTTTAAATAGATATGCACAGCATTGCGACAAACCAAAGTGGAGGGGAAGAAAAAAATTATGTTTCCCACATAACAGAATTAGTGCTGACTAAAAAAATATATAAAACCATAAAGAAATTTTCACCTGGCCTCATTCCTCTATTAATATTCAAGACATCAAACACCAAAGTCTACTCACTGTGGGGCCACACCTGTGGTAACTTCACAAGCCATTAAGTGTGAAGTTTGACACCTAGCATATTTCACACAAAAACACACAAAAATTGTCACTTGACCTTATCAATTGATGATATTTAGGAATGACTAGTAACAGAGAATTTGTCTTTAATGTTATATTAATGATAATAAATTTAAAAAAGTACTACACTTTAGTAGGGTTCACAGATCATAACCTATCAAAATAAATGAAGAGTTATCCTTGGTTGGCCTGATGCGATAATGTTAGCTCATATGACTAGAACGAGAGCTTTTAGTTTTGATATTGCAAGCCATCTGAGTTTATTTATACCACTTGATCACCTATAATTACCAATAACACCCTTAAATTCATATTTATTCTTCAACTTTAAAAGACGAACATTGAAACACAGAACATCTTTTTAAAGCCAAGTTTAGACTGAGGTGCTATTTAATGCTACATGATGTCCTTTTAACGTCTGAGACCATCAGGCAAAATGCATACTTTGCAGCTGTACAAGTAAAACAATAACACAGGTTTGTAACTCATCCATAAGATATAGTGTGTCAATCTATGTGTAAGTCAATCTAAGTGTACTGGTATGTACACCTTCATGGTCTTGAGAACTCTCAAGTTACAGAAACTGTAACCAGGGTGAAGGATTCTATGGAGAGGAGGTATTCCCCTTCCCTCTGAGAATTTAGTTTTTTTATGATTAAGGGTTGTTAGATGCAAAATGGTGACATTTTGCAATTTTTCAAGTCAGTATATATATGTTAACGATCCTACCCTGTTTTACAACAAATATAGAATTTGTTTTTCCACTTTTTGTGTGCAAATCTCCAGAATTTAGGGTCGTGACCTCAACTTAGACTACCAGGGATCTAGTGTACCAGCAGTAAGGGCTGGATTACACAACAGGTTACATAATGTTAGTTCAACTTGTTCCTTTGTCAAACACAAATCTCTTTCTGCGTTCAATGACAAACAACTGTGAACAAAAAGTATGTCAGATATCAAATATCTTTTGACTAGTTTAATTGCCTATAGGATATCTAAGTTTATCATGGATATATCTAGTATGAATACTACAGACATTCTTTTTATTTCACTTATTGTTAAGTCAAATGTAGCAGCAAATCGTGACTAAATCAGTCTCTATATATTCACACAAGCACCTGCACCATCAAACATGCTCTCGTCAAAACTTAACCTTTTTCTTGTACATAATCACCGTCATTTACTACCTTTCTAAAAGCTGGCAGATAAACAATTTTTTTATTACTACTTATAAAAGAAGTAATTTTTCTGATTTTTCGTGAATGCTTTGATCTTCATTTTTCGGGGAACTTGTGAATCTTTTATCATCTTTCAGAACATGCAAACAGAAAGAAACCGTCAAATGCACATTACTTTGCTAATGAAGTGGTTGACTGTTGTTCTGTGGAGGGTCTCAGCTGTAAATGACACAATGTTGATCCATGTCAGTTTTTTTCAAGCAGTGTACATGATCTTTCCCTGTGATCTGAAATGTCAGGAATTAACTGCCTTTTGCTGTTAGCTCTACCGGCAGAGATATAACACAACACAAGACAAAGATTCTGCATTGTACACAGAAATTACAAAGTAAAACATGATGAATCTGAATAATTTCCATGCAGATGACTTCATCATTACATAAAACAGAAGGTGATTGGCATGTGGGTTATGAAGATGATATCTGAGACATTATCACAATGTTTGATCTAACCAAAGTTAATATTTTTTCTAACCAAAGTTTTTTTTTTTTTAGCCTTTGAAGAAGATCCTGCTAGGATCGAAACGTCAGGCCAACTTACTTTTACACAAAGTTACTAGCTGATCTAAATATGCTACATATTATATCAGATTAACTAGAAACTGACACATATATTACAATATGCTTTATAAAACTGACAACTAAACTCTCAGTAGGAAATAAGGTCCACATGCATTGAAGTGGGTATTCTGTTTTGAATCTCAAAACAGCACAGAACTTCTGAATTGTGCATAACAAGTTCATTTTAATCTTACCAGTCAAGTCTGCAGATTTGTGATAATACTTCGATGAATTACACTAACATAAACCCTTCAAACATTAAGCGATCTTCCTTTAATGTCCAAGGGTTCTATGATGACTTTACAGTAGCTTTACACAGCCAACCTACTTGATGTTGCTGGTTGTCTTTCGTAACCAAACTTTACTTTCTTACTTGAGTCACTCAAGTTACATCACCAATTTTCTATGAAGTTTTGGTGCATGTGCAGTTAGCTAAATAGCTACAACCTGTAAACCCCAATAATAACAACTGGGCCTTGATTCTTACATATGAAGGTTAGGCTAGGAACCTCTGCTCTCTGCTCCTTCTAATATTGATGGATGCTCTGCATAGCAAAAGACTTTTGATATCTTTTAATCATCATAAAATGTCAACTGTTCACAGTGGCGGAGGTAGGGGTATTGGTCAGGGGGGCAAGAATGGTATGTAGGGGCGCTTTCGACACCATCTAACCTGAGCGCCATCACCAATGGTACGGAGTGTACATAATTTTGTGAGTAAAGATACTCCCTAGATCGCCAGAAATTACCCTTTCCGGGCCTTGCTAATTTGCAGATAAACGAAGAATAAATAGGTGTCATTGCCATTTTGTCAGAAAATTACACCAACAAAATGTGACAAATGTCAATACGTATTTGAGAGCGCAATGAAAAAGTCAATAATCGCAAATAAGTAAAAAGTGGTAAAAAGCTGAAAAGGGCGCCAGCAGTCCATTTGAGTCCGTCAGGGGGGCATCCGCCCCCTCTGACTGTATGGACGCTCCACCACTGACTGTTCAAGAGTATATGAAAGCAAGAGGAATATTACTGAAAACACCCCCACTTTGTGCTCAAGGATGGCCATATAACATAGAATAAATCTGCTTCTTATCTGCCAATAAATATTGCATTTGTTTTATAGTGTTGAATCCACTGAAATAGTAAAGTGCACTTGAGTCTATTGGGGACCACTTTCACATATTATAACCGGAACAAAGTTTTTGTGAATACTAAGAAAGAACTTTCGAAAAGATCTTTGCTGAATGACAAACAAATTATTTTGAGGAACCATTACAGGATGATAGATAAATACACTTGATCAACAACAAAATATCATTCTGTTAGGTTACTGAATTATTATCTCAAAATAGAATGGAAGATTAAGACTATACAATCTGGCTTCTTCCTCTCAATGTTTACAAAGTCTGAAGTTCCTTCTCACAGAACAAATGTGCAGAAATGACTTGCAGATGCTTCAACGTAGCAATAACTGTATTAAATTACATTGGATCTGCAGGTAGTTCAAGAAATATGTTGGAAAAGAAGGTAACGTTAAAACAACTTTCAAGAGTCTCTTGTAGATTTACCTGGTTTCAGTAGCTACGCAGTTTTTAAGAAAGTTTACAATAGTGTTTCCCTACTTTCTTTCCAAAACATTGAAGCAACTGTTCATTTCTTGCAGATTCTGATCATTATTTCATGAATATATAAAGCAATGAATGAACAAACTGTTTGTAT
Organism: Apostichopus japonicus; assembly: GCF_037975245.1. NCBI lineage: Eukaryota > Metazoa > Echinodermata > Holothuroidea > Aspidochirotida > Stichopodidae > Apostichopus > Apostichopus japonicus. Next base: position 26,017,861 of record NC_092579.1, read on the forward strand.
TTTTCCATACCTTGTATGCCATCAACCTTGCCTTTAGTATTCCTGATGATTCCTTTCATATGATCAAATGGAACAATGGGATCCAATCTGATGCTTTTGTACCCGACAGATTTGAGAACAAGACCACATTCCATAAACTCTTCTTCTCCTGTCGGTACTGCAGTTGTCTGACCATCTTGACTCTAATGAAGAAAAATTGATAAATTGTAGTTGATTTCAGGACCACAACTAACATTTTGAGAAATGGGTACTACTGAGTTTGCCCAGGATACCTACCATTAAATATGCAATGAGTTCCTGGAATGCATGCACATATCCTCATACTTCTAATATTTCTAACAAAGCTTGATAACTTTGATCAGGCAAACAGTCATTTAGTCAGAAATTAAAACCAGGAGCTTCTTCATAATGGCTACATTCAATGAAGACTACACCCCATTGCAATCTTTTCCCAGGGCTTCAAAGTACTGTCAGAACCCCCCTACCCCCCCTACCTAAGAATCATTAAATGAATGCCAGCCAATGACACAAAACAGAACAGACATGTCCAGTATTCCTACTGCAAGTTCATGTTAAATGCAGTTTGAAATATCTATCATGCATGTGCATAGCAGCGTTCATCAGTAGTATAAAGTTTCCTAAAAGTGTTTAGTTTTTACCACTAGTTTGTGTGGTCATGACAGCTCTGTTGTAATGAGACTTCAGAGGTGATTATAGAGTGATTCTTTGACAAAAAGACCCAACAAAGGATTAAATTAGTAGAAATGTCACTTTTCTGACCAATAATTTATTATCAATATTGGCATGCATATCTGTGGGGTACCACCACAGGCGTAGCTGAAGTCTAAAGGGAATGCTATGACACATAAGACTTTGGCAGGCATTTAAGTTGGCTTGTAAACTTTGTTGGTAGCCATGAGTCAAAAGTAACAGCTCAATTGGTCAATTATTGTGGTCCCTTTGCAGGATGAGATATCTAGCTATGACAACCAAGTCCCAAAAGAAGACATTGATGAGATACAAAACCTAGATCTACAGCTGACGGTTGGCTTTAATTAAATTTAGGTTGAACTTCTGCCTCCACTGGAATATACCACGGAAGAGAGACACCAGCAATAGGGAGGAGGGACTAGGAATTGAGTGGCAAGCTAGGCAACATTGCCACTACGCTTCCCTGTATGATTTATACCCAATGCTAGTATTAAGCCATGTCAAATACTTCTAGGGATCTACAGTTATGTCACCAACTGAAAGAGATGGTACATGTACCTTCTGTACAATACTTATTATCCATTTTGCTTGACTCATGGAGTCTTATGCCTCTAGAAACTTCAAATTCGGTATTCAATATGGCTTCCACTTTGATGACATCAAGCTATTTTCTCTAAAGGTCATCAGCGTTACTTGACCCTAAATTTTATCATGCTAAAAAGTGCTGGTATATGATAATTTTAATTTTCTGACTTTCTAACATATTTGGAGATAATATTGATGACCTAGATCAATGTCACATGAACGAGAACTTACAAATTAGAATGTGAAATCTGATTCTCTGCGTTTTAAAGCAGCATATTGCCTATACATATCATCATACCAAGAATGTACAAGTGTAACCCTTCTTACAAGACTGAAAATATCAAGTCACAAAGTAAAAAATGTCTGGCTTTTTAGTATGTTCCTTAGAGTAACAATTTCTGGCTGATCTGTCAATGGCTGAGACTACTTCTGTTACTATTTCAGATTTCTTGCTATTATAATGTCATTTGCCACTCATCACTACGGCCAGTTAGTTTCATATGGAAATAAAACATCTTCCTTAGTCAAGGAAGGAGAAGTAGTTTGTATGGTTCACTATTTGACCCTTATGAGCCTAAATTACCTTTTCCTCTACTTTTTGTTGATAGAATTGTTACCCTCCTTATATGTTGAAAATTCAGTAGCCCTTCAACCATTGATAACAGAAAGAAAGATAGATGGACAGACTTGATTCACATAAAAAAAAAATGGAATTGTTGTTTCAGAAGGTACCCAACTGCAAATTTAGAGGCCAATGTAGAAGCAAAACATATTCATCAGAGTTGTTGATGTTTAAGTGAAAGACTGAAATCAAGTTTTGCTTTGAGCTAAAGGAAACGATGGTTGGATCCTGATGGTGACCATTATTCAGTACACAATAATAGCTATTAAGGGAGAAGCAATCTTTCAATAGATAAGCTACACTGAGGTATTTGTTGTAACACTAAGTATTATTTAATTCAATTATACTTTCTTATGTGTGTATATACAAAAGTCCATGCAGGGTGCGGTCTGATGTGGATACGTCTCAGCCAGGGATTTTGCATAGTTTGGAGTGGCTCTAAATAGTTAATATATGGCTGTACAACATGCTGCCTGAATCACTGATACAAGCACAGAATATGAGAAAGACCAAATGCTAGATTAGCAGTATCATTTGGAGGATTATCCCAAATGTGATAGAAAATACTATCTAGGGAATCACATAAAACATTTACATGTTTCCATGACAACTGTTGGCCAACAGTGAGGAATAAGTATATTGTACTCTAAGTCTAATGAATGTCTATACTCTCCCAAACAAAGCTTTGGTGACAAGAGTAAGTGATTAGAATATAAAAGTTTATTTTACCAACATTTCATCACCTTAGAGCTTTACCTTTTAATTAATTGATCACAAATCCTTCGGAAATGGAAATGTATGGTTCATCAGCCAAGAAATAAAAAGAAACATCTGCAGCTTCATAATTTAAGTCACCAACTAGAGAAAGAAATAGTATTTTGAGTATATATTCAGAATACATCAATACATTTTTTCCCCTGTTAAACAAGAAGCTGGAAAGTATTAGTCGTGGGCTTTGCCTTATGTTGAGGCTTCCTCAAGGAAATGCCATGTTGCACTGTGTTGAATGCTTCTGTGCATTCTAGGTACAAACCTAGTACATTGTTGCCAACTCTTAGGCATGAACCAATAGTGTTAACAGCTAGGTTCCAACAACCGATGTTGGGTGACTTTCTCTAAACCCAAATTAATAATAATTGTAGAATATATATCTTCATTCAGAAATCATGTTCTTGGAACTCTCAAGTAGTTCATTCAATTAAGCCAGTAAAGACCCGGTGGTTTTTAGGTACTGTAGAACTTTATAAGTTTTAAGTTGAAGGTTCACAGGACTTCTTGTTCCAGGCCAAGGCCTTCTCACACGACTTTAAACTTTAATCACCAGTTTTATAAACCGAGTTGCTTTCCAACCACCAAGTTTAAAATTTACGAAAGGAAAGTCACAGATTTCAAGGACAATATGCCAAAATGACATCTGAGGAAACTGGGCAGTATGGAATATTTTTGTCAAATATTTGTCTCAGGTTTGCAATAGTTAAAGATATGGGATGACTAGCACAAGTTGCGTTTGGTCTTCTGTGACTATCTTGATTCAATCAGATATAACCGAGCACCATTGTCTCTTAGGGTGGTAGGGTTTTGTGCATTGTTCACATATAAAACATAGCACTAAATACCAAAGTACTGGTTTTGGGTGAAATCCCAAATTTTTATACTCAGATTTGCTGGTCAGTCACTGTGCAGGTAAAAGAACCAACAAATGATGCTCCATACACTTACTTACTCCAATCCATAGTAATTGTTTTTGAAAGGATCAAAAATCAATATATCTATTTGATTTGGAAATTATTCCAATACTGTCAGTTGGGTACATCGTTCAAAAATATCTTTCATTTGCTAAGACTTGAAGGATTCACAATTTGAAAACAAAATAAATCTAAAGAAGAAATTAAATATGCATTGAGGTTCTGATTTAACTTTAAGTGCTACATCATACGCATAGTTCTCATATTTTATGTTGAAAAATTTACATATTTTAGAAGTTATTCTATAACTGTGTTATCCATCTGTTCCTGTTACTCGGGCAAATACGTAAAGTGTAGAGACTGTTGATGATAGAGAAAATTAGACCCGCTGCATCATTGTGACTACATAACATGCATGTAGGACTGCAGCAACACATGACTTGAAGATTAGTACAGATTCAGCAATCAAGGATCTAGCATATAGCTGCACACACATTATCCATACTACTGATGAATTATGGGTCTTAGTGTGTATACGTGCCAATCTTAAGATTCAGTTTGTTCGGAAAGATGCCTTAAGTTTATTTCCAAGAAAAGTAACACAACATTCAAAAGGAAAAGAATATACATGTAAGTTATGGCTCCACATAACATGTTTACAAACGTAATTTATACGTTTTATCAAAAACAAATGGTGGTTAATATCATGCAAGAGTGCTTTTTTGTTTTGTCTGTAGTTAAAACAGTATGTCTGGGTTGAGACATTGTACAATTCATAAAACAATGGATTAAGATCAACTTTCAAGTCTGCAAAGAGAGCTTTGTGGACATGTGGGATACATTAAAGGAGAAATAAACCTTAGCTTTTTTTGCATCCATTCTTACGTTTTGACAGATGGTCTTTCCAGTATAAGCAAAAGAAAAGCATAAAAATCCCTTCTTTGAGATGTAAAAACAATTTGAATGTAGTTCATGTTGTGAATTGAGCCAGTTCCCGGATGTACCGTGACAAAAACGAGCCACTTGGCGTGTTTCAAGAAAAAATAGTTGCCAATCCCTAAAATAATTAGAATTGTACTTTCAACAATATTTAATGAATAAAATATCGATCAAAATATATCTTTTGTCTTTATTGATCTGTAAAAAATGCTTAAAAAGTGTGTAGAATTTATTATTGTAACAAGTATCAGTGGAAATATAAATTTTGGGATCTTTTCAACGATTTGATTTTACTGTGTTTGAGATTGCTTTCACCGCATACTCAGTCCCAGCAATAGCGTTACTTACATCCATCATTGCACTCCAAAAGTTAAATCATTTACTGTCAAGCAAATATCTTGAAAAGAGAAAATGAAAGCATTTGGATTGGAATCGTATCTTTTCGAACCAGAATATTCAGAGGAAGAACTGAGACATCGAGAGGAGGAGTTGTGCAAAGAATCACAGTCCTCGACTGTTGGTGATGTTGGCTCGAATTCCGTTGCTGATACGAGTACCAGTTCCGCGAGCCACTACGAAGAATGGTGTCTGTGTGCGCTCTGTTTGCCATTGTAAAGTGAGAAGGAGATATTGTTCAGCCACCTCAGTGAAAGTTCCCTCTTTTCCGGATAATTGATTCCATCTGGAATAACGAAATATCTTTTTCCTTTTCCTGCTCCCTCTTCCCCTCTTCGGTTAACACAACCAAGGCTTGGCATTCAGGCATTTTAGCCGGCGAAATAAGCTAAGCGAGATGCTCGAACATAGCGTGAATAGACTATACTCGTATGCAAAGCTTCATTTTTATGAAGTTACGAAGCGGCTCGCCAACGTCACTTTTGAAGCGCCCTTAATTCTCAAAGTAACAAAATGGCCCTTGTTCAAATGGGTAAAAAGAATAATTGGGAAATTCGCGTAAAATTCAGGGAAACTTTATTTTGCTTAGTTATTTAACAAGTAGAATTAGAAAATTATCTCCTACCGCATGTACACTGCAAAATCCAGAGTTTATTTCTCCATTAAAGTCACATCACTCATGATAGCTCTGTATATAGGCCTACAGAAGACATTCAAGTCACATCCCTCATGATAGCTCTGTATATAGGCCTACAGAAGACATTAAAGTCACATCACTCATGATAGCTCTGTATATAGGCCTACAGAAGACATTAAAGTCACATCACTCATGATAGCTCTGTATATAGGCCTACAGAAGACATTAAAGTCACATCACTCATGATAGCTCTGTATATAGGCCTACAGAAGACATTGAAGTCACATCACTCATGATAGCTCTGTATATAGGCCTACAGAAGACATTAAAGTCACATCCCTCATGATAGCTCTGTATATAGGCCTACAGAAGACATTCAAGTCACATCCCTCATGATAGCTCTGTATATAGGCCTACAGAAGACATTCAAGTCACATCACTCATGATAGCTCTGTATATAGGCCTACAGAAGACATTGAAGTCACATCACTCATGATAGCTCTGTATATAGGCCTACAGAAGACATTCAAGTCACATCCCTCATGATAGCTCTGTATATAGGCCTACAGAAGACATTAAAGTCACATCACTCATGATAGCTCTATTGAACTACCGGATATGTTAAAAGTCACATCACCCATTGGAGCCATTTTAAGTCACATGACATGAGAGTTTTTTAGAGCCTCCGTAGGAATCTATATATTGGTTTGCTTTATTAAAGTAACAGAGCCTGCAAGATGTTCTATACATAGCTGTGGAACTCAATGAATATATAAAGCTGTGTTACATTGTAACATAAGAAATTGAACTTGTTGAGCATTCAATTACTGAACCAATGGGCAGAGTATATTCTGCGTTGACAAACAACATTATTTCTTATTTTTCAATCCCTCAGTCTGACAAGAAAACCAAATGAAAGTTCATGTTTTTAGTGTTGCTGGATAGATAGAAAAGTTTACAGAAACTGGATGATAGAATAATCACTGTAATTGCAGGAGAGGATCAATATCCTGATTCCTGGAACTTAAGGATCCCAGGATAGCATGGAATAGCACACACTGAACCCTGAACTTAAGGACCCCAGGATAGTATGGAATAGCACACATTGAACCCTGAAATTAAGTACCCCAGGGTAGTATGGAATAGCACACATTATACAACACCTAATTATATTCCGGCCATTTGATTGGTCAATTGCTCGTCGATTGCATGCAAAATCCGCTCTATTGCACGCTATGATGATAGAACCATGCGTTATACTTTTTTGATAGCACTTTTTTCAATGGTAAGACAGCAGAGAAGCCTGTCTGTTCAAAATAATCTGTTGCATGAGTGCATTTTACATCCAATTATATCCAAATTTGAAGGTGTTGTATAAAACAAATAATAAGTGGTTTCCATTTGTGCAATAGTGCAAATATTTCATTCGTTGAACGATGTAATTTGTTCCATTCAACTCAGCTGCGCCTCGTTGAATGAAACATTCCATCTTTCAACTCATGAAATATTTGCACTATTGCAATCATAACCATTTATTATTTGTATACTGAACCCTGAACTTAGGGATCCCAGGATAGTATGGTATAGCACACATTGAACCCTGAACTTAAGGATCCCAGGATAGTATGGAATAGCACACATTGAACCCTGAACTTAAAGATGAACGATAGTGATTTTTCACCATCGACGAAAAAATACGATTTTATTCAAGAGTATTCTAGTTGGTTTCCATTTTACACATGTGAAAATTCAAGTTAATCCGATGTTGGGAAAGGCTTAAAAAAAATTCCTAAACTCGTTGATTTTTTAAACAAAAAATGGGCTTTTCGCGAAAAGCGATATGATGATCACGTGATCTACAGTGACATGTGACGTCATTATGATGATAACAACGTGAGTGTACTTCAGCAGTGTGCACTTAGTGTGTAAGTTTAGTTGCAACCTACTCTATATTGGACTCGACAAACAACGTAAACCACTAGCAAAATCCAAGAAATTGCGTTGTAGGGGGATGCAACAGAACGAATGTGGACTCTACAAAAAAGTTTTTTTCAATTTTCCAAGCGGAAAAAGTAGTGAGAGATATCGGAAACTCTGGATACGATTTGTGAGGAGAACCAGGAAAGACTTCATCGCACCAGGAGTTTCTCATGGCAAGAATGTGAAAGTTTGTTCTGCCCACTTCACAGAAGATGATTCTCGGGCCCAATTGAAATTTGCGTGTGGCAAGGTCACTAAAGTAATACAAGTTTGAAAGATTGATGCTTTTATGCCGCATTATTTATATATATCCCGATAAATGCAACAGTAAGTGTTGGAACTGGAAGACATGTCAGACGTGAACAACCTAATGACTATGTGAGGAGGGAATCCACGTGCAAATTTCAATTGGGGCATGGACGTCGCTTAGGCAGAGTTTTTGGGGGCAGAGATGTGTTCATACCCTCCAAACCACTTTAAATGTAATACGAATAGGAAATGTGTGAGCGAAACAAAACATCGGTTAAGTATTACTTACGGTAGCGCACACTGTCACTTATGTTTGCACAGTGTGAAAGTACCGTTTGCGGACCTACGTGAAGTTGGGCTAGAATACGATTTCTCCTGAAGCCCAAACCACGAGGCATGCATGTGAATAAACGCAATAGGCATTGCATGTAGTGAGAAAATTGTTCGAGCTAGACTAACAACTCGATTGAGTTCAAATGCGGTTGTATTTCAAGCTCAATGAAACCTTTCTGTTGGATTTAATGACGCACGGAACAAGGAACGTTTATGTTTTACAGTAGGCCTAGTGCATACAAGCGAATCTACTTTGTTTAGAACTTTGGATTTTCTTTCGGATGTTATACTAATCTACGTTTGAGACTATCATCACTATTGTTATTGTGCCAGTTTAACTGGTAAGTGAGCACATTCATACATCACTCTGTATAAAAGCCGCCAAAAACGTGATCTTGAGATTTACGTTACTTTGGGTCAGCTTGCGAGTTACCTCTTCAGATATTGGGAAATCGTTGCGAAATCGCCGCAAATTTCGTAAAAAAAAACTTGTAAACACGTGGTGAAGAAATCAAGAAACACTATGATATTCATTATCTATTTATGTCTTGAACATTACGCCGGAAAATAACAGTTATGCTGACACGAAATGCACGCACAGCTCCGTACTAAACAGTTCACAACAGAAAAGATCATCACAGTGACGTCATTCACTGACCTGAGGGCTGTTCAAGGTCGTTGCAGTGTTTGAAAATTCCTAAATTACGGAGGCGAAAAAACGATGTTTTAATTCCCTTTTTTATAACTTTCCGGTGTGCTATTTGGAAAATTAAAAATATATGTTGCTTGGTAACATATAAACTACATAATATATGAAAATGAGAGATTTTTTTTCTGTCACTATCGTTCTACTTTAAGGATCCCAGGATAGTATGGAATAGCACACATTGAACCCTGAACTTAAGGACCCCAGGATAGTATGGAATAGCACACATTGAACCCTGAAATTAAGTACCCCAGGGTAGTATGGAATAGCACACATTATACAACACCTAATTATATTCCGGCCATTTGATTGGTCAATTGCATGCAAAATCCGCTCTATTGCACGCTATGATGATAGAACCATGCGTTATACTTTTTTGATAGCACTTTTTTCAATGGTAAGGCACACAGTGAACCCTGAACTTAAGGATCCCAGGATAGATATGGAATAGCACACATTGAACCCTGAACTTAAGGATCCCAGGAGAGTATGGAATAGCACACATTGAACCCTGAACTTAAGGATCCCAGGATAGTATGGAATAGCACACACTGAACCCTGAACTTAAGGATCCCAGGATAGTATGGAATAGCACACATTGAACCCTGAAGTTAAGGATCCCAGGAGAGTATGGAATAGCACACACTAAACCCTGAACTTAAGGATCCCAGGATAGCATGGAATAGCACACACTGAACCCTGAACTTAGGGATCCCAGGATAGCATGGAATAGCACACATTGAACCCTGAACTTAAGGATCCCAGGATAGCATGGAATAGCACACATTGAACCCTGAAATTAAGGATCCCAGGATAGTATGGAATAGCACACATTGAACCCTGAAGTTAAGGATCCCAGGATAGCATGGAATAGCACACATTGAACCCTGAACTTAAGGATCCCAGGATAGCATGGAATAGCACACATTGAACCCTGAACTTAAGGATCCCAGGATAGTATGGAATAGCACACATTGAACCTTGAAATTAAGGGCCCCAGGATAGTATGGAATAGCACACATTGAACCCTGAACTTAAGGATCCCAGGATAGCATGGAATAGCACACACTGAACCCTGAACTTAGGGATCCCAGGATAGTATGGAATAGCACACATTGAACCCTGAACTTAAGGATCCCAGGATAGCATGGAATAGCACACACTGAACCCTGAACTTAGGGATCCCAGGATAGCATGGAATAGCACACATTGAACCCTGAACTTAAGGATCCCAGGATAGCATGGAATAGCACACATTGAACCCTGAACTTAAGGATCCCAGGATAGTATGGAATAGCACACATTGAACCATGAACTTAAGGATCCCAGGATAGGATGGAATAGCACACATTGAACCCTGAACTTAAGGACCCCAGGATAGTATGGAATAGCACACATTGAACCCTGAACTTAAGGATCCCAGGATAGTATGGAATAGCACACATTGAACCCTGAACTTAAGGATCCCAGGATAGTATGGAATAGCACACATTGAACCCTGAAGTTAAGGATCCCAGGAGAGTATGGAATAGCACACACTAAACCCTGAACTTAAGGATCCCAGGATAGCATGGAATAGCACACACTGAACCCTGAACTTAAGGATCCCAGGATAGCATGGAATAGCACACATTGAACCCTGAAGTTAAGGATCCCAGGAGAGTATGGAATAGCACACACTAAACCCTGAACTTAAGGATCCCAGGATAGCATGGAATAGCACACATTGAACCCTGAACTTAAGGATCCCAGGATAGCATGGAATAGCACACATTGAACCCTGAAATTAAGGATCCCATGATAGTATGGAATAGCACACATTGAACCCTGAAGTTAAGGATCCCAGGATAGTATGGAATAGCACACATTGAACCCTGAACTTAAGGATCCCAGGATAGCATGGAATAGCACACATTGAACCCTGAACTTAAGGATCCCAGGATAGTATGGAATAGCACACATTGAACCTTGAAATTAAAGGGCCCCAGGATAGTATGGAATAGCACACATTGAACCCTGAACTTAAGGATCCCAGGATAGCATGGAATAGCACACACTGAACCCTGAACTTAGGGATCCCAGGATAGTATGGAATAGCACACATTGAACCCTGAACTTAAGGATCCCAGGATAGCATGGAATCCCCAAACGTTAACCGGTTTGTGAATTAACGAGCGACGTACTCACCTCATATAACCTATGCATTACCGTATTAACCTCGCTCTAGCATCTGGCAATTTGTCTGTATGTAAGTGTGGCCATCTCCCTTCCGTAATTTCCAGGCCGCAATGGTGCGGCACCGGACGGAGAAGGGGGAGAGGATCGACCAAGGGGCGGAAACCCCGAGGATACAACCAAAAACATTCTCACCTGAAGAGGCCCTAGGTGGGCTGGTGTGGGTGACAGGTGGGTCCTGAGTGGGCCCGAAGTGGGTCCAGAGTGGGTCGTCGGTGGGTGTAGGCGGGACCCCACGACATCCCTCGAAAATTCCTGGGGGGAAAGGCCGTCACATGGTCATATCTGTGTGGCCAGTTCCCCTAGTATCCGAGGAGGGTATCCGACGTGGTTGTATGGTTCCGTCCGCGAGGTCCCCCATAGTGGGGAGGCGGGTCGGGATGTTATATGAGGTGAGTACGTCGCTCGTTAATTCACAAACCGGTTAAGGTTTGGGGAATTCACAGCGCGTACTCCCTCACCTCATATAACCTATGCATTTGTGACACAGGAGCCCTGGCGGTGGGTCGAGGATCTCGCGGGCGGCGGACCTAGGGCCGCTCGGGCAAAATCCCCTTCCGTGGCAGGGGTGTTTGTGAGATAACAGGCGACAAAGGAAGACGGGGTCTTCCAGGCCGCCGCCTTCATAATATCTTCCAGGGGAACCCCCCGGAACCACGCCCTGGACGTGGCGTGGCCTCGGACGTCGTGCGCCCGGACGGGTTCCCCAGGCTGGGTGTGGGCACGAATTAAGTCGGCCATCCACCGTGAAATGGTGTCCTTTGAGGCCGGGGTGTAGGGCGACCGCGGTAAAATGAAGAGCCTGTCCGAGGTACGTAGCTGTTTGGTCCTCTCTATGTACCACTTAAGGGCTCGGACAGGGCACCAGCGCTTGTCTTCCGCGATTGACGAGGCTTGTGACAGACTCGGTAGGAAGATCTCGTTCGGGGTAAAGGTTACTGATTGGTTCTTTGGGAGGAAGTGAGGGTCAGGTAGTAATCTGACTCCTCCTGGTTCGAACCTCGTGAACCCCCGTTGGAGGGTGAGCGCGTGGAGACAGCTTCTGCGCCTGGCAGAGGCGGCCGCGATCAGAAACAGAGTTTTGTGTGTTAGTTTGTCCAATGGAGCATTGTGTAACGGCTCGTACGGAGAGCCCGCAAGGGTCGTCAGGACCTCGTGGAGGGCCCATGACGGGGCCAGGCGGCGCCTGGGAGGGCGTCTGTGGAACATGCCCCTTAAGACCTGGCGGAGGACCGGGTTGGTTCCTACTGAGGAGCCATCCGAGAATCCGCTGTGAACCGCTGCTATTGCGGAGCGGTAATTTCTAATTGTACTTATTTGCTTCCCTTCTCGGAAGAGTTCGAGTAGGAAGGCCGCCACCTGGTCTACTGAGGCCTCCACGGGATCAGCAGCGTTGTCCCCGGCCCAAACATAGTATCGGTGCAGTCTAGAATCGTATGTTTTAACCGTGGACTGCCGGCGGGCATCCACTGCAATGTCCGCAACCTCCGGTGGAAACCCCGCTGTCTGGAGCGAGAGCCGGAGAGTTTCCACGCAGCTAGATGGAGGCTCGTGATGTCGGGGTGGGTTATGTGGCCGCTCCGTTGGGAGAGGAGCTTGGCGGCCGGTGGGAATTTGTATGGTAGGTCCACCAGCATTTCGATGATGAGTGGGAACCATGCTTGATTGGGCCAGCAAGGTGCGATCAAAAGCATGTCCGCTTCCACGTCCCGAAGCATCGTGAGAATTCTGCGGAGTAATCCCAGTGGGGGAAAGGCGTACATGGAGAGGCCCGCCCATGAGACGACTAGGGCGTCGGTCTTCCAGGCCTGCGGGTCGTGGTATCTGGAGCAGAACGTCGGGAGTTTGGCGTTCTTGGCCGTCGCGAACATGTCGACGGACGGCCTGCCGAACAGGTGGAATATGTGGTCGGACCACGTTCGGGAGAGCTCCCATTCCCCATTGTCTAGATACCCCCTGGACAGTGCGTCTGCCAGTATATTGTCTTTCCCTGCTAGGTGGGACGCCCGTAGGCCGATCCGAAGGGAGTCGCAGAGGACGAGCAGGTCCCATGTCCTGCGTAGGAGGGCCAGGGATCGAGTGCCCCCTTGACGGTTGATATACGCCACGGTCGTGGTGTTGTCTGACCGGACCGTGACAGTGTGGCCCGTTAGGTGGGTTGCCCAGTGACGTACGGCCCTCAGGACCGCTTCCGTCTCTAAAATATTGATATGGAGACCCCTCTCGGGCTCCGCCCATTCGCCGGCAACTGTGTGTGTGCCCCATACCGCTCCCCAGCCGCTGAGGGAGGCATCCGTCGTGATCGACGTTGTAGGGGCTGGGTTCCGGAAAGGTCGCCCTGCCGCGATCCTGTCCGACTCTGCCCACCACGTGAGAAACGGGCGAAGCCCCGTTGGAAGTGGGATTGGCGTTGCCGCCGACGACCGATCCGGGGCATAGTGTTTGAGGAGGTGCCGCTGGAGCGGCCTCATTCTGAGTCTGCACAGGTCTAGAAGGTCTGTGAAGCTCGCCATCTTCCCCAATAGGCGCTGCCACGTGAGCGCTGGGGTATTCCGATTGCCTAGTATTTTTCTGGCCGTGGCCACTAGGCTTGCCGTTCTTTCGGCCGTCGGGTAGACCATGCCGCTGGCGAGGTCGAGACGGGCCCCTAAGTATATGATCGATTGAGTGGGCACGAGGTTGGATTTCTCGACATTGATTAACCACCCCAGTTTCGTCAGGAGGGAGACGGTGGCGTTTGTACTGGCGAGAGCCCCTTGTTGGGAGTTGCCGAGTACTAACCAATCGTCTAGGTAGGCGAACACCATTACCCCGTTTCGGCGGAGGTGAGCCAGGACCGCCCTTGTTACCCTGGTGAAAACCCTGGGTGCCGTGGAGAGGCCAAATGGTAGCGCTGTGAAGCGGTAATCTATGGCCTTGTACCTGAACGCGAGGAACCGCTGGTCCTCGAGTCGGATGGGGATATGTAGGTAGGCATCCTTTAGATCGACGGAGGATGCCCACATCCCTGGGCGCAGTAGGTGGAGGATTGATGTGAGAGTCTCCATCCTGAACCTCTCCGGTCGGATGAACCTCCTGTTGAGAGGTCTGAGGTTCAGGATGGGCCTCCAAGTCCCGTTCTTCTTCGGCGTGAGGAAGAACGAGGACCGGAAGAGGGGGGCCGTCCGCGTTTGCGGTGGTGACCCGCGTAATGGCGCCTTTTTTGAGAAGACTGTTGATCTCGTCTTCGAGGGCGGCCCGCTTTTCCGGTATCTCGGGTACTGGCGTGGTTGCGAAGAGGCCATATTGGGGTGGGGTAGACGAGAACTCTATCTCGTAGCCCCTTTTTACCACGTCCAGTACCCAGGCTCCTGGGTCGATTTTCTCCCAGTGAGCCCAGAAAACTCTTAGTCGCCCCCCCACCTTGGCCTTGGCCGCTACGGTGGGGTGGGCATCCCTAGGGCCGTTTACCGCGCCCGCGGCTTCCGCGGCTTCCGCGGTATTGCGGGCGGTACGGCCTGTGTTCGGGCCGCGAAGGAGCGGATTGTTGTTGCGTTCGCGGAGCGCCCCGACTCTGACTGTAGCTGGATCTTGAGCGGCTACCTTGTCTTGAGTCAAAACGTGGGCGCGAGGATGAGGTCGGGCGGGACATGTGCTCATCCGCCTCCCTCAGAGATTTCATTCTCTCTGCCTCCTCCCGGAGTTTGTCATCGAACTTGCCGCCGAAGAGGTCGCTGCCCAGGATCGGTAAGTTGCGGAACGCGTCCGCCGTGGATCTGGACGACCAATTCAGGGAGTTCAGAACCAGGTCCCGACGTGTCAAGGTAGCCTTAACCGAGACGCGGGCGAACTGGTCTAATACCATCCTGGAAACGGGTCCCAGGAGGGCAATGATGGCGGCGGTATCTTTGCGGGAGATACCCGATGCCTGGGCCTGTTGGAACGATCTGTTCAATAGCTCGGCGAAAAGTAATAGGGCTGACGAGTACTTCATCCCTGCGCGGGAGGCCCTATCTACGTCGAACAGGGAGGATTCTAGGGTCTGTGCACCCTTCTCCCTGAACTTGTCTTTGCCGTCTAAGGCACCCGCCGACCGAAGTCTCTCCTTCACTTGAGGCGGGATTTGGGGTGGCGTGAAAAGACTTTCCCAGTCTTCGTCGCCCACGTGGAAAGTGCGATGGGCTGATCGCTGGAAGGCTGTCCAGCGTTTCGCCTGTGCCACCGCCTCGAACCGCTCTCTACATTCCACATCCACCGGGATGGAGGCTCGAGGCTTTTGGGTGGCCGCGTTCAAAGTGAGTTTGGATGCCGGCCCCTCGTGGGCCCGCGCATCCACCCTTTCCTCGAAGCCGAGGACTCTGCGGAGTACTGCCGTCGCCTTCTCAAAGGCTTCCGCCGAAATTTCTGTACCCCGTAAGGGTTCTTCATCCTCCGCCTCGGAGTCTCCACTGAGGAGGCGGGCACTAGCTGCGATTGACAGCGCATCATCAGCTCTGGAGGAGACGTCGTCCCAGGGATCTGCCTGGGCCTCCTCAGGGGCGAGATCGTCCGTAACCGGTGCTGGCGGTGGCGCCGGTTGTGGTGGAATTGACGGAGCCCCTTGTTGTTCCGGGTCCTGTTGACTCGGCTTTTGTAGCAATTGTCCCAGGAGGTCTTTAACCTGGGAAAGGAGAGCCTGCCCCGGATCTGGGGATTGTCTCCTCTTTCGTTTCTTGGCCCTGTGTCGCCCAGAAGAATGTCCGCTCGAGGACGAGGGCGACGAGCCAGACCTCGACCTGCGTCGAGGTCGCCGGTGTCTTTCCCGGCTCCTACCGCGGCTACGGCTGTGGGTACGGCTTCTGCTTCGGCTTTGGCGCCGTTCCGTACTCTCCGGGGAGAACCCCGAGAAATCTCTCCGGTTGTGGTCCCACGACCCCGGAGTTGAAGTAAATAAGTCCGCCACCGCTTGTCTTCGGGGGCTTCTGGACTCCACGTGGCCTGAAGTGGACGGACCCTCCTGGGGTCGCGGCCGTGGCTGAGCTGACGCCGCACGGGAATTAGCTCCATCTCGTATGGATACCCGTTCCTGAGGAGGGTTTGAGCCA
Source organism: Apostichopus japonicus (assembly GCF_037975245.1). Lineage (NCBI taxonomy): Eukaryota > Metazoa > Echinodermata > Holothuroidea > Aspidochirotida > Stichopodidae > Apostichopus > Apostichopus japonicus. The sequence goes on from NC_092579.1 coordinate 26,034,002, forward strand.
TCTCGTATGGCGCCCTCCGTTCCCCCATGTTTAGGGCTTATGCCATCTCTTATGGCCGCCTGGGGTTCCTTCGCCGGCGGCTTCTTTTTCCCCTGCTTTGAGGAAGCCGCCTTCTTTCTTTTTTCTGCGGCTTTATCCGCCAGCCAGGTACCGATCAAATCCCAGCGCTCCTGGGTCCAGTCCTGGCAAATGGAGCAGGTCTGCTTACTCCCGCATGGGCGACACTTTGGGCATAAATCATGCTTATCCCATGCTTTGAACGGACGGAACTGCTTACAAGAACGGCAGTTTTCCATCCTTTTTTTTTTTTTTTTTTTTTTCGAGAAATCTCCGAAAAATTTTTTTTGAGAAATCTCCGAGACCTGAAGCTGTGAAAACTAAATTAAAAACAGTTACTTTACTGCAGAATGAAAACGTACACGGCTGCTGTACGTGAACAGTAAGAAATTCGTATCTAAACCAGTACGAAAAATAAACAAGGCAGTTACTTTACTGCAAAGGGAAAACGTACACGACTGCTGTACGAAAACAGTATGAAGAACTAAACAAAGCAGTTACTTAACTGCAAGTAAGCCCACGTACACGACTGCTGTACGTGGAAGTAAATAAACGCTAGGAGAACGCTACACTAAGGTGCGGGCCTAGCCACGCTACGTGAACCACGTTCACGAGGTAAACCAAAAAAACGTTCGAAAATCACGAAAGAAAAAAACGTTTCAAAGACAAAAAGCAGTTCAAACGTGCAGGACGTTGAATAGATGAAAAAGAATTACAAAAACAACGATAAACTTTAGACGAAGTAATTGAAATCTTAGGATTTAGTGAGAGCAATAAGAGAGCGATACTTGCGTAACAGCTGGCAATTACGGAAGGGAGATGGCCACACTTACATACAGACAAATTGCCAGATGCTAGAGCGAGGTTAATACGGTAATGCATAGGTTATATGAGGTGAGGGAGTACGCGCTGTGAATTAGCACACACTGAACCCTGAACTTAGGGATCCCAGGATAGCATGGAATAGCACACATTGAACCCTGAACTTAAGGATCCCAGGATAGCATGGAATAGCACACATTGAACCCTGAACTTAAGGATCCCAGGATAGTATGGAATAGCACACATTGAACCATGAACTTAAGGATCCCAGGATAGGATGGAATAGCACACATTGAACCCTGAACTTAAGGACCCCAGGATAGTATGGAATAGCACACATTGAACCCTGAACTTAAGGATCCCAGGATAGTATGGAATAGCACACATTGAACCCTGAACTTAAGGATCCCAGGATAGTATGGAATAGCACACACTGAACCCTGAACTTAAGGATCCCAGGATAGTATGGAATAGCACACATTGAACCTTGAAATTAAGGATCCCAGGATAGTATGGAATAGCACACACTGAACCCTGAACTTAAGGATCCCAGGATAGCATGGAATAGCACACATTGAACCCTGAAATTAAGGATCCCAGGATAGTATGGAATAGCAAATGCTGCAACGTTTCCATATATTATAACAAGGTTAATTTACCATTAAGCAGTCTGTTGTACCTACACAACTATCGCTATTTGTATTTACTAGGATGCACTTAATAAACACAGAACTTTGTTTATTAGCAAACCAATTATCCTCAAATATCATAATCCAATGAGCAATGAAATTGTCATTTCACTAATACCACTTAATTACAATAATGTACAGCCAACCATGCCAAGCTTACCTGCAAGGTATTAACTGCAAATCTGACACCTTTCACTTGTTGATCTACCTGATCTTGAATAATTTCTAGAGGAGATCGAAGAAACTTCAAGCCCCATGCAGCCTGAGATGTTTCAAGCCTTTCATCTTGAGAATTACTTGACTGAAGAGCTGTTTTATACAACAATTCAATTAACCTCTTTCGGCCTCTTGGTAAACCTGTATTTTGGTAAGGAAAGAATAACAGATTAACAATGTAACTTAGTTGAGTCAAAACTAAGGTATGAAATATTTCTTGGTAATTAGGGCGGCATTGAAGCACTTAGCATGCATAGACTCGAGAGGTGTGACCTGATTAATTCGCAGATAACATTGCAAGATGACCTGTATCACGTAAGGTTTGTCTGAGGGGTTCTACTCGTTGTCATGGATTCATTTTGAGTAGTCAAATGAGAACGTTATTTCAGATAGACATAAACAAATAAATGTGTTCCCTATTTGTCATCTGCAGTACAAGCATTTGTTCTCATTATAGATATATTTCCATTTGTTTTTGTTTTTTAAATGAAGCCAACTTATGTCCCCTATCAATATAATGGACTAACCTACAAAGTTTCAGGTACATGGACTATTGTATATGGGATTTTCAATTTCTGTGTCAAACACAACATATTTTAAAATTTAAAGACATGTTAACTACACATTAATATTATCAACCATTTACTTATTTAGTAAACCAAGTACAATTTTGATTGTTGAATGTGTTTTCTAATATTCATAAACAGTGCAGACCCTACAATTTGACTCATGCAACCGTTCTGAGAAATGACGGTCTGTTGCTAGCGAAATGATTTGTACCAACGAAGTCTTCGGCTTTGAGTACAATTACTGTGTTGGACAAATCTAACTGTAATAGTAATTACCGACTTTGTGATCTGCATTATAGTCATTGCCAACTATGCAAGGTCGGTAAGACTGACTCCATAGTTCTCCCTTTCAGGAAACTGATGGGTATAATCATACATACAATTAACTTACTTACACTTATATACAGTCTGAGTACATGGAATTATCCTTAATCCATTACATATGAAATATTTACAGGAGTAAATTGAAGTATCCTTAGTCCATTGCATATGAAGTATTTTACAGTCCTGAGTAGATGGAATAATCCTTAATCCATTACATATGAAGTATTTACAGTACAGGAGTAAATGGAATTATCCTTAATCCATTGCATATGAAGTATTTACAGAAGTTAATGGATTATCCTTAATCCATTACATATAAGTATTTATAGGAGTTAATGGATTATCCTTAATCTATTACATATAAAGTATTTACAGGAGTAAATGGAATTATCCTTAGCTTAGTCCATTACATATAAGTATTTCAAGGAGTAAATGGATTATCCTTAATCCATTACATATAAGTATTTACAGAGTTAATGGATTATCCTTAATCTATTACATATAAAGTATTTAAGGAGTAAATGAAATTATCCTTAGTCCATTACATATAAGTATTTACAGGAGTAAATGGAATTATCCTTAATTTATTACATATAAAGTATTTACAGGAGTAAATGGAATTATCCTTAATCCATTACATATAAGTATTTAAAGTGGTAAATGGAGTTATCCTTAATCCATATTAAGTCTAGGAATGAGTGTTTGCTTGATCAATTGAAATTTTCTTCATAGTATCCAGTACTCATTAGTTATAAATTTGGTAAATTTGGTAACCGGTTGGTTAAATTTTTGCAGGAATTTGTTAACAAAGCAAAACAGCTGCTTTCAAGTCTTGAAATTTTATTATTTTACCTACAAATTGTATATGAAATAGGAACTATGTATGAAAATCAGCTGAATTTTATTAAATGGTAAAATATTCAACTCAAACCATCAAGCTAGAAGACTTAAGCCGAAACAGCTCCTGCTGTGCTTAACCTATCCGGTATTAACCGTTTCACAAATTCGCAAGAGAACAAGATCAAATATAGGAAGGTTTCATCACTTTTGTGGTGACACTTTGAAATGCAAAATTAAAACCACTTGCTTGAAATCTGCTTACTACATAAATTAAACAGTAGGTGAAAAGGGGCCGAGAATCCTACTGTAGCTCTACACGCTAATGAGAGGCACCTAAGATTTAAAGCCCATTTAAAATACTTACAAGGAAAGTATGTAGATATAAATACTGCAGAGATAAATAAACCAACAGCATCCTTGTAAGGATGCAGCCAAAAGTTTGCTGTTATGTTTTTCATTCCCTTGTCATTATTCAAGATGTAAGTTCTTCAATGTTTTCTACCTAAGAACTACCAACCCTAAAGAGGAGGATGTTGCTTCTGTATATATGTTACACCTACAGAATGACCACCTAAAATGTGTTCTGAAGGGTCTGTCTTCAGTATCCTTGGAAGTTCTTCCAACAATACTATACACGACAACAACTTGTGAAATTTACCTTAAGTTTGTTCTTAATATTGTTTTAAAGACATAGCAGGTACAACAATATGAGATCGAGCTATTAAGCAGGATAACAATCAGCATAATAAGATCAATGTTGTGTTGTGCTGGTTGCATGTCATCCCACTATCAACTGATATTCATACTTAAAGGATAAAGCCTTGTAATTCAACAGGTAAGAATCTATCTACTTAAAGTGATAGTATGTAAACTGACAGTATATACTTTCACTACAGCCAGATAGTATGTAAACTGACAGTATATACTTTCACTATAGCCAGATAGTATGTAAACTGACAGTATATACTTTCACTATAGCCAGATAGTAGGTAAACTGACAGTATATACTTTCACTATAGCCAGATAGTATGTAAACTGACAGTATATACTTTCACTATAGCCAGATAGTAGGTAAACTGACAGTATATACTTTCACTATAGCCAGATAGTATGTAAACTGACAGTATATACTTTCACTATAGCCAGATAGTATGTAAACTGACAGCATATACTTTCACTATAGCCAGATGGTATGTAAACTGACAGTATATACTTTCACTATAGCCAGATAGTAACTGACAGTATATACTTTCACTATAGCCAGATAGTATGTAAACTGACAGTATATACTTTCACTATAGCCAGATAGTATGTAAACTGACAGCATATACTTTCACTACAGCCAGATAGTATGTAAACTGACAGTATATACTTTCACTATAGCCAGATAGTAACTGACAGTATATACTTTCACTATAGCCAGATAGTATGTAAACTGACAGTATATACTTTCACTATAGCCAGATAGTATGTAAACTGACAGTATATACTTTCACTTTAGCCAGATAGTACTGTATGTAAACTGACAGTATATACTTTCACTACTGCCAGATAGTATGTAAACTGACAGTATATACTTTCACTATAGCCAGATAGTATGTAAACTGACAGTATATACTTTCACTATAGCCAGATAGTAGGTAAACTGACAGTATATACTTTCACTATAGCCAGATAGTATGTAAACTGACAGTATATACTTTCACTACAGCCAGATAGTATGTAAACTGACAGTATATACTTTCACTATAGCCAGATAGTATGTAAACTGACAGTATATACTTTCACTATAGCCAGATAGTATGTAAACTGACAGTATATACTTTCACTATAGCCAGATAGTATGTAAACTGACAGTATATACTTTCACTACAGCCAGATAGTATGTAAACTGACAGTATATACTTTCACTATAGCCAGATAGTATGTAAACTGACAGTATATACTTTCACTATAGCCAGATAGTATGTAAACTGACAGTATATACTTTCACTACAGCCAGATAGTATGTAAACTGACAGTATATACTTTCACTACTGCCAGATAGTATGTAAACTGACAGCATATACTTTCACTATAGCCAGATAGTATGTAAACTGACAGTATATACTTTCACTACAGCCAGATAGTATGTAAACTGACAGTATATACTTTCACTATAGCCAGATAGTATGTAAACTGACAGTATATACTTTCACTATAGCCAGATAGTATGTAAACTGACAGTATATACTTTCACTACTGCCAGATAGTATGTAAACTGACAGTATATACTTTCACTATAGCCAGATAGTATGTAAACTGACAGTATATACTTTCACTATAGCCAGATAGTAGGTAAACTGACAGTATATACTTTCACTATAGCCAGATAGTATGTAAACTGACAGTATATACTTTCATTACAGCCAGATAGTATGTAAACTGACAGTATATACTTTCACTATAGCCAGATAGTATGTAAACTGACAGTATATACTTTCACTATAGCCAGATAGTAGGTAAACTGACAGTATATACTTTCACTATAGCCAGATAGTATGTAAACTGACAGTATATACTTTCACTATAGCCAGATAGTAGGTAAACTGACAGTATATACTTTCACTATAGCCAGATAGTATGTAAACTGACAGTATATACTTTCACTAGAGCCAGATAGTATGTAAACTGACAGTATATACTTTCACTACAGCCAGATAGTATGTAAACTGACAGCATATACTTTCACTATAGCTAGATAGTAGGTAAACTGACTGTATATACTTTCACTACTGCCAGATAGTATGTAAACTGACAGTATATACTTTCACCATAGCCAGATAGTAGGTAAACTGACAGTATATACTTTCACTATAGCCAGATAGTAGGTAAACTGACAGTATATACTTTCACTATAGCCAGATAGTATGTAAACTGACAGTATATACTTTCACTACAGCCAGATAGTATGTAAACTGACAGTATATACTTTCACTATAGCCAGATAGTATGTAAACTGACAGTATATACTTTTACTATAGCCAGATAGTATGTAAACTGACAGTATATACTTTCACTATAGCCAGATAGTATGTAAACTGACAGTATATACTTTCACTATAGCCAGATAGTATGTAAACTGGCAGTATATACTTTCACTATAGCCAGATAGTAGGTAAACTGACAGTATATACTTTCACTATAGCCAGATAGTATGTAAACTGACAGTATATACTTTCACTATAGCCAGATAGTATGTAAACTGACAGTATATACTTTCACTATAGCCAGATAGTATGTAAACTGACAGTATATACTTTCCCTACAGCCAGATAGTATGTAAACTGACAGTATATACTTTCACTATAGCCAGATAGTATGTAAACTGACAGTATATACTTTCACTATAGCCAGATAGTATGTAAACTGACAGTATATACTTTCACTACAGCCAGATAGTATGTAAACTGACAGTATATACTTTCACTATAGCAAGATAGTATGTAAACTGACAGTATATACTTTCACTACTGCCAGATAGTATGTAAACTGACAGTATATACTTTCACTATAGCCAGATAGTATGTAAACTGACAGTATATACTTTCACTACAGCCAGATAGTATGTAAACTGACAGTATATACTTTCACTATAGCCAGATGGTATGTAAACTGACAGTATATATTTTCACTATAGCCAGATGGTATGTAAACTTTAACATCCTCTTTGCTGTCTTACCTGCTTTTTACTACCTGCATCAGTTCTGCCTGAGTGCATATATATATCACATATAAATTATGTGTAAGTCATTTAGAAGAAGATCCTGCTAGGATCGAAACGTCAGGCCAACTTACTTTAACACATTCTATTACACAGGCTCTCTAGTGGATAAGCAGTTTGCTAACAGTTTCATTTTATTTTGACATATAAATAATAGCGTTAAAAGCTAGTCACATAAACAAATTATACCAATAGTACAGCCAAACCCTTTCTACAGTAGATGAATTGGTTGATTTTAACAGGTATTAGATGCTCCACCTATCATCACCAATCTCATGAAAGTCTCCTCATGATTCGCTATATTACTGACTTGCTTCCTGAGAACCTACAATGAAGTTACATGAGGGGAGTGGTAAGTGAACTATCAAATAACTAAAAAATAGTCATCCCTTTGGAACCATCGTGGCTAATAATACCATTGGCATCTTCTCAATAACAATGCATAGGCAAGATATCTACTAGTTTAAAGCCTTCTTGTATATTACCCAAACAGAGGCTTTTAAATATTGCCAATAATTTAATTAAAACAGCACTGTAGAGAGAAACCCTAATTAGCCACATTAACAGTTCCATTATTCACAATGCAACTCCGGAAACTTGCTATACTCTGGTTAAATATATCCGTTGGGATTTTAAAAATGTCTGGAGGGCTCCCACAGTTGTCTCTTAAAATGAGAGATTTTATCACATCAACACGTACCTTTGTTGTTTCTCAACATTAGCGAGAGAGAGAGAGAGAGGAGAAAAGTTAGGCAAACAGATACCTTACAAATTATTGTGAAGAGCTTATCATTCTAACATCTCCATATATAAGGAAAGTTCTAGGGTTTGATGGCATAAATGAAACTTCATACAGAGGTCCTTATCCTATCCTGTAACAACCAATGACCCACAGACTAAACCCGTACATATGAAGTTCACCTCACCATATATGGTACGTAGTTCACCTCACCATATACGGTATGTAGTTTACCTCACCATATATATTATGTACTTCACCTCTCCATACATATTATGCAGTTCACCTCACCATACATATTATGAAGTTCATCTCACCATACATAGTGTGTAGTTCATCCCACCATACATATTATGAAGTTCACCTCAGTGTACATATTTCATACTTAACCTCACCATACATATTACGTAGTTCACTTCACTATACATAGTACTTACGTAGTTCACCCCACCATACATAGTACGTAGTTCACCTCACCATACACATTCTGTAGTTCACCTCACCATACATAGTATACAATTCACCCCACCATGCATATTATGTAGTTCACCTCTCCATACATAGTACGTAGTTCACCTCACCATACATAGTATGTAGTTCACCCCACCATACATATTATGTAGTTCACCTCTCCATACATAGTACATAGTTCACCTCACCATACATACTATGTAGTTCACCCCACCATACACATTATGTAGTTCACCTCACCAAACACATTCTGTAGTTCACCTCACCATACATACTATGTAGTTCACCCCACCATACACATTATGTAGTTCACCCCACCATACACATTCTGTAGTTCACCTCACCATACATAGTATGTAATTCACCGCACCATACATATTATGTAGTTCACCTCCATACATAGTACGTAGTTCACCTCACCATACATAGTATGTAGTTCACTCCACCATACATATTACGTAGTTCACCTCTCCATACATAGTACATAGTTCACCTCACCATACATACTATGTAGTTCACCCCACCATACAGATTATGTAGTTCACCTCACCATACATATTATGTAGTTCACCTCACCATACATAGTACGTAGTTCACCTCACCATACACATTCTGTAGTTCACCTCACCAAACATATTATGTAGTTCACCTCTCCATACATAGTACGTAGTTCACCTCAACATTCCTAGTACATAGTTCACCTCACCATACATATTATGTAGTTCACCTCAACATTCCTAGTACGTAGTTCACCTCACCATACATAGTACGTAATTCACTCCACCATACATATTATGTAGTTCACCTCACTGTACATGTTACATAGTTAACCTCACCATACATATTACCTAGTTCACCTCACCATACATAGTATGTAGTTCACCTCACTGTACATGTTACATAGTTAACCTCACCATACATATTACCTAGTTCACCTCACCATTCATAGTATTTACTACAGGATGAAGTACCCTACTGCAATACATCACCACTACATAAATTGCTGAATACTTTTATGGCTACCTATTGCAATAATTGGGAAAATTGTCTCTTTTTCCGAACATCTTGACATTAAGAAATTGAAATATTGAAATACAATATCTAAATATTTGTGTATTAACATATTATAAAATATTATAAAGTATTTAACCAAGATATTAATTTATTCAGATATATAAGATCTTAAAACCTCAAGATTTGAGTGCAAGATATTTTTTTTTGTGAGATATTAGGAAAGTTCATCTGAGTAACTCTATATCTTAATATTTAAAAATTTAGATACAATCTTATAGATCTCAATGTTGAAAATTCTTTATGTTCAAATGTTTAGATATTTCTGAAAATATTATTTTAAAATATTCAGCTATAAATAGCTTGTATCTTAATAATTCATATCTTAAGGATAAGAGATTAACAAGATGAGGTCTTATATCTTGAAATGTCAATGGCTTGATGGTAAGGTTGTCAGATATTATGAACTGTTAAGTAGAAAACTTAGTATAATAAGTTTGATTGAACTCATTTCAACCACTTTAGCCTCCCCCACCATCATCCTGTATTCTTCTAAGCTGCATAGATATGAAATATTAGTCCCTAAATGTTACCCACTTGGGAAGGAAAAAATATGAATATTTATATGAAACTCAAAGACAGTGCAGCTCACACACACAAATGAAGTAACGATTACAAAACTGTTCCCTCTGTTACCACAATAATTTAGAAATTGATTGATTGTGAGATGATGCTGCGGAGGCTAGGAACATGTTTGATGCATCTCTTTGCCCCATCAAGATACTAATTTTATTTCTCATCCGCCTGCGGGTCCTACTATTTATTATGCCAGCAACCATAGAGGAGCACACACATGATGGATGCCGTGACATTGCCAGTGCTCAGATACAGCTCTGACAAGCATCAATTGTAATAAGTCACTTGACATTTCCTTTCTTTCTACCTGCACCTCAGATGTTTAATCACTGAATGCATCATCTAACGTTGATTAAATAAAAACTCATCCTTAAAAGCATATAGCCTCGCAATGGACTCATTCACATTTATCATACTCTTGTGACGTAGAAAGCAAAGAGTCAGCAGCAACAGACAACAAGACATGAAACAATCCTCTTTAGAAATACCAGAATATAATGTAAGGATACTTCATTTCCTATTGGATATATTTGATCACATCTCTCTGTCTCCTGGGGTAGAATACATTTGCAGGAAGGATGACAAAAGTTTCCTACTCTCAATTATAAAAACACTACTGTTCTTGTTGTTATCACATTGTAGATATATTAATGTTTTGCAACATTAATAGTTACTTGTTATTGCTCATTGTACTAAATTCACAGTTAATTAACTACACTGATACAGCAGGCACCAAACTAAGTAAAGTAACCATGTAAGTATAATAAACAAGTTTCTCTTGAAAGGTTCATTTGGAAAGTGCATGTATACCTTTTTTGCTTTATTAAGTTGATTAGATTACTAGATCACTCAAAGAATGATAAGATCCTGTGATGTAGAATTAATATCAAGGCCTCAAGTAATTTGCTGCCAAATGTAAGAACTGACTTTTGTGTCTTAGGTCAATTGAAAGTATTTATCAATCAAAACTTTGCCGGGAAATAACAGTGAAAGGGTAACTACCTATAAATTACACATTTAAAGCTGAGATACAAAAGGCATAAGAAGAAAAAAAGAAGATATGAACAAGATGCAAAAATACCTGATGGTGGATATGTAGGTCATATCAACATCTCTTGAATGTAGAAGGCCAACAATATTTAATGGTGGATATGTAGGTGATATCAACATCTCTTGAAAGCAGAAGGCCAACAATGTTTAATGGTGGATATGTAGGTGATGTCAACATCTCTTGAAATCAGAAGGACAACAATATTTAATGGTGGATATGTAGGTGATGTCAACATCTCTTGAAAGCAGAAGGACAACAATATTTAATGGTGGATATGTAGGTGATATCAACATCTCTTGAAAGCAGAAGGCCAACAATATTTAATGGTGGATATGTAGGTGATATCAACATCTCTTGAAAGCAGAAGGCCAACAATATTTAATGGTGGATATGTAGGTGATATCAACATCTCTTGAAAGCAGAAGGCCAACAATATTTAATGGTGGATATGTAGGTGATATCAACATCTCTTGAAAGCAGAAGGCCAACAATATTTAATGGTGGATATGTAGGTGATATCAACATCTCTTGAAAGCAGAAGGCCAACAATATTTAATGGTGGATATGTAGGTGATATCAATATCTCTTGAAAGCAGAAGGCCAACAATATTTAATGGTGGATATGTAGGTGATGTGAACATCTCTTGAAAGCAGAAGGCCAACAATATTTAATGGTGGATGTGTAGGTGATATCAACATCTCTTGAAAGCAGAAGGCCAACAATATTTAATGGTGGATGTGTAGGTGATGTCAACATCTCTTGAAAGCAGAAGGCCAACAATATTTAATGGTGGATATGTAGGTGATGTCAACATCTCTTGAAAGCAGAAGGCCAACAATATTTAATGGTGGATATGTAGGTGATGTCAACATCTCTTGAAATCAGGACAACAATATTTAATGGTGGATATGTAGGTGATGTCAACATCTCTTGAAAGCAGAAGGACAACAATATTTAATGGTGGATATGTAGGTGATATCAACATCTCTTGCAAGCAGAAGGCCAACAATATTTAATGGTGGATATGTAGGTGATATCAACATCTCTTGAAAGCAGAAGGCCAACAATATTTAATGGTGGATAAGTAGGTGATGTCAACTACTCTTGAAAGCAGGCCAACAATATTTAATGGTGGATATGTAGGTGATGTAAACATCTCTTGAGAGCAGTAGGCCAACAATATTTAATGGTGGATATGTAGGTGATGTCAACTACTCTTGAAAGCAGAAGGCCAACAATATTTAATGGTGGATATGTAGGTGATGTCAACATCTCTTGAAAGCAGAAGGCCAACAATATTTAATGGTGGATGTGTAGGTGATGTCAACATCTCTTGAAATCAGAAGGCCAACAATATTTAATGGTGGATATGTAGGTGATGTCAACATCTCTTGAAAGCAGAAGGCCAACAATATTTAATGGTGGATATGTAGGTGATGTCAACATCTCTTGAAATCAGAAGGACAACAATATTTAATGGTGGATATGTAGGTGATGTCAACATCTCTTGAAAGCAGAAGGACAACAATATTTAATGGTGGATATGTAGGTGATATCAACATCTCTTGCAAGCAGAAGGCCAACAATACTTAATGGTGGATATGTAGGTGATATCAACATCTCTTGAAAGCAGAAGGCCAACAATATTTAATGGTGGATAAGTAGGTGATGTCAACTACTCTTGAAAGCAGGCCAACAATATTTAATGGTGGATATGTAGGTGATGTAAACATCTCTTGAGAGCAGTAGGCCAACAATATTTAATGGTGGATATGTAGGTGATGTCAACTACTCTTGAAAGCAGAAGGCCAACAATATTTAATGGTGGATATGTAGGTGATGTCAACTACTCTTGAAAGCAGAAGGCCAACAATATTTAATGGTGGATATGTAGGTGATGTCAACATCTCTTGAAATCAGAAGGACAACAATATTTAATGTCGGATATGTAGGTGATGTCAACATCTCTTAAAAGGAGAAGGACAACAATATTTAACGGTGGATATGTAGGTGATGTCAACATCTCTTGAAATCAGAAGGCCAACAATATTTAATGTCGGATATGTAGGTGATGTCAACATCTCTTGAAAGGAGAAGGACAACAATATTTAACGGTGGATATGTAGGTGATGTCAACATCTCTTGAAATCAGAAGGACAACAATATTTAATGGTGGATATGTAGGTGATGTCAACATCTCTCGAAAGGAGAAGGACAACAATATTTAATGGTGGATATGTAGGTGATGTCAACATCTCTTGAAATCAGAAGGACAACAATATTTAATGGTGGATTTGTAGGTGATATCAACATCTCTTGAAAGCAGAAGGCCAACAATATTTAATGGTGGATGTGTAGGTGATATCAACATCTCTTGAAAGCAGAAGGCCAACAATATTTAATGGTGGATATGTAGGTGATATCAACATCTCTTGAAAGCAGAAGGCCAACAATATTTAATGGTGGATATGTAGGTGATGTCAGCATCTCTTGAAAGCAGAAGGCCAACAATATTTAATGGTGGATATGTAGGTCTCTTGAAATCAGAAGGACAACAATATTTAATGTCGGATATGTAGGTGATGTCAACATCTCTTAAAAGGAGAAGGACAACAATATTTAACGGTGGATATGTAGGTGATGTCAACATCTCTTGAAATCAGAAGGCCAACAATATTTAATGTCGGATATGTAGGTGATGTCAACATCTCTTGAAAGGAGAAGGACAACAATATTTAACGGTGGATATGTAGGTGATGTCAACATCTCTTGAAATCAGAAGGACAACAATATTTAATGGTGGATATGTAGGTGATGTCAACATCTCTCGAAAGGAGAAGGACAACAATATTTAATGGTGGATATGTAGGTGATGTCAACATCTCTTGAAATCAGAAGGACAACAATATTTAATGGTGGATTTGTAGGTGATATCAACATCTCTTGAAAGCAGAAGGCCAACAATATTTAATGGTGGATGTGTAGGTGATATCAACATCTCTTGAAAGCAGAAGGCCAACAATATTTAATGGTGGATATGTAGGTGATATCAACATCTCTTGAAAGCAGAAGGCCAACAATATTTAATGGTGGATATGTAGGTGATGTCAGCATCTCTTGAAAGCAGAAGGCCAACAATATTTAATGGTGGATATGTAGGTGATATCAACATTTCTTGAAAGCAGAAGGCCAACAATATTTAATGGTGGATAAGTAGGTGATGTCAACTACTCTTGAAAGCAGAAGGCCAACAATATTTAATGGTGGATATGTAGGTGATATCAACATCTCTTGAATGTAGAAGGCCAACAATATTTAATGGTGGATATGTAGGTGATATCAACATCTCTTGCAAGCAGAAGGCCAACAATATTTAATGGTGGATATGTAGGTGATATCAACATCTCTTGAAAGCAGAAGGCCAACAATATTTAATGGTGGATAAGTATGTGATGTCAACTACTCTTGAAAGCAGGCCAACAATATTTAATGGTGGATATGTAGGTGATGTCAACATCTCTTGAGAGCAGTAGGCCAACAATATTTAATGGTGGATATGTAGGTGATGTCAACTACTCTTGAAAGCAGAAGGCCCACAATGTTTAATGGTGGATATGTAGGTGATGTCAACTACTCTTGAAAGCAGAAGGCCAACAATATTTAATGGTGGATATGTAGGTGATGTCAACATCTCTTGAAAGCAGAAGGCCAACAATATTTAATGGTGGATATGTAGGTGATGTCAACATCTCTTGAATGTAGAAGGCCAACAATATTTAATGGTGGATATGTAGGTGATATCAACATCTCTTGCAAGCAGAAGGCCAACAATATTTAATGGTGGATATGTAGGTGATATCAACATCTCTTGAAAGCAGAAGGCCAACAATATTTAATGGTGGATAAGTATGTGATGTCAACTACTCTTGAAAGCAGGCCAACAATATTTAATGGTGGATATGTAGGTGATGTCAACATCTCTTGAGAGCAGTAGGCCAACAATATTTCATGGTGGATATGTAGGTGATGTCAACTACTCTTGAAAGCAGAAGGCCCACAATGTTTAATGGTGGATATGTAGGTGATGTCAACTACTCTTGAAAGCAGAAGGCCAACAATATTTAATGGTGGATATGTAGGTGATGTCAACATCTCTTGAAAGGAGAAGGACAACAATATTTAACGGTGGATATGTAGGTGATGTCAACATCTCTTGAAATCAGAAGGACAACAATATTTAATGGTGGATATGTAGGTGATGTCAACATCTCTCGAAAGGAGGACAACAATATTTAATGGTGGATATGTAGGTGATGTCAACATCTCTTGAAATCAGAAGGACAACAATATTTAATGGTGGATATGTAGGTGATGTCAACATCTCTTGAAAGGAGAAGGACAACAATATTTAATGGTGGATATGCAGGTGATATCAACATCTTTTGAAAGGAGAAGGCCAACAATATTTAATGGTGGATATGTAGGTGATGTCAACATCTCTTGAATTTAGAAGGCCAACAATATTTAATGGTGGATATGCAGATGATATCAACATCTCTTGAAAGTAGGACAACATATATTTAATGGTGGATATGTAGGTGATGTCAACATCTCTTGAAATCAGAAGGACAACAATATTTAATGGTGGATATGTAGGTGATATCAACATCTTTTGAAAGGAGAAGGCCAACAATATTTAATGGTGGATATGTAGGTGATATCAACATCTCTTGAAAGCAGAAGGCCAACAATATTTAATGGTGGATATGTAGGTGATATCAACATCTCTTGAAAGCAGAAGGCCAACAATATTTAATGGTGGATATGTAGGTGATGTCAACATCTCTTGAAAGCAGAAGGCCAACAATATTTAATGGTGGATATGTAGGTGATGTCAACATCTCTTGAAAGCAGAAGGCCAACAATATTTAATGGTGGATATGTAGGTGATATCAACATTTCTTGAAAGCAGAAGGCCAACAATATTTAATGGTGGATAAGTAGGTGATGTCAACTACTCTTGAAAGCAGAAGGCCAACAATATTTAATGGTGGATATGTAGGTGATATCAACATCTCTTGAATGTAGAAGGCCAACAATATTTAATGGTGGATATGTAGGTGATATCAACATCTCTTGAAAGCAGAAGGCCAACAATATTTAATGGTGGATAAGTATGTGATGTCAACTACTCTTGAAAGCAGGCCAACAATATTTAATGGTGGATATGTAGGTGATGTCAACATCTCTTGAGAGCAGTAGGCCAACAATATTTAATGGTGGATATGTAGGTGATGTCAACTACTCTTGAAAGCAGAAGGCCAACAATATTTAATGGTGGATATGTAGGTGATGTCAACTACTCTTGAAAACAATATTTAATGGTGGATATGTAGGTGATGTCAACATCTCTTGAAAGGAGAAGGACAACAATATTTAACGGTGGATATGTAGGTGATGTCAACATCTCTTGAAATCAGAAGGACAACAATATTTAATGGTGGATATGTAGGTGATGTCAACATCTCTCGAAAGGAGAAGGACAACAATATTTAATGGTGGATATGTAGGTGATGTCAACATCTCTTGAAATCAGAAGGACAACAATATTTAATGGTGGATATGTAGGTGATGTCAACATCTCTTGAAAGGAGAAGGACAACAATATTTAATGGTGGATATGCAGGTGATATCAACATCTTTTGAAAGGAGAAGGCCAACAATATTTAATGGTGGATATGCAGGTGATGTCAACATCTCTTGAAATCAGAAGGCCAACAATATTTAATGGTGGATATGCAGATGATATCAACATCTCTTGAAAGTAGGACAACATATATTTAATGGTGGATATGTAGGTGATGTCAACATCTCTTGAAATCAGAAGGACAACAATATTTAATGGTGGATATGTAGGTGATATGAACATCTTTTGAAAGGAGAAGGCCAACAATATTTAATGGTGGATGTGTAGGTGATATCAACATCTCTTGAAAGCAGAAGGCCAACAATATTTAATGGTGGATATGTAGGTGATATCAACATCTCTTGAAAGCAGAAGGCCAACAATATTTAATGGTGGATATGTAGGTGATATCAACATCTCTTGAAAGCAGAAGGCCAACAATATTTAATGGTGGATATGTAGGTGATGTCACTACTACTCTTGAAATCAGAAGGACAACAATACATAATGGTGGATATGTAGGTGATATCAACATCTCTTGAAAGTAGAAAGACAACAATATTTAATGGTGGATATGTAGGTGATGTCAACATCTCTTGAAATAAACAGCCCCTCCCTTCCCCCTTCTATTTGCGATAGCGGTTGCCCAAAGGTAATGTATTAATAGTGCTCACCTTCTACATAATCTCTTGCAATGTGCAGTTGGTGCCATCACTTACAAATATGCATCCAGCCACATTAAAAATGTTCATGAGACCACACTAATCAAACTTTGATTGCAACCATTCGTTGGGACTGAGTTGCATTTTCAAATAATTAATCAAGTTACTCCAAACATTATTCCAGCTCTCGCACATAACGTGATATAAGTGACATGGAAAGCCAGTAGACTGCATAACCAAGGTATTATGATTGATCAGCATACTGCAGATGTATATAATTGTAGTTTAAAGTAGTATGAGCAATTATGTATTCAGTATAACAAGATATCCCTACTAATTGAGATTTTTAAATCAATGCACTAATCGTGTTAAAATGTTGTCCATTATTGAGTTTGGGCCCAAATCACATTTTTCCCAGAATTAAGTTTTGAGTGACAGTCCGTATTATATCATTTTCTTTTCCACGTTTGATCAAGTTGACATTTCAAGCATCATTCCATTACAAAGTACCTTGGAAAAGCTGTAAGCCTTTTGTAAATTGTTGCTCACAGTCAATGAATGCATTACTAAGAGCAAATTATGCACCTTCTGCTCTTTACCCTACTAAAACTTCATGACATGTATGGTCAACACTAGGCAAAGGCATCTTCACACTTAGTATACGTTTTCTAAAATTTAAAATTAAGAAAATATCTAATCATACTTGAGTTCTAAATTATCCTACCTAAATGCAATAAAAAATGTGTTTATTTCATTTTATTTTTTGTTAAGTACTAATTGCAGTCCTTCATTGGTAATTACACTGCCATCAAAAATTTACCAAGTATTAGGTCACGGCTCTACGTGGACATTTTCAGTATTCTCAGAAATGAGATCTTCATGTCAGCAGGGTTGTCAAAAATAAAATAAATGACAGTGTATTTTTTTTTTTGGTACTTTCCACATCAGAGTTTTGAAGTAAAATTGGGGAATTTTTGTTAACAGATTCAAAACTGCAAATAAATGGCAAAATAATTTGTCGATATATATACAGAGATATGTAGGATCTTAGAACAAGTGCACAATTAAGCTTTTCTCTTCTTTCAGAATTAGTGCAATAAAGGGGACTATTAATATATATTGATACTGTTAAATGTTTCCATACATCCTAGTGGTATCTGTGCTGCTGCCAATTATCAATTAGTTAAAGGTGCAAACTATTGATGCTCTTCAAGTTGATAGATGTTACAGTGGTATGTATATTTTGATCTCTAACTCGACTGTCTTTCTGCTATGCTGTATGTGTAGTAAATCAAGCTAAATAAATTAAGGAAAGAGCCACATAGCTGTACGAGTCCTTACCACATTTCAAATGGGAAGATTTAATGTAAATTGTTCACAACAAATTCTGGTATTTACTAGTAATAAAGCTCATTCAGGAGCTATTGTGATTGCAAGGTTTTAGACTCTGATCTGTCCATCTCAAATGATCTTTGAACATAGAAAACAATAGTGTTTGGTACTGGAGGAGGTGAAACCACATATCAAATATAAAGTTTATTCAAGCTCTACTTTTGGAGTTTGTATAAGTTTGCACAGCTTGAACTTCTTAGAGAACAACATGATTTTTACTCTCATAAAGGAGAATTCATGTACCTTACTAAGCATGGAGTTATTGTGTTTCTCACGTTTACAGATTACACACCCAGGTGTCACATACACAAACACATCATGCATCCACATCCAATAGATTCCTGTTGCATTTGGCATGAAGGAAGGACCAATATACCACAAAAAACAGTTTTCCTTGCTACAACTTAAAGAAAATATTCACCATGTCTACGACACCCCACATAAAACTGAAGCAGACATTGCACTCTATGATTGAGTGCTGTCCAAGTAATACTAGCTTCAAGCTTTGTATTTATTGGTCGTCTCCAGGGAGCAAACTTCAGCTTCCATAACAGGTAGCAAGCTAGTACAGCAACAAAGCAGAGAGATAACCCACCCGGTGGTTACATGCTTTATAAGATAAATTAAACTATTGCAGACATTTTCTGAAGGAAATACATTATTGCCAAGTGCCACATACAGCTGCAGTATTTGAAAGTTTAGGTTCATCTCCAGCCTGGTTTAAAAGTCAGATGTACCAGCAACATTTATTAGGCTGCTTTGCTACTTGGTTCTTGAGGCCTATTTCAAATCATAAACTTTCTGAAATGATAAACTCTTCTGGTTGTTCAGGATTGACATCGAAAATGAACTCTTCTTTTTAATTTTCGTCATATCAAGTTTTGTCAGATAAACGGTCACAGTCAAGTGACATACCCTGATTCCTGCTTTATACACAAAAACAAGTCCACTGTTTTAGGAATGAGAGATAATAATAATTTGATTGAGGAGTATCCGACTAGCAGAGATATAAGCTGCAGGGACAGCCTAATATAATCTATATCGATATGTACTGGTACACTGCAGGGTTGAACTTTCAAAATCAACTAAGATATCACCAGAAATTTAAGTTGATTATTTCCACTTAACAAAAAAGTTAATCATTTAATTGGCTTTTTGCTTTAATGATCTAAATCCTAGTAGATCAAATCGGGAATGCTATTAAATAGAGAGTTATTGATTTAGTTTCTTCCATGTACATTAATTTGACAATGCATCAGTCTGCAGGCATTGCTGCTTAATTGGGTCCACAGATCTACTGTATTTAAGTCCTTTTTAAGCCACAGGTCAAGAAAAGTATATTGAAGTGTACAACATACTTTGATGACTGCATAAATAATTAAAGAGTGGGGCTACCAGACTGACGGAGGTAATATTAACCTGAAGGAGTATGCATCTACTCAGAAAAGATTGTCAATCATGTAATAGAGCAGTGGAGGTGGGGGACGGGGGAGATGGGGGAGGTAGGAGGAATGAGATGGGATAGTAGGGGAGGTGGCAGAGATCAAGGAGGACATGCACTTCTAAACAGCAGCTGGTAAATGCTTAGAGAAAATCAGAAATCCAAATGATGTATTACAGGAAATGATGGGAAAATGAAAAGGTATACATGTATATCCTCCTCCTCCACAAAGACTTTTAAATAATGTATTTGGATGTTAATTATCTTCAAGAGACGGGGACAGACTAGCTCCTTTGAAACTGCACTTTGTGACTATAAATACATGCAGTATATGAAAATAATGTGAAACGGCCTGACAAACTTATAGCATGAAGTAGAAACAGTGAAATATGACAGAAGGCCATAGAGAACACCATGTAAAGTATATATCATGGAACTAGGCAAATAGCCCTACAGCAATTCCATGCTGCTGATTTGCACAGAGTGGTGGTATGGGTCTAATGCATAACAAACACTTTCAGACACTTGGCGTGGAATATTGAGAAGAGGGTGGTCGTCTGGAACAGGCTGGACTCGAGAGAAGGATTGTGGTAAAATGGATACCAGACCGAATCCTCTAGACATGTAACTGCGAGTGTGTGAGCAAGGAAGTACAAATATATTAAGTGACCAGTAGTGAAAACTAGTAATGGACATATATGACAGATATACTATCTGCTATGAACAATGCTTCATAAATGACAGCAGCTTGTAATGTTTTCCTGCCATGGCTAATGGAAAGTCCATTCATAGTGCAGATAAAGGATCCATGTTCCAATCAATGTTTTATCTTGCTCAGATTTGGTTCAGCAGACTGATATTCAATTAATATCCTGTCAAGTAATAAATTGTTTATAAGGGCATTAAACTTTTAATTTATCCTCATGTACCACACTAAATTGGATATGATTGAGTTAACCACTAATAAATGGCATCAAGAATATTAATTAGTAGTGTCACGGAGGAGTTTATTACTTTCCAACTGACTGGTGGTATACTGTTGTTGCAATTACATTAACACCATTAGTTGCAGAAGGCTGGCTGATATTGCAAGTTCCTAGAACGCTGACAATCAACTGGAGGCATCCAATTGGAAGTGAAAATTCACCAACCATTCATGATTGACTCCTTCACTCCCTTCAAGTATCACTTAAGGTTACTGTTGCCTGAAAACAGTTGTACACCGATGTTCAAAATGTGGGGAATCCCTCCAAGGTAGCCACTTGAATATAGGTTCAGGTCATTAAGGAGCATAAGCACAGAATTTACTGGAACAGGAAATGTGCACTATCACCATATTCATTCACCACAGCATCTGCTGTGATATTAATATGCCTCTCTCAAAAGTTGACAAGTGTGTAGCTTGGAAGGAGAGGAGGTGGGGAGGGGGGGGGGGGAAGGGACTGACAGATAAGAGAAATGGCAGACAAGCACCCTGCTTGACTGTAGATCTTTACCATGAGTGTAAGTTCTTTATACATACTAAAGGGAAAAGTCTGTGACGTTCTTAAGGCAGGCTATTGGAATCTATGACAAGACAGATATCCTTGAGTGTGTAATAAAATGAGAGCCTTATGAGTAGCATGAAATGTAGAGTAGTGATGCTTCCGGCCTTTCAGCTACTTTTGGAACATAAGTTGTCTCTGGAGGACTTTTCTCCTTCGTGCGTGTAGAAGAGTGACATGGGTGTCTCTTATTATCTGTAATGTATTTCTCAAAATTCCTTATTCAATATGCATTTCTATTTTGGTCATGAAGCTTCTACGAAAAAGATGTTTTCTGAGGAATCTTGACTGCTTCAGACAGTCGACTATGAATGAATAGTTGAGATAATTAAGAATACAAGGCTGCAGCAAGTCCTTGTACAATATCTACTGACACTATAGGGAACATTGGTCCAGATAAACAAACAAATAACTCCTCCTAGTTAATTCTTACTTTATAATTTTCAATGCATTTGTTAAAACTTATTGTGGTTACTGTGGTTGTAGCTAGTTTGTCATACTTAATAGCCATTTGTGTTTAGTGTATTAAATTACTATTGCTTTGTCTTACCAGTGTACCACAACCATCCAATCAGGTGTGATAAAGCAAAACAATTATAAAACAATTTTACAAACTATAAAGAACTGTTATATTACAGCTAAAAAAGTAAAAAAATAAAAAATCAGTTTTCATATTTTATATGAGACCATGGCAAAGATATCTTTAGTATTTTATTGCTTGCTCTAAGAGATAACTTTGTCAGTTGCATTGACTTTCATTAAAGGGGAGCAGTACTGCCTGCTTGATCCTTCACATACTTTCAGTATATATATATATATATATATATATATAAATACATTCAAATTCCCCGCCCTTATCCCGTTGCGTGTCGCCATATTGGAGGAGAGGGAGGCAGACAGTCAGGTGTTTACGACGTCATACTTGCAACTTGTCACACTTTGGAATATTTATTATAAAATCTTAAATGCCTTCAAAATTCAAGTAAATGTAAAATATTTATCCCATTTGAATGATAGATGCATACGTACGCTAAATGTGGTTTATACATTGAATTTGCGTAAATCGGTATTTACCAAACTGACTGTCAACACAGACGCACATTAAATTGTTTACATCCGAATTCTGGACTACGGCTCAATCACTTTCCTCTGAATATTACAATTTTTCCTCGCACCTTATGTCGAGGTGAGTTCTACGCAATAGTCATCTGGGTTAATGTGTGCCTAAGTCATGTTGAATTGCTCGTATGAACGTTACTTTATTTCGACGAAGTGATGCTCACAGTCACTGTATGTCGAGCAGTGTTACTATTACTAAGATATATAGTAACTACTTGTGACCGGTACTACGGTTGTGATGGACATTGAACGATAGAATATTTAGGCATAGGGTATATCTTGTCTGTATGTATACATAACTCAAAATCAATGCAGTTGGTCCACAAGATGTCTCTATGATGACTTAAGATATTATTCTTTACAATTCTGGATAATAATGTCCAATTCAACCTATGTAGTAATTTGAAAATCTGTGATAGTGAAGTAGTTTCAGCATATACCGTACTCAAGCATTGTTTTGTGTGCAGCGGTACTACGAGGGAATCTGCATAGCGGCAAGTCTGACTCTGTGGAGGTGCATGTGTCACGTCATGAAAACGTTGCATCGTGGGTAATTTCACAAAAACATGGCAACTTGCAGAGAGTGTGGATGGGATTTAAAAAAAAATTGTGTTTCCATAGATATGGAGTTTTAATAATTTTAAATGGTATCCTCCTGATTGTAGATATATATTTGAATTATGGGCACTGCTTAAGGGGCTCTACAACAGTTTACCTTTAACCCTACCTGTGTTTAAAACAGTAAATATTCATAGCATGGATAGACATTCTGACTGTTGGTGTTACATGTGGGTTACCATATACATAGCTCATTCTGCATATTAATAAGTCTACTTAATGGATATGAGTCTTTTCCTGTTACCAAGGACCCTTGTCCCCCCTTCCCCCTCACCCCCCCCAGCTTGGTTGTAAACACCATTTGAGTGTGGATGGAGTTTATCATTGTAATATAACTCCTTAATAAATGTTTTCCATTTCTAGCAAGTCAGTCTTAGTAGTAAATCGACAAAAAGTAGAAGCTCGGTCTTTATGATGAAGCAATAGAGAGCTAATAAAAGGAATTGATAGGGACGTCTACACAGACGTAACCAGGCATGTATATAGTAGCATACTGAGGCATAGTAGGTATGGCCAGGGGTCAAATTACAACACATTGAAATAATCCCTACTAATTACACTGACTGGTGTGATTAATCACAAACAGATGATGATCAAACTCTACAGTGTTTAATTACTAGCAGGATCTCCTCCTCCCCTCCTCCTGCCCCTCCTCCTCATTGTTCTTGGATCAGACTTGAGCACCAGTTCTAATTTAACTCATTTCCATGAGAATTAAATTAAATTACCTTGCCCTGCAATAACACCAAACATCCCACTGCTAACTCTGGCAAAAGACTTGTCTTACATCAGTTTCAAAACCAGCAGAAATGCTGTATCAGTCGAATGAGAAAGTATTCTGTGTTTGTGAATACGTGAATTATAGGAACACAAACTGTCCGCCTCTAAAAAGTCGCAAAAGTGAGTAACTTAGCATATAACCCCATGGGCAAGTTTATGCAGTGTACCAAAACCAGCCTCTTCTCAGTTGGAATTCCTCCATGCACAAGCTATTAACAGGCACTTGAAAGAGGCAACTCTTGTCATGAAGTTGGCCATTTGCAAGTTGTTTTTTTGACTAGCAATAACATAACAAACCTTGGTTTTGATAATCAAGAAGAAATACACAGAATATATTTCATTTTATAAAGATAAATGTGAGGGAAGCAGCTAGGTATAATTACTATTGGCTAAAACATTGGTAACAGATAATATAAGAGGAGAGTAAATTGTAGAACAGTTTACAACTGGTACATACACGATTGTCTTGAAAGGGTATTGTACACAACTCTCTGTAATGTACACACTTTCTATGGAAGGTACCATGTGTTACTGTACAACAGTTGTTCCACACAAGTTTTCCATATTTGATGAAAATCTGTTTCCTTCAAACTCCGCAAATTTCAATCAGCTTCTGACATAGTACCTTCAACAAGGAACCCTGTCTGATTACACTCAGTTAATAGTGTTAGATAACTGCTTCAATTTGTATTGAGAAAGAATGTATTGAAAGAGTATATTGATTAGTGACAAATTAATTAATTAAGAAAGCCTTCAGGGTATAAAATAATTCTAAACTTTGATGATGGTTGACAATCGTTACAAAGAGTAAACAATATCACAGGTATTGTCATTACATTTTTAGTAAATGCAGAAATATTCTACATCTTTTAGTTCTCATGTGTAACTTAATTGCTCTTGGGAATATATTAACGATAACTTTTTAATTAAGATAATGAATAAGCATACATATTTCCAGCTTCAATATGAGACAGTGAATGCAGGGTGGTACAGACTAATGTACAGTTGCTATCTTCATTTAACAAACATACTGTTAGAATGGTTTATCAGCTCAGTGTCCCATCACCATGTGTGCCATCTAAAGGCGCATTTACACGACAGGATTTTCCTCACGATTTGTCGTGCACGACAACAACTGACACCACCCCCCCAGGAGGGTAACACTGATACAGTAACTTTGCCCCATTATCCATCCTCATGGTATAATTGTCAAATAATGACTATATGCTTTTTCTATGTATTTCTCCCAAACTCCATTTTATCCCCATCATGTGCTGTTTTCCTGACTAGTTTGTCTGTGTGGGAGATCCTTTTAATTATTGAAATGTTAGGCCTTGTAACTTTGACACACAAAACGTGTAAGAAACACAAAAACCTGCTAGAGCATCTCAAGTACCAGTTGAAGTTTCCCCAGAGTATGGAGACTAATTTAAAATATACTTCCCGTTCCCTCATTTACTTTTACCACAACAGTTTCACATACACTTTTTCCTGATTTCCAGATTTCTTTAAATTGCCTGTTACTCTCGAATTTTATGAACTTCAAGGCATCCTCAAAATCAATTTCATACAATAAACACTAAACAGGTCCTTTCCTTCAGGTTTGAGGAATTCATGCCAAACAAGGCTAAAACAGGTGAAGGCTGGTATCAACACTCATAATTCATATCGACCATTACTGCTTTTAATATGCAAGCAAGCTCTGGTTCCACTTACATAGCATTGTATCAATCCATAGTACATAAATACATTCTGATGAAAACCAGGCAGGTAAAAAATCAACAAAGTAGCAGCAGGGAAAGTAAATAAGTATCACGAACATGTTCAGAGCAACAGGCAATAATAGTGACAACATGAGCAGATAAGCAACCAAAAATGAAGCTTAAAAAAAAGGGCTTTTAAAGTAGTTTTTATTGTAGTTTGCTATGAGCAGAGTTGAAGCCTAATTTTAGTTAATGAGTTTAGGAAACTAATATCATAATCTGGGGGGATACTGACATTAAATCAATTTCTGTTATTTTAACAACAAGAGTTTAATAAGTAATATGCTCTTGAGCAGTATTCAGGACATAGTGTCCACAGTCATACTGGCCACAGTATCAAATCAACAAACATTACGTACCCTAAAGTGTTTTTAATAGTAAAAATTTTAAAATACTCTATTTCTAGCAAACTAAATACTGTAGCATTTCAATACTAACAAGAGTATTGCCACTATTAGAACAGGCAATACAGTAATGATCCCATAATAATTAGTGAAAGGACAGGCAATAGAGTAATGATCCCGTTATAAATAGTGAAAGGACAGACAATAGAGTATTGATCCCGCAGGTAATTGAGTAATGATCCCTTAATAAACAGTGAAAGGATAGGCAATAGAGTAATGATCCCGTAATAAATAGTGAAAGGACAGGCAATACAGTAATGATCCCATAATAAATAGGGAAAGGACAGGCAATACAGTAATGATCCCATAATAATTAGTGAAAGGACAGGCAATTGAGTAATGATCCCATAATAAATAGTGAAAGGACAGACAATTGAGTAATGATCCCGTAATACTGTAATTAGTGAATGGACAGGTAATAGATTACTTCAACTTAAAAGAGTAACAGGAAAGTGGCATGTTGTTATTGTCTAAAATATATTTTTTCATAAATAACACTTTTCTCGAACCAATGTATAATAGACAATTCTGTTATTAACTTTTATATCAGAATTTTCCCAAATAAGCTCGTGTCAGAAGCCTGAATGATGATTTACCATACTTTGAAAGATGAAGTCAAACAATGATTCCAAGAGGAGTCACTACCTATGAGATACCTCCTGAATAGAAGCAGGCATCACTGTCCAATTACACTTAAGACTACGAATAGAAGAAGGCATCACTGTCCAATTACACTTAAGACTATGAATAGAAGAAGGCATCACTGTCCAATTACACATAAGACTATGAATAGAATAAGGCATCACTGTCCAATTACACATAAGACTATGAATAGAAGAAGGCATCACTGTCCAATTACACTTAAGACTATGAATAGAAGAAGGCATCACTGTCCAATTACACTTAAGACTATGAATAGAAGAAGGCATCACTGTCCAATTACACTTAAGACTGCTAATAGAAGAAGACATCACTGTCCAATTACACTTAAGACTACTAATACAAGAAGGCATCACTGTCCAATTACACTCAAAAATAAGAACAGAAGAAGGCATCACTGTCCAATAACACTTAAGACTACAAATAACAGAAGGCATACTGTACAATTTCAGTTTCCTTACCACAAATAGTAATACCTTTAATTAACTGCGTTAGCTTTTAACGCCAGGATTTTGGCACAGATAATGAACATGTAAGGGCTTGAAGTACAACCTTGTCTGGCCACTCTGAAAATTTTAATAAAAGAGTAACCATTATTGCAAACACAAGCCGAACCATTACAGTACAAAGTGCAAGTCCAGCCAATAAAACTGGCATTGAAGTTTTAAAAATTAAGGCAATTAGATATGAATTCCCATATTAACCCTTCGAAAGCTGTTTCGAAATCTACCAGAAGAAGAGAACCAGGATTTTGTAGTCTTTGCAGAAATCAATCGAGTCAAGAATCAAGCAGATGTTTTCCCCAATAAATCCATCTTTAATGAAACCAGTTTGATTACCATTGATTAAAGAAGGAATTGAATTATCAATCCTAAGGGCCAAGGCTTTTGCACTAATTTTTTAAATCAACATTTAGTAAAGATATGGGGTGGTAATTTTAACCAAATAGTGGTCTTTGTTGGGCTTATATAAATCTGCAGTAAGTACATCGCTTCCCGGGCTTTTACCGTTACTCAATGACGAGAGAGCAGATTTATATTCAAGGTTTGAGAGGCTACCCTCACATGCTAGACTAAGACTTCCTCAACTTAAGACTAACCAGCACCACAATTCATTTATCCCTCGTGCAAGAAAACTTTACAACAGCAATTTGAGTCGTTAGGTGGTTGCCTAGTCCTTGGATGGGTAGGCTCTCTGTCTTTTACTATTTAACTTGATCTTATGTTCTTTAGTTATTAATTGTAATATGAATATAGCTTTATATATATTTTTGTATTTCTTATAATGTGCGAGTATCAAAATTTACGATTTTATGTAGCAATAAAGTTTTACTTACTTAGTGATTGTATTATCAGTGAGGCGTACATCATAATAAATGTAACTAAAAGGAAGTGATCGGTTGCAACTGTCACTGGTATATAAATGTTTATCAAAGTTAGTTTATTCGCTTAAAACTACCGGATCATCTGCCACCTAAATACCGTTTTGACATTTAGGTTTTTGTATAATACTGTTGTTTCTACTGCGTTTTTCAAAGTTTAGGAAATAAGCAGTATATTTCTTGCCTTGTTTTGACCCACCTGGCTCTCAAATGAATAACAATAGCTTGTATTTTAAAGTAATATAATGTTTGAAGGTTATTCCTGGCTTTTTTAAGTTTTCTAAAAGTGTTGACAGAGTTGGAAGATGCATAGTCATGTTCTAAGGCTGTACTTCTAATGGAGAATTTAACCAATTCCAGCTGAAGTGAGGGATTGTAACAGGCATTCCCTGGTAGTCAGCTGACACTATGTCATACATAAGTCTATTGTGTTCTGGGTTGTTAAAGGCATTGAAGACTCGCCCCAAACCGTGTGCCGCCCTCTGATAAAAAGTTAACTTTCCGTTGCCTGCAAGTGAAGTTTTCCTCTTGTCGCTACAAAATCCAGACAGTAATGAAACATGATACCTTGTTATCTTTTATCTGGACCTGAGATGTCCATCGCTGCTATGTTTACTGTGTTGTGGGTATTGACCGTAGCTACATGTATTGACTGTACACTAGTGTCTAATTACCGACAGACTAGCAAGCTGTGTGTGTATTTTCTGGGATCGATGGTGGTGTCTAACACTTCTGTTACACCTCATTCAAAACTAGGTTAGATAACTGGCATCAGACGTTTCTTTGTGTGCGAGTCTTCACTCCCTTGAAGTAGAGTTACTGAATTTCCAGAAGCCTGGACCTCTAAGTAGTTTCCTTTGAAATTTTAGGATCTAAGTTAACATGGAGGTGTCAGAACAAAGGTCGGAGAAATACAGTTCCGAGTAAACTATGTGAGTAAGATAACGTGGATTCCCTGAAAATATCTCTCCATTTTCCTCCAAAAAATTTCATGCCCTCCCTTTTTTGGTGACTTTTGCGGCCCATTTCTTCTTCTTCCCTGTAAGATCAATTGTCGTCAAATTATCAATCATAAAAAATCGTCCTTGTATGAAAGACACCATATTAGAATATGAAGGGCTCAAGCACTATGTTTGAGATCTCCGGAAACAAAGAAGTTACCTTTGTCTTAACAATAGCTTCATTCTTTGGCCTCTGTCGAAGGAATTTACACTCGACATTTGTTCCTGTTTGTAAACGCCACTGTTCCATACCATTTATTTTACGAGAAAGATCTTCTTATTCCCTTTTCCTTGGCTGCCATCTTAGATTCTAAAGTGTCGATGCATTTTGATTGAAATTCGATGGATTTACCAAGTTCTTTTTCTAGTCTCGACATGGAGGTCTGCAGATTTTCCAACGCATGCTCAACATCTTGTTGAAAGTCTTCAATTGCAGGGTTACCAGCTTCCTTCTATATCTACTTTACTTTGGTCATTTATGTGCTCAGGATCGTCCATTGTGTAACCCAATAGACCGCCTTGGGCACATGGGGCATGAGAATGAGATAACAAAGATTGACCAGATAATGGTGGTCAGGCCTCTTGGTCTTTTCTGAGACATTGTGATGAAACACTGGTAAGTGATTATCTGGATACAAGATAGAGCCAAAATGTTCTTCTTTTAAAGGTAAACTGAGACAGGTTTCACTCCCCAGAGCAAGGTGTTGTTTAGCCAGCCATGGTAGGTTCGTTCCCCAATAAAATGAATAAATAAATACATGAATAATGCTAATTAATCTTGAAATATTGAGGGCATCTATTTTTCAAAGGAATCACATTAACCATTGAGTCTAAGCCTTTCTTATTTTATTTAGTACTACATGTACTAAGACCTAGCCTGTTTTCAGTTGTTGGAGTAGAAGATGCTATTAGCAATACTTTGCAAAGCTTATATTTTAGATAAATTCAAGAATGATCCTCATAACAATGACTTAGAACATGATACAAGTTAATATATGAGCAAATTTAGTGGGAGTAGAATATTGTATCATATATAACCTTGTTTCAATTTATGAAATTATCTAATCAAGTTACTGTAACAGAATAGAATGATAATATCACATAGAGAATAACTACACAACTCAGAGTACAGTTAAGTACCCTCAACATTTTCACTTGAAACAAATTTAATTTATATATTCTATTTTCTAGCTTACACGTATAATACAGCATTTCAATATTAACAAGAGTACTGCCAATATTCCTACCTATTCTATCTTTATTTTTCCATGGTGCAGTGGTGATTTAACTATTCCTACTTTATATTCTATCATTATTTATCCATGGTGCAGTGGTGATTTAACTATTCCTACTTTATATTCTATCATTATTTATCCATGGTGCAGTGGTGATTTAACTATTCCTACTTTATATTCTATCATTATTTATCCATGGTGCAGTAGTGATTTAACTATTCCTACTTTATATTCTATCATTATTTTTCCATGGTGCAGTGGTGATTTAACTATTCCTACTTTATATTCTATCATTATATTTCCATGGTGCAGTGGTGATTTAACTATTCCTACTTTATATTCTATCATTATATTTCCATGGTGCAGTGGTGATTTAACTATTCCTACTTTATATTCTATCATTATATTTCCATGGTGCAGTGGTGATTTAACTATTCCTACTTTATATTCTATCATTATTTTCCATGGTGCAGTGGTGATTTAACTATTCCTACTTTATATTCTATCATTATATTTCCATGGTGCAGTGGTGATTTAACTATTCCTACTTTATATTCTATCATTATATTTCCATGGTGCAGTGGTGATTTAACTATTCCTACTTTATATTCTATCATTATATTTCCATGGTGCAGTGGTGATTTAACTATTCCTACTTTATATTCTATCATTATATTTCCATGGTGCAGTGGTGATTTAACTATTCCTACTTTATATTCTATCATTATTTTCCATGGTGCAGTAGTGATTTAACTATTCCTACTTTATATTCTATCATTATATTTCATGGTGCAGTGGTGATTTAACTATTCCTACTTTATATTCTATCATTATTTTCCATGGTGCAGTAGTGATTTAACTATTCCTACTTTATATTCTATCATTATATTTCCATGGTGCAGTAGTGATTTAACTATTCCTACTTTATATTCTATCATTATTTATCCATGGTGCAGTGGTGATTTAACTATTCCTACTTTATATTCTATCATTATATTCCATGGTGCAGTAGTGATTTAACTATTCCTACTTTATATTCTATCATTATATTTCATGGTGCAGTGGTGATTTAACTATTCCTACTTTATATTCTATCATTATATTTCCATGGTGCAGTAGTGATTTAACTATTCCTACTTTATATTCTATCATTATATTTCCATCGTGCAGTAGTGATTTAACTATTCCTACTTTATATTCTATCATTATTTTCCATGGTGCAGTGGTGATTTAACTATTCCTACTTTATATTCTATCATTATTTATCCATGGTGCAGTGTGATTTAACTATTCCTACTTTATATTCTATCATTATATTTCCATGGTGCAGTAGTGATTTAACTATTCCTACTTTATATTCTATCATTATATTTCCATCGTGCAGTAGTGATTTAACTATTCCTACTTTATATTCTATCATTATTTATCCATGGTGCAGTGGTGATTTAACTATTCCTACTTTATATTCTATCATTATATTTCCATGGTGCAGTAGTGATTTAACTATTCCTACTTTATATTCTATCATTATATTTCCATGGTGCAGTGGTGATTTAACTATTCCTACTTTATATTCTATCATTATATTTCCATCGTGCAGTAGTGATTTAACTATTCCTACTTTATATTCTATCATTATTTATCCATGGTGCAGTGGTGATTTAACTATTCCTACTTTATATTCTATCATTATATTTCCATGGTGCAGTAGTGATTTAACTATTCCTACTTTATATTCTATCATTATATTTCCATGGTGCAGTGGTGATTTAACTATTCCTACTTTATATTCTATCATTATTTATCCATGGTGCAGTGGTGATTTAACTATTCCTACTTTATATTCTATCATTATTTTTCCATGGTGCAGTGGTGATTTAACTATTCCTACTTTATATTCTATCATTATATTTCCATGGTGCAGTGGTGATTTAACTATTCCTACTTTATATTCTATCATTATATTTCCATCGTACAGTAGTGATTTAACTATTCCTACTTTATATTCTATCATTATTTATCCATGGTGCAGTGGTGATTTAACTATTCCTACTTTATATTCTATCATTATTTTTCCATGGTGCAGTGGTGATTTAACTATTCCTACTTTATATTCTATCATTATTTATCCATGGTGCAGTGGTGATTTAACTATTCCTACTTTATATTCTATCATTATATTTCCATCGTGCAGTAGTGATTTAACTATTCCTACTTTATATTCTATCATTATTTATCCATGGTGCAGTGGTGATTTAACTATTCCTACTTTATATTCTATCATTATTTATCCATGGTGCAGTAGTGATTTAACTATTCCTACTTTATATTCTATCATTATTTATCCATGGTGCAGTGGTGATTTAACTATTCCTACTTTATATTCTATCATTATTTATCCATGGTGCAGTAGTGATTTAACTATTCCTACTTTATATTCTATCATTATTTTCCATGGTGCAGTGGTGATTTAACTATTCCTACTTTATATTCTATCATTATTTTCCATGGTGCAGTGGTGATTTAACTATTCCTACTTTATATTCTATCATTATTTTTCCATGGTGCAGTGGTGATTTAACTATTCCTACTTTATATTCTATCATTATATTTCCATCGTGCAGTAGTGATTTAACTATTCCTACTTTATATTCTATCATTATTTATCCATGGTGCAGTGGTGATTTAACTATTCCTACTTTATATTCTATCATTATTTTTCCATGGTGCAGTGGTGATTTAACTATTCCTACTTTATATTCTATCATTATTTATCCATGGTGCAGTGGTGATTTAACTATTCCTACTTTATATTCTATCATTATTTATCCATGGTGCAGTGGTGATTTAACTATTCCTACTTTATATTCTATCATTATTTTTCCATGGTGCAGTGGTGATTTAACTATTCCTACTTTATATTCTATCATTATATTTCCATGGTGCAGTGGTGATTTAACTATTCCTACTTTATATTCTATCATTATTTATCCATGGTGCAGTGGTGATTTAACTATTCCTACTTTATATTCTATCATTATTTTTCCATGGTGCAGTGGTGATTTAACTATTCCTACTTTATATTCTATCTTTATTTTTCCATGGTGCAGTGGTGATTTAACTATTCCTACTTTATATTCTATCATTATATTTCCATGGTGCAGTAGTGATTTAACTATTCCTACTTTATATTCTATCATTATTTTCCATGGTGCAGTGGTGATTTAACTATTCCTACTTTATATTCTATCATTATTTTTCCATGGTGCAGTGGTGGTTTAACTATTCCTACTTTATATTCTATCATTATATTTCATGGTGCAGTGGTGATTTAACTATTCCTACTTTATATTCTATCATTATTTTTCCATGGTGCAGTGGTGATTTAACTATTCCTACTTTATATTCTATCATTATTTTCCATGGTGCAGTAGTGATTTAACTATTCCTACTTTATATTCTATCATTATTTATCCATGGTGCAGTGGTGATTTAACTATTCCTACTTTATATTCTATCATTATATTTCCATGGTGCAGTGGTGATTTAACTATTCCTACTTTATATTCTATCATTATTTATCCATGGTGCAGTGGTGATTTAACTATTCCTACTTTATATTCTATCATTATATTTCCATGGTGCAGTGGTGATTTAACTATTCCTACTTTATATTCTATCATTATTTTCCATGGTGCAGTAGTGATTTAACTATTCCTACTTTATATTCTATCATTATATTTCCATGGTGCAGTGGTGATTTAACTATTCCTACTTTATATTCTATCATTATTTTCCATGGTGCAGTAGTGATTTAACTATTCCTACTTTATATTCTATCATTATATTTCATGGTGCAGTGGTGATTTAACTATTCCTACTTTATATTCTATCATTATATTCCATGGTGCAGTAGTGATTTAACTATTCCTACTTTATATTCTATCATTATATTTCCATGGTGCAGTGGTGATTTAACTATTCCTACTTTATATTCTATCATTATTTTCCATGGTGCAGTAGTGATTTAACTATTCCTACTTTATATTCTATCATTATATTTCCATGGTGCAGTGGTGATTTAACTATTCCTACTTTATA
The DNA here is from genome assembly GCF_037975245.1 of Apostichopus japonicus. Lineage (NCBI taxonomy): Eukaryota > Metazoa > Echinodermata > Holothuroidea > Aspidochirotida > Stichopodidae > Apostichopus > Apostichopus japonicus. Next base: position 26,068,978 of record NC_092579.1, read on the forward strand.
TTCTATCATTATTTTCCATGGTGCAGTAGTGATTTAACTATTCCTACTTTATATTCTATCATTATATTTCCATGGTGCAGTGGTGATTTAACTATTCCTACTTTATATTCTATCATTATTTTCCATGGTGCAGTAGTGATTTAACTATTCCTACTTTATATTCTATCATTATATTTCATGGTGCAGTGGTGATTTAACTATTCCTACTTTATATTCTATCATTATATTCCATGGTGCAGTAGTGATTTAACTATTCCTACTTTATATTCTATCATTATATTTCATGGTGCAGTGGTGATTTAACTATTCCTACTTTATATTCTATCATTATATTTCCATGGTGCAGTAGTGATTTAACTATTCCTACTTTATATTCTATCATTATATTTCCATCATGCAGTAGTGATTTAACTATTCCTACTTTATATTCTATCATTATTTTCCATGGTGCAGTGGTGATTTAACTATTCCTACTTTATATTCTATCATTATTTATCCATGGTGCAGTGTGATTTAACTATTCCTACTTTATATTCTATCATTATATTTCCATGGTGCAGTAGTGATTTAACTATTCCTACTTTATATTCTATCATTATATTTCCATGGTGCAGTAGTGATTTAACTATTCCTACTTTATATTCTATCATTATTTATCCATGGTGCAGTGGTGATTTAACTATTCCTACTTTATATTCTATCATTATATTTCCATGGTGCAGTGGTGATTTAACTATTCCTACTTTATATTCTATCATTATATTTCCATGGTGCAGTAGTGATTTAACTATTCCTACTTTATATTCTATCATTATACTTCCATCGTGCAGTAGTGATTTAACTATTCCTACTTTATATTCTATCATTATTTTCCATGGTGCAGTGGTGATTTAACTATTCCTACTTTATATTCTATCATTATATTTCCATGGTGCAGTGGTGATTTAACTATTCCTACTTTATATTCTATCATTATATTTCCATCGTGCAGTAGTGATTTAACTATTCCTACTTTATATTCTATCATTATTTATCCATGGTGCAGTGGTGATTTAACTATTCCTACTTTATATTCTATCATTATATTTCCATGGTGCAGTAGTGATTTAACTATTCCTACTTTATATTCTATCATTATATTTCCATGGTGCAGTGGTGATTTAACTATTCCTACTTTATATTCTATCATTATTTATCCATGGTGCAGTAGTGATTTAACTATTCCTACTTTATATTCTATCATTATATTTCCATCGTGCAGTAGTGATTTAACTATTCCTACTTTATATTCTATCATTATTTATCCATGGTGCAGTGGTGATTTAACTATTCCTACTTTATATTCTATCATTATTTATCCATGGTGCAGTAGTGATTTAACTATTCCTACTTTATATTCTATCATTATTTTTCCATGGTGCAGTGGTGATTTAACTATTCCTACTTTATATTCTATCATTATATTTCCATGGTGCAGTGGTGATTTAACTATTCCTACTTTATATTCTATCATTATATTTCCATCGTACAGTAGTGATTTAACTATTCCTACTTTATATTCTATCATTATTTATCCATGGTGCAGTGGTGATTTAACTATTCCTACTTTATATTCTATCATTATTTTTCCATGGTGCAGTGGTGATTTAACTATTCCTACTTTATATTCTATCATTATTTATCCATGGTGCAGTGGTGATTTAACTATTCCTACTTTATATTCTATCATTATATTTCCATCGTGCAGTAGTGATTTAACTATTCCTACTTTATATTCTATCATTATTTATCCATGGTGCAGTGGTGATTTAACTATTCCTACTTTATATTCTATCATTATTTATCCATGGTGTAGTAGTGATTTAACTATTCCTACTTTATATTCTATCATTATTTATCCATGGTGCAGTGGTGATTTAACTATTCCTACTTTATATTCTATCATTATTTATCCATGGTGCAGTAGTGATTTAACTATTCCTACTTTATATTCTATCATTATTTTCCATGGTGCAGTGGTGATTTAACTATTCCTACTTTATATTCTATCATTATTTTCCATGGTGCAGTGGTGATTTAACTATTCCTACTTTATATTCTATCATTATTTTTCCATGGTGCAGTGGTGATTTAACTATTCCTACTTTATATTCTATCATTATATTTCCATCGTGCAGTAGTGATTTAACTATTCCTACTTTATATTCTATCATTATTTATCCATGGTGCAGTGGTGATTTAACTATTCCTACTTTATATTCTTTCATTATTTTTCCATGGTGCAGTGGTGATTTAACTATTCCTACTTTATATTCTATCATTATTTATCCATGGTGCAGTGGTGATTTAACTATTCCTACTTTATATTCTATCATTATTTATCCATGGTGCAGTGGTGATTTAACTATTCCTAGTTTATATTCTATCATTATTTTTCCATGGTGCAGTGGTGATTTAACTATTCCTACTTTATATTCTATCATTATATTTCCATGGTGCAGTGGTGATTTAACTATTCCTACTTTATATTCTATCATTATTTATCCATGGTGCAGTGGTGATTTAACTATTCCTACTTTATATTCTATCATTATTTTTCCATGGTGCAGTGGTGATTTAACTATTCCTACTTTATATTCTATCATTATTTTTCCATGGTGCAGTGGTGATTTAACTATTCCTACTTTATATTCTATCATTATATTTCCATGGTGCAGTAGTGATTTAACTATTCCTACTTTATATTCTATCATTATTTTCCATGGTGCAGTGGTGATTTAACTATTCCTACTTTATATTCTATCATTATTTTTCCATGGTGCAGTGGTGATTTAACTATTCCTACTTTATATTCTATCATTATATTTCATGGTGCAGTGGTGATTTAACTATTCCTACTTTATATTCTATCATTATTTTTCCATGGTGCAGTGGTGATTTAACTATTCCTACTTTATATTCTATCATTATTTTCCATGGTGCAGTAGTGATTTAACTATTCCTACTTTATATTCTATCATTATTTATCCATGGTGCAGTGGTGATTTAACTATTCCTACTTTATATTCTATCATTATATTTCCATGGTGCAGTGGTGATTTAACTATTCCTACTTTATATTCTATCATTATTTTCCATGGTGCAGTGGTGATTTAACTATTCCTACTTTATATTCTATCATTATATTCCATGGTGCAGTAGTGATTTAACTATTCCTACTTTATATTCTATCATTATTTTTTCGACAGTGCAGTAGTGATTTAACTATTCCTACTTTATATTCTATCATTATTTTCCATGGTGCAGTGGTGATTTAACTATTCCTACTTTATATTCTATCATTATTTTCCATGGTGCAGTAGTGATTTAACTATTCCTACTTTATATTCTATCATTATTTATCCATGGTGCAGTGGTGATTTAACTATTCCTACTTTATATTCTATCATTATATTCCATGGTGCAGTGGTGATTTAACTATTCCTACTTTATATTCTATCATTATTTTTCCATGGTGCAGTGGTGATTTAACTATTCCTACTTTATATTCTATCATTATATTTCCATGGTGCAGTGGTGATTTAACTATTCCTACTTTATATTCTATCATTATTTATCCATGGTGCAGTGGTGATTTAACTATTCCTACTTTATATTCTATCATTATTTATCCATGGTGCAGTGGTGATTTAACTATTCCTACTTTATATTCTATCATTATATTTCCATGGTGCAGTGGTGATTTAACTATTCCTACTTTATATTCTATCATTATTTATCCATGGTGCAGTGGTGATTTAACTATTCCTACTTTATATTCTATCATTATTTTCCATGGTGCAGTGGTGATTTAACTATTCCTACTTTATATTCTATCATTATATTTTCATGGTGCAGTGGTGATTTAACTATTCCTACTTTATATTCTATCATTATTTTTTCGACAGTGCAGTAGTGATTTAACTATTCCTACTTTATATTCTATCATTATTTTCCATGGTGCAGTGGTGATTTAACTATTCCTACTTTATATTCTATCATTATATTTCATGGTGCAGTGGTGATTTAACTATTCCTACTTTATATTCTATCATTATTTTTCCATGGTGCAGTGGTGATTTAACTATTCCTACTTTATATTCTATCATTATTTTTCCATGGTGCAGTGGTGATTTAACTATTCCTACTTTATATTCTATCATTATTTATCCATGGTGCAGTGGTGATTTAACTATTCCTACTTTATATTCTATCATTATTTTCCATGGTGCAGTAGTGATTTAACTATTCCTACTTTATATTCTATCATTATTTTTTCGACAGTGCAGTAGTGATTTAACTATTCCTACTTTATATTCTATCATTATTTTCCATGGTGCAGTGGTGATTTAACTATTCCTACTTTATATTCTATCATTATATTTCATGGTGCAGTGGTGATTTAACTATTCCTACTTTATATTCTATCATTATTTTTCCATGGTGCAGTGGTGATTTAACTATTCCTACTTTATATTCTATCATTATTTTTCCATGGTGCAGTGGTGATTTAACTATTCCTACTTTATATTCTATCATTATTTTCCATGGTGCAGTGGTGATTTAACTATTCCTACTTTATATTCTATCAGTATTTTTCCATGGTGCAGTGGTGATTTAACTATTCCTACTTTATATTCTATCATTATATTTCCATCGTGCAGTGGTGATTTAACTATTCCTACTTTATATTCTATCATTATATTTCCATGGTGCAGTGGTGATTTAACTATTCCTACTTTATATTCTATCAGTATTTATCCATGGTGCAGTGGTGATTTAACTATTCCTACTTTATATTCTATCATTATTTTTCCATGGCGCAGTGGTGATTTAACTATTCCTACTTTATATTCTATCAGTATTTTTCCATGGTGCAGTGGTGATTTAACTATTCCTACTTTATATTCTATCATTATATTTCCATCGTACAGTGGTGATTTAACTATTCCTACTTTATATTCTATCATTATATTTCCATGGTGCAGTGGTGATTTAACTATTCCTACTTTATATTCTATCATTATTTATCCATGGTGCAGTGGTGATTTAACTATTCCTACTTTATATTCTATCATTATTTTCCATGGTGCAGTGGTGATTTAACTATTCCTACTTTATATTCTATCATTATTTTCCATGGTGCAGTGGTGATTTAACTATTCCTACTTTATATTCTATCATTATATTTTCATGGTGCAGTGGTGATTTAACTATTCCTACTTTATATTCTATCATTATTTTTTCGACAGTGCAGTAGTGATTTAACTATTCCTACTTTATATTCTATCATTATTTTCCATGGTGCAGTGGTGATTTAACTATTCCTACTTTATATTCTATCATTATATTTCATGGTGCAGTGGTGATTTAACTATTCCTACTTTATATTCTATCATTATTTTTCCATGGTGCAGTGGTGATTTAACTATTCCTACTTTATATTCTATCATTATTTTTCCATGGTGCAGTGGTGATTTAACTATTCCTACTTTATATTCTATCATTATTTATCCATGGTGCAGTGGTGATTTAACTATTCCTACTTTATATTCTATCATTATTTTCCATGGTGCAGTAGTGATTTAACTATTCCTACTTTATATTCTATCATTATTTTTTCGACAGTGCAGTAGTGATTTAACTATTCCTACTTTATATTCTATCATTATTTTCCATGGTGCAGTGGTGATTTAACTATTCCTACTTTATATTCTATCATTATATTTCATGGTGCAGTGGTGATTTAACTATTCCTACTTTATATTCTATCATTATTTATCCATGGTGCAGTGGTGATTTAACTATTCCTACTTTATATTCTATCATTATATTTCCATGGTGCAGTGGTGATTTAACTATTCCTACTTTATATTCTATCATTATATTTCCATGGTGCAGTGGTGATTTAACTATTCCTACTTTATATTCTATCAGTATTTTTCCATGGTGCAGTGGTGATTTAACTATTCCTACTTTATATTCTATCATTATATTTCCATGGTGCAGTGGTGATTTAACTATTCCTACTTTATATTCCATCATTATTTATCCATCGTGCAGTGGTGATTTAACTATTCCTACTTTATATTCTATCATTATTTATCCATGGTGCAGTGGTGATTTAACTATTCCTACTTTATATTCTATCATTATTTTCCATCGTGCAGTAGTGATTTAACTATTCCTACTTTATATTCTATCATTATTTATCCATGGTGCAGTAGTGATTTAACTATTCCTACTTTATATTCTATCATTATTTTTTCGACAGTGCAGTAGTGATTTAACCAGTTGTGAGTGCTTTTGTATAACTCAGTCTTATACTGATTAGTAGATATATAACCGTGTTATCAGATGCCACCATCTCACTTAGGTTTAGAGTTGCTTATTTGAAGTAGGACACTTACTCAGGAAGAAATGTGAAGGGATGGAAATACTTGATAATTTATGACATCGTTGAGTTATAGTAAGGTTTCAAGGAAAATAATTACTGAGATGAACTTAATGACTTGCAAGTATAGGATCAGCTGGCAGTTTTCAGAGAGTTTAATTCCAGCTGAATTGTAAGTCACAAGTTGCTGATGCATGACCTATATATATAAAGAAGGCATATTTTGTTGAATGTCAGAAAGAACCTAAACAACAAGTTCTTCATACAAACAAACAAACTTACCCTACCAAAGCACAGATGATAACATGTTGAAGCAGTGGGAGGTTAATACATGTGGGTGGGCTCAAACTCCACTGTTATAGTTCTGTTCAGTTCAATATGCCATAGCATTATATCAAGCAAATAAATAGTTGATACTTTGATTGTTTACAGAACTTCTCTCTGAAGTCTGGTACAATCATTACTAAACTTTCTTTTTTCCCCTTTTTGTATTCAATTCCTCGTCAGTTTTAGTGTTAATGTTTATTTGCTTCTACATATAAGAAATCAAAGTTCTACAATTTAGAAACTAATTTTGACCAAGCCTGGCACTAATTGCATGTGCACAAAATGATTCACAATGCAATTATCATCCCAGCCCACTCTCCATTAGTAAGTCACCATAAAAGAATGCAATAGAAGTAACTAAGATATGATCAAAATGAGACATCTTCCTACATTCTCCATGAAATGAACACTAATTAGGAAGTAATTAAGATCCATTCAGTACTTAACATTTTGTCACCAGACACTTGTGCATAGTAGTATGAGAATAGCAAAACTTAAGCATACATAAAAATTTCATCGCATTATGAATTTTTTGTTCTTTGTATTATTAGAAACAAAGCTGACTGGTCAATCCATTAATTGCATTTTGATGGAATTTTGGAATTAAAGGACTACTTTCAACAAATTACCAACATTATTTCCAAAAAATAATTTTGTAACAAACTCCTTTAGCTTTTCATTAATATTATATAACATGAGAGTATACTATGGTATCTATCAAATAAAGTAACGTAAACAAGAAAAAATTGGAAGATTATCATATTTCAATAAATAATGGTGTATCATTTCCTTGTTTAAGAAAAGTTTAATGGTGCATATTAATTCCAAGGATGATAACTATGTAAAGTGATCCAGTTGAGGCATATATTGCGTGATATGCAGATGATACTGAGTAGGTCACACTGTGTAGATTAGTCAACACATAAACATTGTGCGCCAGTCACACAGTGTCAAATCTTGTATAAATAATGCTTGCTTGATCCAGAGACCAATATTGGACCATCATACATTCATTTTAATGAACATATCAACAGAAAGTAAGAGACATATTGAAGATTTGACTTCCTGAAATGACACTGACTGGAGCAATAAGATGATGTGGATACCATCCATGACTGTAATAATACATACTACTCAAAGGGTTACAGCATCAATAACTGCAGGGTATCTTTAATGAATCCAACTCCTAGAGCCGGTTACAGGTGCAAAGTAAAAATAGTCTTTAAGGTGGAAGAGAATCAGACTAAAGATAGGGTGTTATGAAAGCAGTACAAGTAGAATCTTCCATGTTACTCTGTTTTACCGATTGCAGTCTTGTATGGCTTTCACATCGATTAAGCTCAACGGGGGGGGGGGGGGGGGTGGGGTGGGGGAGATGACTTCTTGAACTGTAGTAAACATGTTCTCTAGATGACACTCTTACTTGAAGCCAAACAACCAAGTCAGCTGCTGCTCGAAATTAACCTATTAGCTTCTGCCCTATTGATCACAGGAAGTAAGCACATCTGTCTTCAGCTATCTGGCAGTGAGTAATGACTTCACGTATGAGTGGCATCCAACCTGGTAACTACTCATGTGGTAGGCTCCTGGAAAACACACTGCTACTCAGTGCTGAACAAAGCATTTGCTGGAGTAATTTATCAATCGAGATGATGGTATTCGATTATAGGTCACAAACAATGATCAGGTAAGGCAAAAACAAAGAATCTCATGTACGTTACTCTACAGGGATCAATCATGTCAATACAAAACTATATGCTATTGCACTACTACCTAAGACAACGTATCATGCTATACCCAAGCACAAGATACAAGCTTTGCTTGAATCTAACAGAGTTGGTCATGGCATTATGCTCTCCATTACTTCATGTTAATCAAGGAAATCTTACAGTAATACTACAGGGACTATTATGTCATGGGCACAGATGACCAGTGTCGTAGGACTCGGAACCATTTTTCAAGTACTCAGTTTCTGACTGCGACTTGGCTGTGAAGAACCTGCACTCGGATATGAAGACCTCAGATGTGAAGGACTCCGATGTCAAGGACTCCGATGTGAAGACCGCAGATGTGAAGGACTCAAATACTCAGATGTGAAGGCGTGAAGGACTCAGATGTGAAGAACTCAGATGTGAAGACCTCAGATGTGAAGGACTCAGATACTCAGATGTGAAGGCGTGAAGGACTCAGACATGAAGGACTCAGATATGAAGGACTCAGATACTCAGATGTGAAGGCGTGAAGGACTCAGACATGAAGGACTCAGATGTGAAGGACTCAGATATGAAGGACTCAGATGTGAAGGACTCAGACATGAAGGACGCAGATGTGAAGGACTCAGATGTGAAGGACTCAGATATCAAGGACTCAGATGTGAAGGACTCAGACATGAAGGACGCAGATGTGAAGGACTCAGATATGAAGGACTCATATGTGAAGACCTCAGATGTGAAGGACTCAGATGTGAAGGACTCAGACATGAAGGACGCAGATGTGAAGGACTCAGATATGAAGGACTCAGATATGAAGGACTCAGATGTGAAGGACTCAGATATGAAGGACGCAGATGTGAAGGACTCAGATATGAAGGACGCAGATGTGAAGGACTCAGATATGAAGGACTCAGTGTAAAGGACTAAAATATGAAGGACTCAGATATGAAGGGCTCAGATGTGAAGGACTCAGATATGAAGGACTCAGATGTGAAGGACTTGGACAGTCAGGACTTGGATAGAAACAAGTTCAGCAATATATCCATTTTGCATAATGTGGTTCCCCTCAATTAAACGTGATCTCGATGTCCGGATCAGATCCTGACATCGAGATCTGATCCCGATCTGTGTCAAAGCACCCTAAGGCATGATTCAGCCACTATTTGTCACCCCTGTAACTTCTGTTTAACATAAGCTATTCTTGTTTATCTCCCTTTCCCCTGTTTAAGATCTGAGTGTTATTTCGATGATACACTCACATTGGTGCCTCTTGTAAATAATATCTGCGCTCTACTTCACACGCTATCAGAAAAATTAGCCAAATTCACAATATCTTGATCACAAGTCGACTGAGACACTTTATATCCATGCTTATGTATCATCCGGACTTGACTCTTGTAACATAACAGCCTTTTATTTGGACTTCCTGCTTACCAAATCTCTAAGTTCAGCGCATTCAAAACACCTCCGCCAGATTAGTTACCCTCACAGATAACAGATCACACATTAAACCAATTCTCGACCAATTGCATTGGCTCCCTGTTTCTGAAAGAATAAAGTACAAACTTCTCATCCTTTCTTACAAAGCCATCCATGGTTTTCCCCCAAACTATATTTCTAACTTACTCACCATACAAATGCCAACTCGCTCACTCAGATCTAACAATGCTATTTCTCCTAAAGCCACCAAAAATTAAAACTAAAGACGTACGGTGAGCATTCTTTTCAATTTGCTGCCCTCAAACTCTGGTAACACTCTCCCCATCCACAATCGGAATGCCCCTACCATAGACAATTTTTAAAAGCATCTTAAAAGCTCACTTATGCATGTGCTACCCTTATTGAACCTTGTAAGTTTTTTATCCTTTCGTGTATCGTTAAGTTTTTGTTCTAATATGCTGTAGTTTTGTACTAATTTTGAGTCTTGTAAAGTGCATTGAGACTGTCGGAATAATGCACTATATAAATAAACATTATTATTATTATTTGAACCCTGGTTATGACAAAACAAAAATACTTGGTAACTAGTAACTTGGTACTTGATATACAAGTACTTGGACTCGGATGCCAAGGTATCAGAGTTGGACTTGAAGTCAGATGTGCTGAATTCAACTACAACACTGCAAATGATATGTCAATGATCACATGTATTATGTTCCAACCTTGGACAATTTGTAGTTTATAGGATGTTTGTTTAATACATAGACTACATAGATTCTCTGACCTTCAGGTCTTATAACCAAACTTTATTTTCTTCTTCACAGAATCCTTGTCAGTTCAGGAAAGCATTTGGCTGTTGACTTGTTGCAAGCTATATAACTAGACTCACATCCTATATTTAAACCAGCCTGTTTTGATGCTGATGGATACTGACCATCCCACAACAATGTAATTAATTATACTTAATATATATATTGAAATATACAGTTTGTTTTCATCTGTGATAAATACTAACATACAACGATGAATGTGCTGAGGATCCAGTTAGATCATGTATTTACTACTCACCAACAAAATTCACTCGGTGAAAAGTCAAGAAAGGTATTTTCACTTGATATTAAGTTACATTATTTTGAGCAATAGTCTGTGGGGTTGGTGAAATGATCAACCAATACAAGAAAGCTACAATAGAAATACTCAAACTTGTGAGAATAAAGCATATACATTACCAGCAGCAGGATAGAGTTGTTTACCTAGAAGGCAAGGAATATGTAGAGGCTACCAAGGTAGTGATATCTTCATACAAAATTGAAGACAGTCTTCATATCTTATGCAAATTATGCCAATATTGCAATAACATATGAATCTCTGTTTGGACACTGGTTAGCTTCTGTTAATGCTGATGGAAGTAATTGAATTTCAAATTCACGTTTCCATCCATATTTCCATCCATATTTCAATATGTGTGATTTCAAGGTTTACCTTTTAGTTACCTGGGTCACACAATGAGTGCATTCAATGTTTACAGCTACCTGGGATCACTATGTGTGATTTCAAGGTTTACCTTCTAGTAACCTGGGATCACTATGTGTGATTTCAAGGTTTACATTCTACTTACCTTGGATCACTATGTGTGATTTCAAGGCTTCCAGTTACATGGGATCACTATGTGTGATTTAAAGGTTTACATTCTACTTACCTGGGATCACTATGTGTGATTTCAAGACTTACAGTTACATGGGATCACTATGTGTGTTTTCAAGGTTTACCTTCTAGTAACCTGGCATCACTATGTGTGATTTCAAGGTTTACATTCTACTTACCTGGGATCACTATGTGTGATTTCAAGGCTTACAGTTACATGGGATCACTATGTGTGATTTCAAGGTTTACCTGCTAGTAACCTGGGATCACTATGTGTGATTTCAAGGCTTCCAGTTACATGGGATCACTATGTGTGATTTCAAGGTTTACCTTCTAGTAACCTGGGATCACTATGTGTGATTTAAAGGTTTACATTCTACTTACCTGGGATCACTATGTGTGATTTCAAGGCTTACAGTTACATGGGATCACTATATGTGATTTCAAGGTTTACCTTCTAGTAACCTGGGATCACTATGTGTGATTTCAAGGTTTACATTCTACTTACCTGGGATCACTATGTGTGATTTCAAGGCTTACAGTTACATGGGATCACTATGTGTGATTTCAAGGTTTACCTTCCAGTTACATGGGATCACTATGTGTGATTTCAAGGTTTACATTCTAGTAACCTGGGATCACTATGTGTGATTTCAAGGCTTCCAGTTACATGGGATCACTATGTGTGATTTCAAGGTTTACCTTCTAGTAACCTGGGATCACTATGTGTGATTTCAAGGTTTACATTCTAGTTACCTGGGATCACTATGTGTGATTTCAAGGTTTACCTTCTAGTAACCTGGGATCACTATGTGTGTTTTCAAGGTTTACCTTCTAGTTACCAGGGATCACTATGTGTCAGTTTAAGGTTTACCTTCTAGTTACCTGGGATCATTATGTGGGATTTCCAGGTTTACCTTCTAGTAACCTAGGATCACTATGTGTGATTTCAAGGTTTACAGTTGACTGGGATCACTATGTGTGATTTCACGGTTTACAGTTACCTGGGATCACTATGGGTGAGTGGTAGAAGAAACGCCTCAAATTAAAAATCCATCAGAAGAGTTACCCTGGCCCTTATAGAGCTCTATGTATCTGTTTCGGTGGAGAAGTTGTGTTACCTAATGTGGTAACTTATCATTGAGATGTGGCATAAATCTGAGCAATGAGTCACTTCAACTTTGTCAAACGAGGTAGACCTTACAGTATAAATAGCAAGTGCATTTTTTCCTGGTTGTGTAAGATAAATATGAAAAACCTCAGAACTATTACCTTTAAGGATGTTCTTAATCCCATGAATAAAATGAAAATATTACATCATATGGGATATAAATATTCTGCACAGTATCGAAAATACACGGAGGTGACGGGCGATTTGTCCAATATTTTGTCACTACAGCTTCCGAAAAACATCGCGAGGGTGAAAACTTAGAACTAGGAGCAAAATCGCCCCCAGTAAAATGTCACTATGATATGTCATTACTAATTTCAGAGACAGTATCAAACAAATGAGTCATTGGATTATTTTTGTTTGAATAGAACAATTTTGAGTCCCAAAAAAGTTGATATTTTCGATGCAGCCATTCCACGACATTTTCATTGGTGCGGTAATTGAGTCATTGCGGCAATTTTAGTGTGCATATTAACATGTGTTATGTGCTACTAGCATACGTTGCCTTGTGATTTCTATTGATGCACATGGCCAGTTTGTCTAGCCTATGGCCATTTTAGGACATAATTATACACATACTCATTAAGTTTCAGCAATTCCCACCGATAATTGTTTTAACATTTTTCGTGATGGCCTACACTATGTTATGTAAGCGCTATATGTACGTACGATCGATCAAACATAGCCTTGGCTCTCAGCCTGAATGTATGGCGGTAAAACGGAGAGATTTCTAATTCCCCACAGGGCCCACCCCAGCAAAAACAATAACAAATGAAAAAAAGATGCCCGAATGTAGAAAAAAAATATGGAAAGTTGTTTTTAAAGAGGCCACTATGAAACAGTAGAAGAAGGATTGGCTGGTTTGAAAACGAAAGGACAACCAGCTATTTTCTGTCAAATTTTACATCAATAAATCAGTTTGTGATTTAAAGAACACATTCATACATTTTTACGATAGTTTTCCGTATAAAAAGTGTCAAACATGTAACTCATAAAATAGTCGCTGCCCTCAAAATAGCTCCCCCCAAATTGTCACAAGGGCAATATTTGGGGGGGGGGAACAGCCCCCATAAAATAGAATTTAGATTTTACCCTGATTTGCATGAACATTAGTTATTCATTTGTTGTGTTTGGCATTCTACTTGCAAGAGGCTGTGAATGCATCTGCAGACCATACTTTGAATGTTCAAAACGGGTGATGGGTTTTGGAATAAAGTAACAATTGTGCTGAGAAGACAAAAGCATAAAGGGAAGGGAGGTGCCTTACAGGGGTGAGTTCAACAATGGTGTACTGAATTTGAATAGCAGATTGAAAGACAATGGAACCATATAACATAGATCTAGCAACTTACTAGCAATAAATGTCATGACATGCAGTGAGTAAACCTTCAATGGGCAAAGATAAAAAAAATCTGTGTAATGAAAACACCTTTACACTATCAAATATAGATTAATGGAATCTAGGAGCAGTCTCAGTGCTTCCCCTACATACCAACACCAACAACACAACACCTTATGCAGAGAACATTATTGTGAGGAAAAATGCTGCAAAGACAAATATGGTAATACTCTGTATTGGTAGTAATCGTGTAGTCATTCCAACTCTAGATAGCAATGTGAAAGCACTGAAAACAATGACAGCTAAAATAATCAATAAATAGATAATAAAAGTTAAGAACAAGATTCCCTTTCATATCAATGTTAGACATGTTGAAGTAATCAGATCCGTAGCAGAGTATCAAGGTTAGTGTACTATAATTAACATCTGTTTGGAATAATCCTTATTCTGACAACTTTTTACGTGCTGAAGCATGATGACTGGGTCTTTGATTCTTCAAGATTAAAACTAGTGGCAGCTGCAGATTGTGTGGAGCAAAGTCTTTAATTAGTAAAGTCACTTTGATTACGTTGTAAAACTCTGAACGACGTTTTATGTAGCAAAAAATTGCAGATGTGTTGTAAACAATTTTCCTGATTTTCATTTCATGACTTGGCACTGACTGTCACTAAATGATAACAATGTTCAACCCTACCTTCAAGTCAATTAAGGAAATTATTAGAAATCTTTGAAAGCTTTCTTTTTGGTTCTGTGGTACACTCGTAATATCATGTCAAGTACACATGTCCATAGCTAAGAACATTATGCATTTATAATTTCTTTCAAAGCTGATTAAAACTATAACAAGAAACAAAGAGGCCTTTTAATTTCATATGAAAGGATTTAATGTGAAATGTACACACAAGGTTCATTCAAGCTTTTCTTTTGGAGTTATCCTGTTTAAAACACTGACTTAAGAGCTCTGATGACATCAGCTGACTTTTTACTTCCACAAAAACAATAGAGTTATTGTACTCAATAAGGTTGATCCAAAGATCACCTATGAAGTTCATCTAAACTTTATTGTAGTAAAGGTATTATACTTAAAAGCTTTTGGACTTAAATCTTTGCTGACCTCAAATGACCTTTGAAATCAACAAAAAAACAAACATTTTTGTAATAACTACTGTGAATCCATATATCAAGTATGAACTTCATCCACGTTTTAACTTTTGAAGTTTATGTTTTCAAACTCTGACCTGTGTTGACCTCACCTCAAATGACCTTTGACCGTCAGAGAACAATGTGTGCCTTGGACTAACCAGGCAAATCCACTAACGAATATAAATTCATCCAACCTTTTCTTTGAAGTAATCTTATATACAAGGTTTTCAGACCTCTGTCAACACAAATGACCTTTGACCCCTCAGACTACAAATGAATCTTGTGCTCATTAAGATGGATTTACATAACAAACTGTGTGATGCTCATCCAAGCTTGACTTTCAGAGTTATCATGTCTACAAGGTTTCACACTGTGACCTGTTGACCTAAAATTACAGTCTGATGTCCACAGAAATGAACATGTAATCAAATAGGTTGGATCCACTTATGAAGTATGAAGTTCATCCAACTTTTGCAGTTATCATTTTACAAAGTTTTCAGACTTTGACCTCTGTTGACCTAAAGTGACATTTGACTTCCATCAATTTTGAAATGTTCTTGTACTCACCAAGATCTACATCCCGAGTATAAACTTCATATCCAAGCTTCACTTTGTGAGTTATCGTGTTTACAAGGTGTTGGGCTTTAACCTCCATCAATTTTGATAGGGTTTTGCACTCAATAAGGTGCTTATATTTGTAAGTTATATTCAAAGAGCAAACTCGTCTGCTAAGATAATAAGGTTGAAGCAAACAGATGTATGCAAAGCACTTCCATCTTTAAGTCAGATATACTGAGCACCCTCTCTGCTAACCTGGGAATGGCACACAACTATACTTTTCAAACCAGGTAACATAGCTATGGCTATTAAAGCCATATTCATAGAAGATTCTATTCAAACTATTTCATAAGATAGAAAACAGGCACAGTATGCCCATGTAATGACACCAACAGTAGACCTTTCTCCTTGAATTTAATATTAGAACAAATGTAATCCAGGCAACAGATGTGGCTCCATGCATGGATCAACACTGACAATTGATGGTATACTGTGGTAGTAGCATGTACATTATATCTTAAACTACTTCTAGAATACCTATTCACAACATGACCATCCATTCTATATCCTCCCAATGTGTCTTGCTTGCTCTGATCAAATCAATACACAGAAACAAACAAACATACTACATTAAGATTATAAACACTGAAAAGCTGTTTAAGCTTCAGAGTGATTGTTGATTTGTAGAGACAAATAACAGAGGAGGAAACATTTAATCTAATAAAAGTAGACAAAGAGAGATTTAATGTAACAGTTATTTTCCGATGATAAATGTAAATTGCAGAAGTTATCACATACTGTAATGAAAGACTTTGACAGGTCTTTTAGAAGTTGGAAAGTTGATTAAATTGAGTTCACATTACGCACACATAAAGTTAACAAGTGCATATAGAGGAGCGCCTTGACTGACATTAACATGGTGAGAATTGTTTCGAAGCAAGTGAACTTTTCTCTTCGATTCTGTTACATCTTTTGGAGATTTTAAGACAGAGGAAACAGGTATATAGGTTTATGTCTAATGTTAACAGCGTGTTTCATTAAATCCATTGTACATAGGTTTAAAAGTTGAGCACAGTTAACTTTTGGTTGCACCAAGTGGGGCAAGTAACAAATACTTTAATAGACAATGTCTATATGACTCTAAATTATGAGCAGAATATCAGAGTCCATTAGTACATGATATCTGTTTACAGTAGAAAACATTAATACCACAGTACATGGACAAGGAATGTTGACACTGTGTATTAAGAATATAACATCTGTGACATCCTCTTGTTACATTGATAGTCTGGTAATAACATATGGCAACAGGACCCAATGGTTTCACAAATCACTGAACCAACTATGAGCAATACATGCCATTTGAAACATGTCTGACTGAAAAGCATTAAAAACAATCTCCTGGGTATTCTTTGGTCTTTGATATGATAAATTAATGTTAGATCATAGCTCACATGCATGTTTACTATTGATCACCTACAATGATGATTCATAATTAACACTTAAACAAAGGTGATCCTACATCAAGGCAATTAAGTTAACTCCTTATTATACACTTGTTCAAGCAGCTAAACAAATCCAGCTAATACTACTACGGAAATATCAAGGTTTGGAACATCTTCATATTCAAGACTATATGCTGGCCTTGCAATGTATGTAAGTGTTTGAATTATGCTCCATTTTTCTTTATTTGTTGTTTATTTTATACTAGCTGATGTTGCTGCAATACCATCAGCTATTGAATGAACATTGATAATGACAGAAACAGATAACCGAGGAAACTTTCCTTTTTTGTTTCACAGATATTACAATGTCAGCAGTATTAACATTGCATTTCAGCTATGATAGCTTCTTAACAGAGTAAAAGACTGAGTTATTACAGAAACAGATAACCGAGGAAACTTTCCTTTTTTGTTTCACAGATATTACAATGTCAGCAGTATTAACATTGCATTTCAGCTATGATAGCTTCTTAACACAGTAAAAGACTGAGTTATTACACATGCCTATAACATTGTACTTTATAATCTTGTCAGTAATTGGCCATTCAGTGCTGAAAAGAAAGCAAATAGCCAGAATACTGTAGATGAAAACCAAGAATCCTGAATCAGAAGTAGCTCTTGCATAGACACTTCTTTGCCTCTAGTTTAAGTGTAGTAAGGCAGAATAAACATTACCAAACTCTGTCAAGGACAAGAGATACTGCTGCTTTTCCTCGTTATAGGGCCTACTGTTCCCAGCATTTGAGCTTACAGCATTCTTGAAAGAGTCATTAGATTACCTAAAGCAATATGTTTTTACTAAAATACTTAATCTTGTAAGTTTTATGCAAAAGCTTCTCTAATTAGGAACACCCTTGGAGTTTTATCATTATAAAAACACTATTATTGAATTAAACCAATTTACTGCCTAAGATTAATTTTGAGAGCTAGATCGCTCTAGGAAAGAAGTTATGGAGCCTTTCAGCTGTTAATTTAAGTGCACACGCACATTCAGGCAACATTGAATTATTAAGGGTAAAAAATGTAAATTAAGAGGATTTGACGTCAACATACAACATGACTTCGAGAGTTTCTCTGTAAGATAACCCCCAGACCTGAGTGACTGTTGCTTCTTTGAATAACAATTTTAAGATCAAATTAATTATAAATTGATGCATCAGTCTAATTTCTGTTATTTTCTTGAGCTAAAGATACCAGTAGAATGCACAGGATTCAAACCTCTGGATCAGTCCAGAATTAGATTTAGTCAAAACTCACAGAAAATCTAGTTGGATTTCATCTGGCCTGAGTAGATCAGTCCAAGAGAAACTTGACAACATGCAGTCACTGAAACAGTAACTAAATTAACAACTTGTAACCTAAAATATCCAGACAGGAATAGTGCTGGGAACATATCTAAATGATTCAGTATATAAACAGATAATCTTCATGGTAAAGAAAGGTTAATCTGCTCCAAGCTGATGAGTTGAATTATTTAGCAATCAGCTCAACAATACATTGTTCATATAAGAGCATCCATGAACTCATAAAAAGTCGCTCATTAATTAGATTCAACTGGTTGTATCAATCCATATGCTAGGTGTGTTGACTGAGACACCTGTATGAATCAAATGATAGACCGGCGTCATTGGTCAACACACCCTGTTTATAATCAGAGCTTGCTTTAACCAGGATTTTTGACTTATAAAACCTTGATATCACATGATTAGCCAGCTTAACTTCTGAAATATTTGGTTTAATACTTTTAAATTACAGATTACTCTGCAATTAACCAAGTTGTTTTGTTCACCAGGATTATCATCCAATGAGTTTGGCTTGTCACTTGAAAAAAATAGGCTTGTGAAAACAACTCCATATATCAACTGATAATCCAGGTTTATTGGTGAAAAATCTTTGTTTTTTTTAAATAATATATTCAGTGTTATTCATCGCTTTGTCTGGTCATCCGCCTTTGCCAAACAGAAAGGGTCTGATTTATCAGTTGATAATCCAGGATTGTTATCAATAAACCATGATTATCAACTGTAATACCAAGTTTATTTTGAGAAACTTGGTTTCTGTGTGGTATTCCAAATTTGTTACATAACCCAGGTGAACAAGTCTAAAAATACAGGTATATCGGACCTGCTTTATGATTCATAACCCAGGTTTACGACACATGAAACTTGGTTTCATATTACTGAGGGTTTTGATCATACATATGATCAGGCAAACATGTTTGTCCATTTCTAGAACATAAAACATTAGCCCTGTTTACCACATCACCAATATTGGTTGATCCCTGGCTCATGTTATATTCAAAAAACAACACTTGCTAATTCCAAGAGAGAAAAAAAAAGCAACTTAATTTAAATGATTACCAAAGCAGTATACCTTGAACATAACATGTATATACCTGGAAAACAATGCCATCCTTGACTATTATAATTAAATATATACAACAATAATTTATACAGAATATCATGATTCAATGTCAGTAGACCTGCTTAAGCTCTCTTTACAACAGTACAAGATACACGGCTGGAACACGTACATCTTCTCTAAACCATTCGGCTTTCTTCTTCCTAGCAGAACCTTGTTTGTGTGACTCTCATTTGATTTGATCATGCCATTATTCAATGATCTTCTGAACCTAGTTTAGAAAATGTCAGACCATCCAATCAAGCGTGACATTCCTTTCCCTTTTGCCTCCATTGACCAAGCAAATGGAAACAAAATATAGGTAATAAATGTTATTTATGATTCTGTTTATGATTCTGTTTACACCATCAGTGCATTGAGCCTTGTCCAGCCTCCACTCCACCAGGGATTGATAACAAATTGCCTGCCAGAGAAGTCAACCAAGTTGCTGCTAATGTATACTTATGCATGGCTTCTAGCATTGCTAAATTAAGAGTAGTAATTAACGGCTTGCCCTGTTTTCATTGGTCACTCTGCAAGGATGAAAGGCAATATAAAGTGATTATACATGTGTAACTGTGACTAGATATATCTGTACTTTAGGCTATAACTGCTACCAACCCCAAGTTGGCATGATATACAGATCAACAAGTCTTCAAATATGTTGAAGCTATGCCCCACCTGTTTGTAACCTGTTGAAGCTATGTTCCACCTGTATGTAACCCATTGAAGCAATGTCCCACCTGTTTGTAACCCATTGAACCTATGCCCCACCTGTTTGCAACCGGTTGAAGCTATGCCCCACCTGTTTGTAACCTGCTGAAGCTATGCCCCACCTGTTTGTAATCTGTTGGAGCCAAGCCTCACCTGTTTGTAACCCATTGAAGCTATGCCCCACCTGTTTGTAACCCTTAAAGCTATGCCCAACTTGTTTATAACCTGTTGAAGCTATGCCCCACCTGTTTGTAATCAACATTGGAGCTAAGCCCCACCTGTTTGTAACCCATTGAAGCTAGGCCCCACCTGTTTGTAACCCTTAAAGCTATGCCTCACCTGTTTGCAACCGGTTGAAGCTATGCCCCACCTGTTTGTAACCTGTTGAAGCTATGCCCCACCTGTTTGTAATCTGTTGGAGCTAAGCCCCACCTGATTGTAACCGATTGAAGCTATGCCCCACCTGTTTGTAACCCTTAAAGCTATGCCTCACCTGTTTATAACCTGTTGAAGCTATGCCCCACCTGTTTGTAATCTGTTGGAGCTAAGCCCCACCTGTTTTGAATCTGTTGAAGCTAAGCCCCACCTGTTTGTAACCTGATGAAGCTATGCCCCACCTGTTTGTAACCCTTAAAGCTATGCCTCACCTTTTTGCAACCTGTTGAAGCTACGCCCCACCTGTTTGTAACCCATTTAGCCTATGCCCCACCAGTTTGTAACCGTTAAAGCTATGCCTCACCTGTTTGCAACCCTTTAGAGGTATGCCCCACCTGTATGTAACCCATTGAAGCAATGACCCACCTGTTTGTAACCAGTTGAAGCTATGCCCCACCTGTTTGTAACCCTTAAAGCTATGCCTCACCTGTTTGCAACCTGTTGAAGCTATGCCCCACCTGTTTGTAACCTGTTGAAGCTATGCCCCACCTGTTTGTAACCCTTAAAGCCATGCCTCACCTGTTTGTAACCTGTTGAAGCTATGCCCCACCTGTTTGCAACCCGTTGAAGCAATTCCCCACCTGTTTGTAACCCGTTGAAGCTATGCCCCACCTATTTGTAACCCATAAAGCTATGCCTCACCTGTTTGCAACCCGTTGAAGCTATGCCCCACCTGTTTGTAACCTGTTGAAGCTATGCCCCACCTGTTTGTAATCTGTTGGAGCTAAGCCCCACCTGTTTGTAACCCATTGAAGCTATGCCCCACCTGTTTGTAACCCTTTAAGCTATGCCTCACCTGTTTGCAACCTGTTGAAGCTATGCCCCACCTGTTTGTAACCCATTGAAGCTATGCCCCACCTGTTTGTAACCCTTTGAAGCTATGCCCCACCTGTTTGCAACCCGTTGAAGCTATGCCCCACCTGTTTGTAACCCGTTGAAGCTATGCCCCACCTGTTTGTAACCCATTGGAGCTATGCCCCACCTGTTTGAAACTGTTAAAGCTATGCCTCACCTGTTTGCAACCCGTTGAAGCTATGCCCCACCTGTTTGTAACCCATTGGAGCTATGCCCCACCTGTTTGTAACTGTTAAAGCTATGCCTCACCTGTTTTGCAACACGTTGAAGCTATGCCCCACCTGTTTGTAACCCGTTGAAGCTATGCCCCACCTGTTTGTAACCCATTGAGGCTATGCCCCACCTGTTTATAACCTATTGAAGCTATGCCCCACCTGTTTGTAACCCATTCCCATTTGACTGTTCTGAGCTATTCTCCTATGTGCTGTAATGTTAGACTTAATCCACACATTGACGACATTTATTTAAGTATTAAAAGTGTCTCTTTCCAAGTAGGGCAGTTCATCTTCATGAAGAATGCCATACATATTTCAAGAATATATATTCCACACTCAAATCCAGTTTTTCTATACAAATGCTCACATTGATTAGATTTACACAAACAGTTACAAACAGGTAATGATAGTTCTACAGGATTTGACTCACACTCTAAAGTTGATATATATTCCTACAAGGTCTCATGCAAAGTTGCTATCTATATAGGAACTACTGCCTTGAAGCATGGAGATAAATATTAACCCCTCTGATGTTTCTTTTCTGCCCAGCATCTGATTGAGTCAAGGCCTCATATCAATCAATCCCTGCACAAGAACTCCTTATATCAAATTACAATAGCACAGGATGGTCATCAGCCCTACTGGGGTTAAATCCTTCAAATGAAACATTCACTTACTGCTGGAGATGGATCTGTACCAATCTTTACCTGTAGAATCACAGCTTAGAGGAAGTAATTAAATTCTACCTCAACAGAAAACAAAGTCTGCAAAAAACCCTCTGTTTTCTTGATTTCACACTTAAAAGCTTTTTTTTATTGCTTCATCTCTTCAAGCAGGATTTTGAGTTTTGTTCAACAATTTGATGAAACATTACTAAGTATTACTCAACACTAATATGGATGTTATTGATCAAACAAAGATAATCTACTTCAATTTGTTTCCCATTTGGAGGGTTAATGTAACCAAATGACATACAATCTGTTCTGGAAAGTTTTGTGTCCAGTTTTAAGCAATTTGACTTCCCCTGTATGATATGAAATTAAACGACTAATGAAGCTAATTAAAGCTAGCTGCAGTGTAAAGGGACAATTGTATCTGAAATTAAACCAGCAAAACGCTTTTCTACAATCAACTCAAAAAAAGGTTGCTGCAAAGATGATGCAGGGATTTTATATCTGTGGTTTAATGTGAGAATGTTGAGAAGATTATCTCATTACTTTTCTTAAGGATGACATACAAGGATGGCTATCGGTCAGACACTAAACTCACATTTGAGTCAACACTGCTATTCATGAAAGATGACAAACTTTTTGTTGATGAGGTCTCCTATGCAAAATATTTTCAGCTTCCAGTAATTGAGGCTCCAGTAAATAAGTTCCAACATTAAACGCATAGGCGTAGGAGCCTAATTTGATTTGGGGGAGCTGTAACGACTTGCCCGAAAAATATAACCAACATTTTTCGAGCACGCTCAACATGTTAATGTGCGTATCATATAGGCCTTCATTGGTTATTACATCACATGCCAATAACATACAATAATTTTCCGTGTAACCCATCCATATTGGTAACATTATTGGGGAAGTCGTTACAATAATAATTATAATAATAATATAAGTTTAACCATTAAAAAACACATTGCAAATTATTCTTCTTTCAGTAGGTGCCCGAAAAATTCTCAGCATATTGCCCAAATTTTCACAAAAAAAGTTTGGTTGGGGGGGCTGCAGCCCCCCGCCTCCTACGCCTATGATTTAACGTGTTCATGTTCACGAAGATACTGAAGTACCTGTGAGATTTCTACACAGTAATATCATTGGCTTATTAATCGGTTCTGCGGTAAACATCCATGGGTATTAAAAGTTTGTGTATGAACTACAACTTCAGTCACACAAGAAATACCAGACACAAAATACATGTCGAATGACAATACTTAACACTTTCATTATGGCTGTGGCCTCAATTAAATACATTTAATGATCATTACTTTTTACATCTCTCAATAGGATATTCATGACCCTCCCAGGTTTGAATCAAAAGCAAGAACCAATGGTCAAATCATTTTTAATGCTAACATTAAAATGTACCTATGAATGAAGCGAAGGGTAGTTTCCTTTGCCTCTTGTTTGTATAAGAATTTTCATATCGCCATAGATCTTCCTGTTTGATGCGTAAGTGAATACAGAAGGGGAAATAATGTAGCACTTAAAATGTATTCCTACTTTATTCCAGCCAAATGCGACACATGTGTGGTACACAATTACTACGAAAGCTATTAATTTAATCATGCAAAACGTGACTACACATGGGTGCAAATATTTCATTTGGCTGAAAATTAATACATATATATTTCTGCATGTACACTACCAGTACCAGCAAATGCATTGATGAAATGCAAACCGATGAATTTCTTGATTAATCTGTGCAATAATCATATACTCATAACACTTATGGGGATTGGTTATGATATAATAGAAGACAAAACTTCAAAACTAATGTGGTCAGCGTATATATATTTCTGCATATGTACACTACCAGTACCAGCAAATGCATTGATGAAATGCAAACCCATGAATTTCTTGATTAATCTGTGCAATAATCATATACTCATAACTATTATGGGGATTGGTTATGATATAATAGAAGGCAAAACTTCAAATTACAGACCAAGTCAGCTAACACATCACTACTTTTAAATCTTATGCAAGGCATTTTACTGTAGTAAATGGTATATGTTCTTATGAGACAGGGCATTTGAAGTCAATTATATTTGAACCAATGCCAACTGACTAATGTGGTCAGCGTAAA
Source organism: Apostichopus japonicus (assembly GCF_037975245.1). NCBI lineage: Eukaryota > Metazoa > Echinodermata > Holothuroidea > Aspidochirotida > Stichopodidae > Apostichopus > Apostichopus japonicus. Next base: position 26,093,674 of record NC_092579.1, read on the forward strand.
CTCCAAAATCTTAGTGGACATTGCCTCACAATGTTGCAGAAATTACCAACCATGATGTTAGTTTATACAGGCCAAAACTTTGATATGAGCCTTGAATCAGGAGGCAGTTGGTTGGCCAAACCAAATAGTATGGAAGCTATACATATATACATTGCCAAAAGGTGGCCACTCCCAATGCATCACCTACTACTACTGCAATGGCCTCATAAATCACACTAAACATCAACAATGAAGAACTTAAAGACTAATGAATATTTGTTGCTAGAAAATATGACCCTAATAAACAATTTTCAATTTTCCACCTAAATGAAACAAATGTCTGTCACCCATTAAGTAACTAACATTCATAGAATAAAGAAGCAGATATATCTGAAGATATCTCTCTCCATACTGATGCACAAGGAGAGCCATGTTGATAAATGTATCCATTACAGTCTTTGATATTTATTCATCATTCAGATATATACTTACAGCTTCGCTCATTAACTTACAGGAAACATGTCCCCTATTAACTTGTTTTGATTGCAAGCAATGCCCTACTTTGAAAATAAGTACCCACGACAGATCCATTTAGGCTATCATATATCTTAATTCTCCACAAGAGTAATTGTATCTCAAGTAACAGTACTCAATGCTGCTCGTGATGCTTATTTTCAGAGTGGCTCTCTTTCATCTTCCTGTCACAATATTTCACCCGCTGCTCTTTATGAACGGCAGTCAGTAAATGGGTAATGTCAGGTTTCATCACGTCAAGATCGCTGACCTATACTAATTACCAACGACTGATAAACTCTATTAAACATTACTTGTTTCCTAAGTTTTAATGGCTGAGCTCCTTGTGAGGTGCTGTCATTACAATCACTAACAGGTAGATCGCAATGAATTACACCACAGCTCACTGTAAACTTAAGTACGGCATAGTAGAGGTATGCTAGATGTTTCTCAACATGCCTTAAAAGGATTGTCTGGTGGCCCAAAGAAGTTACCTCAAAAAATAGTAAATAATTTTCCAAACATGTTGTCAAAGTATGAGAACGCTAATGTTGCGTTTGACAGAGAAACGATTTTTTAACCGTTATGGATAGACATTTCAAATATGATTTGAACAGTACAATACGTGACGTCAGCTCTGCCATAGCAGATTGCGTCATAACCCACCCTCCGCACAGTACCTATACGGTAATCACAACAAAAACAGCGTGTGTATACAGATAAATTTCTTCCTTAATTTCCGGTGAAATTTCTTAAAAATTAGATATGTTTTCAAAAACTCCTTAAGCCACCATGTACTTGAGCGGTGGTTCCGTGGTCTTTGTGTAACACAAGGTAAATTTTAACAGCAGACTCTGAGTTGTTCAGGCTATACATCGCGCTATCCAGCTCCAACGCGAAAAATGTTCGCATGTAGGCTGTACTCAAACGTTGACAATCGGACAGTTCTGCGAAGCCTAAGCTATTCAGCGCTATATTCTGCTCTGACAACGATTCGATCAATTTCTTCAATAATTTCCGGTGAAATTTCTTATAAATTAGATATGATTTAAAAAAACTCCTTAAGCCGCAATATATTTAGTAGATCGGTGGTTTCGTGGTCATTGTGTAACACAAGATAAGTTTTAACAGCAGGCTCTTCGTTGTTTATACATCGCGGTATCCAGCACCAGCGCGAAGAATGTTCGCGTGTATAGGCTACTCTATCTAACGTTTACAATCGGACAGTTCTGCGATGACATCGATCCCGCCAAGTTTCATCTTTCGGTTTAACGAATACTTTATAAGTTTCCTTTTACTGTTAATTTGATCCGTGAATTTTATTTCAGCGAGTTCGAAGAACAGTTAATGAACTGTGGTTTGAGTGTGAGTGTACAATGTGTAACGCTATACAAGTACACCAACTGAGCATCGTAGTATATACGTTCGCGAGTATGTACGTTATATATATATGAGGCAATTCAATGTGCTTACACGTGAGTTAATTTGCTGCGGAATTGGGAGTGCTAACTTCAAGTCGCCTGTTTTGCCTATCTGCAAGCACTACGTCAAACACCATATTGAAGCGCTCGAACAAACGGTACTTTTGGTGAGAAACTGGTGAATTTGAAAACCAGATTTCTACAAGAAGAAAATGTCGAATGGGGACAATTTTTACATGGTTAGAAAGAGAAAAATAATAACTACAAGGACAATGTATCAAAATCTTCCACCAGACAATTCCTTTAAATGCAAGCAAACGTGGTAAGTGGTTGAGTTGGTAAGAAGGTAGTTTTCTGGTACTAACACCAAACAAACAAGCTGCTGCTTTTTAAATCTCAAGTGAAAAGCTGTGAAGGATAATAAAGTTTCAGGCAAGCTGGTACCTATGCTCTGGTGATTATCTCCTGGTGGTATTGCAGTTCATTAATTGTTTCATTAGCACATAACTGATCAACATTGTAATAAAGTAAGCAAATGTTGGACACCATGTTTTTAACTTATGACCATTGCTGATTAAAATCAAAACAACGAGTGAAAGTTTTTCTGGGATTCATGAACAGAAGAACAAAGCAAAACCTAGAATATATTTGCAATTCTAAAAAAATGATAGTTTGAACATTTTAAAAACACTTTCATCCCAATGGAACAGTGCTTCCACAGCAAATGATTTGTAGAATACCACAATTGGAAATTGTTGGAAAATTTGAACGTTGTTAAATGTTGCTGGTTTTCAATTGTTAATGTTTAAAACATGTATGCTAATCTCTGAAATTCTCCTTTCAAGCCAACGAGATGGTGCCCTTAATCCATTGTTTTATAAATTCTACTTGAAACTGAAACCAAACATGTTCTTTTTCAAACTTGACATAAATAACAAGGCACCCTGAGATGACATTCAACACATATATGTGTTCTTGATAACTTTGCAATACAGTGTCGATATGTCATCGAGGCCATAAAAAGTCGGATGTTTTTCCATTTGAGAGGAACTGACCGGATGGTCTGTGTATTAGACTAAATTGTCCAATCACATTAAGTGATGAGCATCACTTGTAGAAAGGGTCATTTCTCAAAACTTAAAACACAACTCGGACTAATAGCATTGTGGTTTAAATGGTCTATAATATATCAAAACATGTGCCTAAAGTCATCCTTTAAGGTAATTTCAATTCACAATTATCCAATCTTTCAAAACAGTGTATGCTCAAATTATGTTCACTCCATATTCTGTATTAGAGCTTCGCCTGCACACAGCGTGACACTTGCATTTAATACCACTTAATGTTTAATATATAAAGGTCTTACAGATGAAAAGTTAAGTATGTTACTTGTGTGAACTTTTTCTACATCTTGGCTTCTGTCAGAGATGTTGTGATACTGTAAGATTTTCATAAATGTAAATCAAATTTGTGTCACTCCAAAGCTTAAGGAAGATTGTGCATTCTGTTATGATAATTCTAAATCACTCTTTGGAAAGTGACAACTCAATAAGTTAAAGGATTGGTTCAGTTGTCATACATGTTTATGTTATATGAAAGAGGACAATAAAAGAAACACAATGGTGAAAAAAAAACTGTTCAAATATCTTTTTCGGTTAAAGAGATATTCAAGTGTTAAGTTTTATCAGATTGTGTAGAAACTGCTGAAATCTGACTAGCTGTGATGTCACATCCTCACATTCCTGAAAAGTCTTTGTTTTTTTCTCTAAATATTTTGTGAGATTTCATGACTTTCAATCAAAAGATATGTCAGGAGATCTCATATTTGTCAAAGGAAGTATTTGAGATTAAACATCTGAAGAATTTTTGATTATATTATTTTCAAATGTAAATAATTTTTAAATAAATATATTCACAATGTTAAGGAAGTGAGGATGTGACGTCACACCCTCACAGTAAGTCTTTCTACACCAGTCGTTTTCAAAGAAATTTTGATATCTTCAAAGTGTCATATCTCCTTAACAGAGCATGCTATCATGGTAGTTTCTTCACTGTTCTTTTTGTCTTTTTGTGCTCTTTCATACAAAATAGACATGTCAAACACCTGAACCAATCCTTTAAAACTCATTTTACATGTTACCTAGGTGCCACAAACCTATACACACGCATGTCTTCAATATTGCAGAGATACATTTTACCATTGGTAAGGAATAACAAGAATAAAGATCATGACATTTCACATACGTCTGGCATATTATGTCATTGTCATTTACTTAAAAATAATTTTTTCCTCCACGTTTAGTACCTCTTGTTGACCACGTGCGGTGATATATCACCCATAAATAAATAAACTACCTATATAAACCTGACTTTAGTGTAAATAAATGCAAATGGAGGTATAAGTATAAAGCAGAGAAAATATCATCTTACAATCTAAATGTATCTCAAGGCTAAATTTAAATCAAAGCTATGAATTGAATAAAGATTAAAGAATCTGTGAAAGTCATTTCGCCCAGTATAATGACTTGTACTTGAAGCTTAAAAAAACCAGTTAAGCAGGTACTCTCGTTTACAATAAACAGTTTCCATACTACATATTAGCATCAAGTGCCTTGGGTGTTAACATTAATTACATTTTCTTGAATTTACTCTCCAAATCTTGTGCAGAAATAATATAAACATCTGACCACGCACAGCTTTATAGATGTCAAAGATTATTGTATGAATACTTAATAGTAGCTGTAATTTGAATTTATCATGATTGTAACTTTTTTTACTTTGACACCTGTTGAACTCATGCAACCTATGACCTCTACTTCTAGGGTTCTTGCACTCATCAAGCGGGATGTAAGATGAGAAGGATTGATGAAGATTATCACGAGCGGTAAAAGTGTGATGCTGTACCTAGAGGATGGCAATTACGGAAGGGAGATGGACATACACGCATACAAAGAATTGCCAGATGCTAGAGCGAGTTAAAGACGGTAATGCATAAGGTTATATGAGGTGAGGGAGTACGCGCTGTGAATCCTACATACTAAGTATGAAGGTCAAGAAAGATATACTTCTTGAGTTATCGTGTTGACAACATTTCCAGACATTGACTTCAAAGTTGACCGCAATGACCTTTGGACCTACACCAATTTTAATTGGGTTCTTTCACTCATCAATCTGGATCTGCACACCATGTATGTGTATGAAGTTCAACAAAGATGTACTTTTTGAGTTATCATGTCTACAAAGTTTTCAGATCTTGACCTCTCTTGATTCCAAATGACCACTGAACTTCACAGAAAACAGGATTCCTGTACTCTATTAGACGGATACACATACCAAGTATGAAGTTAATCCACAATGAACATTTAGAGTTACCATGTTTACAAGCAAGTGTCACACACACACACACACCCACATACAAGCCGTAACCATGCATAGCTTCCTCCTGCATCCAGCATGGAATCAAAATAGTGCAAGTTCTATAGAAATTATGTGGCTAAAGTACTGTCTTGTTTCGGTAATGAATATCACTGAGTATTAGATGACAAGAAATGACTCATGATACACTAAAGGAAGGCAGATCATTTTCAAATCTGAAATACGATAAATTATTAAATTTGTTGAGCATGATGAAAACAATATATCTTTAACACACTTATATGATACACAACAGGAAACTAGAGTAGTGGGTGAGGGTCTGATGAACTTGAAACTGCTGCTTGACGCTTGAACTTTGGCCACATATTCCATGCTTCCTCCTATCCACATCAATGTTGTTCAATCATATCACTCAGAATTAATTTCTAAAGAAAGCTTTAACTGAGTGAAAGTGAAGTAACATTCTAACAAACTCACATTTACCACATTAAAGGGATTCTCTGGTGGCAGACAGGCTGACACATACCGTAATCTGAGAAAAATATTCGACACTGTTAGTAGAAAAACACCCCAACATAATATCTTGCTCCTAACCCAAGATGGTTGATTGAATGTAATCTATTTTGACTGGCCAAAGCCTTGATGATTCCATTGAGCTGTACCACAGTTGGCCCTGTACAACTTCAATGAGTGCTGGATTATCGGACAAAGGTTAAAATCATACCAGAAAGGGTATTTTACAATAAAATGGAAAGTAGAACACTATGCTTATCTTTCTCGATTTTCTTTTAATACCTTTCCCTTTCTTTTATTTATTTTTATTTGTGTGTGTATGTAGGTGAATGTGTCCTGCGAGAACCACAAATTAAACCTTGTTTCTTCTTAGATGCAATGGGAAATGTTCTTCGATAATTATGAGATTGATATTTTGAAGGAGCAGTCACTACCACTGGTGACTCATCTAAACCATAACATTCCCCTACGAATGTTCCTCAATATCAAAAGTTGGATCACAAATGACTCTAGTAGTTTCCTACTTCTGATGGCCTCACGACAGCTAACGTCAGGCCATTCCACTGACTTACTGACTAATACTAAGAGTGCAAAAAAATGAACTTGTTTGACTATTGGAAAACTTACTTCATTCTTGTTTCATATGATAACAGAAATCAACTGCAAAATTTTAGGAAAAAGGTGTCTAACCTGGAATGAGTTTGTCAATCCCTTCAAAGTCCGACCTGTCTAAAATAGGCTTAGTTCCAGGTAACTTGACCATTTCCCGCAATTCCTTGATGGTGAAAGAAACTTCTAGAGGACCTCGTCGGCCAACCAAGTATACCTGTTTCACTTTACTTCTTCTCAGAGCACTGATAGCATTTTCTGAAATATCAGTTTTCTGTGGAATTAAAAATAGGTAACATATTAGCAACTTGACAGGTAGATGTTTTTTTCGTTGTAAATTGACCAGAATGAACTTAAATGGTAACAGGAATACATCTAGACTGTAGTTTAAATGAAATGAAATGAAATTGTTACTATTATGGTGATGTTTATGATGAAAGCATATTGCATTAACACTACACTAACATGCCTTTCTATAATTAGAAATTGACAAAAATACTTGAAAATTGCCAAAGCACCAACGAATGTATTTTAATATCCATGAGGAAACACTAGGCTCCTATTTACAGCAATGAACGTATCTTAACATCCATGTGAAAACACTGGGCTCCTATTTACAGCAATGAATGTATTTTAACATCCATGAGGAATCACTGGGTTCATATTTACAGCAATGAAAATATTTTAATATCCATGAGGAAACAATGGGCTCCTATTTACAGCACAGACTGGTGTATAAGACATGAACATCTTCTCTGGAATCCACTTTGCTTTTTGGGCTTGGTGTGTAAATAACCAATTAGGAACTCTTGTTCCTAAACCAATGAAGAAATCTTACTTGTAGGATCATGCAAAACTGTAAATATACATACATTGCATGAAATGGAGTTAAACTTACACTTAATTAAAAAAAGATGAAATTGTTTTAAGTTCAATGGTGAGTCTATAGGTCAAAATTCAACATGTAAAATGGCAATGGTCTCATAATAAAAGGCATAGTTAATGTGAAACACAAAGACCAAGGGTTGAATTAACAGACGGATTACATTCGGTACTCCAACAACTTGCTGTAATACCCTTAAAAATCATCTACAGTACCCATTTTAATAAATGAAGTTGCCGTAGGGGCCATTATCATGATTATCTCCATTCAGGGTGCAAAAGTTGTCTGAAACCCTGGCCCTGATATAAGTGCCTAAATAACAGCTAATAAGCAGCAGGAAGTAACATCTAGATCAAGATATACAGTTCACAAACCATCTCATAATTTGTTCCTGTTTTCTGACATTTCTAAACATTTTTTCTCACTTTGGAAAAGTGCACTTTCTAATTATGGATACTGTTGTTATGCCCATTTGAAAGTTGACAAACTGCTGTGGTGCCTGCAATTTCAATGAAAATCAAACCCAATTATTATCTTGCACTAATACAGTTGCCTTGACCCCTTAAGATCCTTTATATGTTGTCATAAGTCTTTTATTTTTGTAGTATGTTTGATGGGAAAGGGGAGGGAAAGGGGAGGGAAAGGGGGGGGGGAGGCAGGATAACACAACAAACAAAGAGTATGACAGCATAGAACCATGCTGTGATGAAAACACAGTGTTACTGGAAGTTTACAAATCAAAATCAAACTGAAAACATATCAATTCCTGCATCCCTAACATGTAAAAAAGCCTCAATAAATTGACCCATGTGAGCAGGTAAATGAGTAATATCTCTTTAATAACTGAAATCTCTGTGGACCTTCCTGTGCCAAGATGGCTGCACTGTTCCATTTTGTAGTAGGCCATGAAATGCAATGCATAGCAAAACTTGATATGACTCCTGGAAAATGTGGAAAATGGAACTACCTTGGATGGTCTCTTACTCTAAACCAGAGGGATAGTTAAAATTTCTGTTCCTTTTTGAAAAATAACAATTGACATATTTATGACTCCAGAAACCTTAGTTTTGATGCAAGATGTGATGCCTATCAATTGATGATATTTGACTGTGAAAGGCTGGCTAGTCATAGTTATTTTTGGCACAAATCTATCTTAAATTGTCACTGCCCATTGATAGACAAGGCCTCATACAGGTTCCATGAAACAACGGTCTTTGTACACATTACATACTGCATGCAATCAACAGGATTAATTTATTTGATATGGTGCAATTATTAGTAGTGACCAAGTTACCTAAAGCAGGATTCAAGATCCTACAGAAACATGTTTTCTTTTCCAAAACCTACATGGAAATAGAAACAACTTAGGTGAAATAGAAATGACTTAAGTGATTTGAGATATGGAGGACTAATCCAGCAGCACTTGGGTGAAGTATTTACTGTGACTTGAGAAATGGAGGACTAATCAAGCAGCACTTGAGTGAAGTATTTACGGTGATTTGAGATATGGTTTTGGACTTGAAAGTGCGTAACTACCTATGTTCACATCTGTAGCCACTTTAGAAAATTTATGCACAGGAATTTTTAGTACATTTAAGACGAAACAGGTTTGTTCTTCTGTCATACCTTAACCTCTAAAAATTGAATCAAGACTTTAAATGATAAATCACAGTGAACAAATGTGTCCTATGCTAAACGCATTGAAAATGTTACAAGTAGCTTGCATGTTGCACAGGGACTAACTAGATGCCGTGATTGAAAGGGACATCTCTCTCTCTCTCATATTTTAGTTTTTCCTTGAAATGTAGTATGCTTATGACTCTCAAAATGTAGATTTATTTGAGAGAGAAAGAAATCCTTGACTTGAATGAGCTTAAAAATTAGATACATCAGGATCCTAAATGATGGCAGTGTTCACTATTAAGCTGTGAGTACAAAGTCACAAAACCCTTAGTAATCACCAAATTCATTCAAAACATTCATAATTTGAATTGACTTTCCCAGTCAGTTTCTGCTTTTAGTTACTAGCATACATATGTAAATATTGCAAGAATATATATCTCTCCTCTGTGGATTAATGGTTTAACAAGGAAAGTAAAACAGCAATATTGTGTAATTCAGTTGGCATCCTGAAGATACACACTCTTCTGTTGCCAGATATACACATAAACATTCCTATTTACCCAACAAAGCATGCTCAAAGTAAAATAAAACTGTTAGCAAACTGTTTATCCACTAGAGAGCCTGAGTAAGAGAATGTGTAAAAGTAAGTGGGCCTGACGTTTCGATCCTAGCAGGATCTTCTTCAGGATCCTTCTTTTTTTTAGCCTCTGGAGAAGATCCTGCTAGGATCGAAATGTCAGGCCAACTTACTTTTACACAGCAAAGCATGCTATCAGAAAGTAGCTTTCACTCATAGAATCAATTCTTTTTTTTTGTAAACAGCTAGCTATCTGATGCTAAATCCTTCAGTTATCAGTCTTATCACAGAGACAATGCAAGGTTTTACTCTTCCTTATTTGATTTCTCTGAGCACATTCTCAATTGGAATGGTTGCTATATAACATATTATCTATTTAAATTAACCAGCTGGAAAAATGACTATTAAACAGTATGTACACAACTGGAAAGCTATGTTTGGTTTCATTTTTTACATGCATGCAAAGTTTTCTTATAGATTCATCACAATCTAATGAATGCTCATTTTCTAGCAAAACTGTAGTAAATTGATTTCAGGCAAATTACAAATTAAGAATGGTCTAGTGGAATGATTTAAGAGAAGCAAGTTCTGTCCATACAAATTGTAGAAATTTCAGCAAACATGAATACAAATTTTAATAAACAAGGGCAACACAGACTTGTCCTGACTAAAAATGACTTCAACAAGTAATAAGCAAAATTATTTCAAACAGATCAAAAGGAACGGTTCTCCATCAACGTTTTAAGGTTCAGGCCAATGTGCACAAACCATAAAATCTGGTCTAATTCAGTGCACTTTGGTGACATTTGTATGATAATTTAGACATATCCATCTTTTTTAAGAAACACAGCCTGGCCTTTACAGATACTCAATTTCACAATTTCCAAAATTAACTCTCTGCAGTCTTTAAGTACATGTGAATTATTCAAATAAGTTTCAACTTCCTTCCTGTTAATGTTGTTACTGCTGAACAGATTTGTCAGCAAGGTTAAATGGTAAGCAAGTCTTTAAATGTGACACTCCTACAACATGAAAGTATTAAATATAACCATGCTAGAAGAGCATGATTTGCCCAGTACCAGAAGGCATATTAATAACAGTAAAGATAATGTTGTAGCTATAGTGACTAGCAAATTGCAAAAGTAACACACAGGAAATTATGAACCCAGTGTCTGGTATCATATTTATTGCTTTCACAAATAAAGAGGGAAAAAAATTCATTTGCGTGTACCAGATACATAAATTAGGCAATCCCATCATGAGTTACTGCTGTTCTTGACAACACAGTAATGATTATCAGAATCTGATGGGATCCACCGAAGGAGAACATCCCAATGGCTTTCCTCTTAAGCACTCCTTTGAACTATAGTATACCATCTGTGAAGTGGATGGCCAACTTTGACCAGCATTTCAGTGAGATTATAAACATGAATGCCCATAGGATCAACTTGATCTACTTGTTTGTGTGACTTGAACTCCCAACTATACCAACAAGTCTAATCACTTCAGTTAACATTAATTTTTTCTCTAGTAAGTGATCGATCTCAAACAGTTTGTAGTGCTCAATCATAGTTAGTCCCAGACTATAAGTGTACACTGCCAGACATAGGCGTACGTGACCATTTCAGTGTGGGGGTGGCAGAACTTTTTTTGCCCGAAAGTTCCCGTGACACTATCTAAGCGGAGCGCCACCATCGGTTGGCGCGTAGCGTACAAGAAAATTTTGGGCACACAATGCCTCTCAGATTGCCGGAAACGGCACTTCTGGGGGCCTGGGGCCTTGCAAGTTGCATCTAAACATTCTTTATTTTATAATCTCACGTTTTAGAAATTTACACTTCCCCAAAAATTTGGTATATTAGAAGAAGAAAAAATGGTAACATCACTTTGAAGGGGAAAAATGGGACAGTATATTTTTTAAGCTCCTATTTAGTTACCTTATTTATTATTTTAACACAGTACTCAGCTACCTCCAGAAAAACAACCATTGTTCAACGACACGTAAGCGGGATAATGTCGCTGTGTCGGGTGAGACTGCAATTTGTCTCACAAAAATGTATAAAATATAACAAAGAATATGATAAATCCGTACTTCTATGCTTGTAGGCACCCCCCCCCCCACCATCCATGAAAAAGAAAATGTTTCTTCTATATACACTCATGTTGGGGATATCCAGGTCAAGGGCGGCGGAAGCACTTTTAATCTGGGGGGGCACCTACATCAAAGGGCACTTTGCAGAATTTCGATTGGACTGATGCAGCCCTATATTTAGTACCCTTTATAACTCTTATTGTATTATCTTATTTGTGTATACACATCACTCCATCAACGCCCCCCCCCCCCTAAAGGAAAATATGCATACTAGCACTGCAATATCCAATACGCAAATTGGGAAACAAGGAACAAGTTTTCTCTTGAGACAAAATGAGGTGAAATCATGCTAGTTGCTAATGTAGGAATCTTCCGATTTAGACTGTTTTTTTTCTTGTTAATATCTTAACAAATTTTCCATTCGAAATAGTTTTAAGTTTGACCCACAGAAATTCATTAAAAGTCACGGGCTTAGCCAGGATTTGCAAAGTTGTATGCACGACTATCTGAGCGGAGCGCCACCATCGGTTGGCGCGGAGCGTACTATACAAATTTTTGGTTTTACAAACCCCTCAGATGGCCGGAAACGGCCCTTCCCGAGTGTTCATTATGGTTCCCTGGCCTCTTGCTAACTTGAGGAACCTCAATTTTTATATAGAAAAAAGGCACATTTTTAACCTGAGGAAAAGTGGGGGGCACGTGCCCCTGTGCCCCCCGGTTCCGCCGCCCTTGGTCCAGGTAAACAATTGACTAGTTAGAAAAAAATTGATCTTGCAAAAAGCGTGGTAGCCCAGATGAACTGCGCTTACGATGGTGTTACACGGAAATATTCGGGCATAATGATGCTGAATAAAGAAAATCATGGAATTGTCGGGCAAAAATTTGAAAAAGTTTCGGGCAAGCTACTGCATATTTATATTCCAGATGACAAGAAATTCGGGCAAAAGTCCTGAAAAATTCGGGCAGCCTAAAAAAAAATATATATATATATATTATTTTTTCTCCTCTTAGGGATAAACATGTGTGCATTAAACAGGTTTCATATTTTTAACATGAACATGAAAATATGACCTCTTACCTAATTATTTTGATCTGTTTATTGAGCTGTTTAACAAGGTGCATGTAACAAACAAAGTTCCAAGGAATAATAACCTCAATGCAGAACTAATCTTTAAAATAACATATTTTGAGATACTAATGGAGATCTTGATGGTGCATATTAAAACATATTGATGAAAGCACTGATTGGGTTTACTTTGAGTTTATCTGCACACAACTACATTGTACAGTTCTAATATAATTTAGTGAAATGAAAACAGCTAGATAACTAAAGATCTAGTGTCTGCATTTATCAAATAACTTTCACCAAATAATTAAGAAAAAAGGAAGCTAAGTGATATCTACACAACCACTTTAAATTGTAATAGTTAACTGCAACTTATTTTCAGAATACCATGTAACTTGACTATATACATGCATTCTTAGGTTTAGCCTTCAAACAACAAAATCGGTATAACACTTCATTGACCACATGGAAACAGGAGGTTCTTGATACAGTGCTACTTCAAACCGTAACTATCAAAATTTGGTTTATATGCCGTACTCGTGTGTATGACTGCCATCAACATTACGTGTGAATTCAAATGACATAACGACGCTATGACCGTGACTATTCAATTATGCATGACTTTTTAGTATCTGCTAACTACTATAATTCTCAACTGATTTCTCTGGTGACAAACACTGGCTCTCTATCAGTCATTCAGATATTATGTCAGTGACTCAGTTGAGTGCTCTTTCTGATCTGGGACATGAGGCCCTTTGTCTTTAGTTTAAGGGGTTCACTGACATTAGCTGCTTGCTCTTCTAGTTGCATCAAATGTCACTAGTGGGCCAAAGTTTTGGCTATTTTCATGTCTGAGGTAGTCACATCTCAACAGTCCCAGAGGTTTTATGTCCAAACACCTCTCTAAGTCATATCAAATGCTTCATCTCAGATCAATTGTCTTTCCCCTGTTTCTACCTACCTGTAATTTGATCTGGGAATGAAATTCTCAAATGTCCTTTGAACCGTATTAAATAAGGTTTTCCCCAGTACTTCAATCTTTTTTATGCCAAATGAAAGTTTTAGAGATAAATCATGGTACTTCCTTGAAAGTGATCGTTCTCCATGACAACTCAAAAGGACAGATGACGCCACTACTTGAGTAGAAGTCATTTTCATCTTGCTTCTCGGAGGAATATAAATAACTTTCATTGGGAGGTCTATTAGTAGGTATCCTCTACACTTTAACAAACCAATGCTTTAGCTGTACACTACCGACAAACAACTCCACAGGTGTCTCCAGCTACTACAACTTCACAATTCATCAAATCTATGCTGGGTTAACTTCAGGCAGCACATATCTGTGTCTCTCCTTGACAAACAGTTAGAGGAAGAAATTTCCAAGAATTAAATTTGTTACTTTGAGAGCTCTCATGGGTCAGAGTAGCAAGCTTCTTTATAAAGCTACTAACATTCCAATCAGAAGTGTTTATGTTACACTCTGCAGGCAAATATAAATTACATAAAGAAGACTGATTCTATACATCTTTAATTCAATATTTGCACCCTCGGGGAAGGACTGCTGCCAGGAAAGAGTTTGAGTGTGCTTATTAGTAACTCTTTCAGTATCAACAGTGTTGAATTTGATCTGAAGCAGGAGATATTTATATGTATAATAGTAAACAATATATGCCTTCCACTGAGAAACAAATATGATAATCCAGGGAAATGATAATTGCTCTTTGATATATATCTACTGTTAAAACAGTATATGTTATCCAAGTACTTTTTATTAAAAAATACAAAAGTAAAGAGTGACAACTATTGCAAAAAAAACTTAAAAATTTAAAACAACAATTTAACAATCATCACAGCTTCAAATTTGTCATGACATGAGAAAAACTTAATCTCCCCTCATTCCCCCCCCCCCCTCCCCAACCCACTCAAAAAAACATGTAGCCTCATAAGAAACTAATAATGTGTTACACTTGATATTTCATAGAAATTGTTGATAACATCTTTCAAGTTCATGTTTAATTCAGTAAATATCTCTGTGTATTTAACAGTCAGTATAACAGGTACAAGCTGCCCATATACTGCAGACTTGAATCATTTATAGCACAAACCATCTGACTTGTAATATTAATACTGTATTTGGGCATTGCTCTGTGTTCTTGCATGCAATAGCTGTAAACTATGATGATCATGTACACTGTTGTAATTTAGTATTAATACTGTACAAACATACCTGAATATTATGTGCATTCCATCAAATGTATTATTATTATTATTATTATTATTATTGGCAATAAATCAGAAATTGTTCAATTCGGATGCAGAGTTAACAGGTTTCTGCAGTTTCTCATGAGACTAGTCAGTTTGGAATACATACTGTATGTTGAGAGGAGACGGTTAGAGGATGCAGTTTATTTACAATACAGCTACAAACCATTATCTCAATAAGTTCCTTCCTGCTCCTCCCCCCCCCCCTTCTCTATGGTCTACCCCACCTCCTTTTTTTTTCCAAAATGAAATCTAAGTTACATGGATGTATATATGAGCTGGCACAATGTTCCCTCCAGGTACATTATATAATGTATACATTGCTGTTAATGTCAAGAAGAGTTGACAGGTTTACCTGTATAAACTTTCTCCTATCGCTTGCAGGCAATTCATCAACTGCTTCATTCTTTAAATTACAAATAATACACAGTGATATGTCCGAAAACCAAAACTTCAAGGCCTGTAACCAGTGTTTCCTATCAAAGAAAATATTTATTTAAAACTATGTGTAGATCAATTTCAATTCCTTTATAATTGAACGATTCCCTTGCCAATTACAACAAACCCCTAGCTGCTTCTCAAGCAAAGTTCCAAAGAAACAATTTACAGCACTTGGTGACCTCCATAAAGCGTCCTTCTTCTCTGACATAGAGAAGACATTACTAAATGTTGAACCACAGATGACAAGCTAGTACTTGTCATGTCATCAGAAGTGTAATCCCTATGAGATACATATGTCTCAAAATATGAACATAATAAACACGGGATAAAATATCTTAAAAGCAGCAGCGGGACATTTCTGTGCCAACGTTTGAACCTAAATCTCTGTTTCTCATGAATAATGACTACCAGATTCGCATAGAAATCAAGTTGGTTTCATTTTCTTGAAACCTAATCAGGAGAAACTTGCTTAATTAAAGCAGAAACTAGCTCAAGTAATGTCAAATTGTCAGGAGTACATCTCTTAAAACTCTTAAAGTGACTAAATCTTGTTAAACAGAATATGACTGATCTTTTTCTTGCTAATTGTAAGTGACTCTAACTCAATGGTACTCATTTTAGTTTCAGAAACCTCCATGATCTCAATGAAACATATTAGACATTTAATGAAACATTATTAACGGAAAAAAATAATGTTTCACCAAATTATATTAGAACAAGGTGACCAGATGTCACCTATTTTCAAGGATAGTCTCTGGATTTCCTGTACTGTCCAGGCTGGGTTTAACATGTCCTCTGAAATGTCCCCAGATTAATGTACTGTCCTGATAATCTCCCACAATTTGTGAAAAGGTACTGAATATCAATTTAAACTGATTGGCCTTCCCTTCATAGAAACAGCTTGGACAATTTGTGATCATCCACAATTGTAAATGTTAAGACTCACAGATCATTCAATAATTTCATATCCTGGATTTCATAACTGACATAAAACACATTTCATATTTTGGAATTGGATATTTTATCTCTGACAAAATAGTTGTTTCTGGACAAGATGTTCTAACCTTAGCCATTTGGCCTTCATCATTTAAAAAAGAGAACCACGAAGGTTCTTTCTGGCTTAGAACCACCAAAACACTGGCCCTCAAAATTGCACCCCTCCTCTTAATGTACAAGTTAGGTACTATAGTTGATGTAAGCATCAGAGGGCCAACATCAACATGTTCCCAGGTTTCCTAGAAAAAATATGGTCACCTAAAACTAGCTACCCCTTATTTATAGGGCTTCCATTAACATTCTTCCAAAGGAAGTGTTTACTTATCCATGGTCTGGTATCTTTGACACCCTTGTGGAACTGACTAAATTGTCTTCCAATCATAATTTGTATTTATCTTTATCTGCAAGTTTCTCACCATTCCAGCTATAGTTTGGTCAAGTGCTTACCTGGACATGTCATGATGTCTTTATATTACCAAGTTTTTTTTGTGGGGGGAGGGGGGTTGGGGGCACTTTGAAATCAGTGGAGGTACAAAAACCCTAGGCATAACTGAAAATAACAATCCAATCAATTAAAACTGTTGACTATCCATTCAACCTACAAAATTGTTAATCAAATTACCGAAAATTAAAGTATTATTGGTAATTTGATCTTGATCATTAGCTATTCACCATTTTGAAATCATTCAAAAACATGTCATCTTTAACTGAAACACACTAATTAATCTTTATTTGTTGAGAACCTATGTCAGAAATCTACTGAATAAAATTTGATGCAATTGCTACTTAGCTAAATTAGCACAACTGGTTCACCGTTAAATTTATTTTTCACTTAAACAAAAGTAAAAATTATTTCTGTAAAGTTAGGTCAATGTTTTTCCTGGATAGTTAAAAAAAAACCATCTATATGAAATCTGACACATTTATACCTCACTTCAATGATCAAACAACCGCAACCTATGTGAAGATGCTCACTAATAGCTTATTGATCAAACTTTCCGATTTCAAGAACCAATAAATATCAGATGCAGACAAATTTATGTCATAAAATTACCACGCATTTATAGATTCCCAGCTTGTATTCCCCACCGAACAATGGGTTTGCATTTATAGGACATTTCAAGATTAGTCTCTGAGGACAGAAGGTCACCCATGGAGTATAAATCATGCTAATTAAGAATCCACTTCACTGACTTCACAACTGGTCATTTAAAATGAGAAAGGGTGAAAGTTACTCAACCGAAGCATATACTACAAACTGCAAAACTACTTGGTATTCCCTTTATGATCTGAACAAAAACAGGTCACTAACTGCTGATTCAATAACCTGAAACTAAGAATTATGCAATGAAACTTCAGAGACAAGTTTTAACATTAATTAGGGATCATAATGACTTCCTAAATATAAGTTTTGTGTCAATCATATCATGAATATTTGTAGAATAAAGATTCTGAGTTGTTTGTAAGTTGTTACCATTTTAAACTTCAACTACATATTGTGTCATTTTCACCCACTTATGTTCACTATATCAACTTTCATAAATACCAAGTACATCGAAAGTCCTATGAGTTGGCTGTGAGAATGTATAACAAAGGTCAGATGAATATGGCCCACTCATAGGAGGGTGGGCAAATTAGTTCTGAGCCTGAGACTGTACCTAGATGTCATTGGTTGTTTAACTTATAACTCAACATAGATCAGATCAGTGCAAGATCAGTTAGCATGTTTAGGAATAAGTGGTAACCACAATTCCTTTCCTCATCCACATCAACACAGAAATTACAAAATGGAGATGGAAAATTTCAAGATTGCATTTTTCATAATATTTGTCATCACATAGACAATCATACTCTTGAGCCAATGCATAGTATGTTTGTATACTGTAATATCGCATGTACCCTGAGTCCCTGCCCTGTGTTATCTACATCTGTAACTGCTTTGATAGACAATGTTGTTGCCATGTTTAAACATCAAATTGTAACCTTACTTTATATCCTTCAAGGTATAGCTGCTCTACATAGAATCCCTGCATTGGCTAAACCTCATATGTTTCACAGTATAGCTGCAATATACACACATTCCCTGCATTAGCTTAACCTCGTATCCTTCAAGGTACAGCTGCTCTACTTTGAATCCCTGAATTGCCTAAACCTCATATCTTTCACATTATAGCTGCTATACACACATTCCCTGCATTAGCTTAACTGCGTATCCTTCAAGGTATAGCTGCTCTATTACAATCCCTGAATTGCCTAAATCTCATATCTTTCACAGTAAAGATGCTCTACTTTGAAACCCTGAATTGCCTATACTTCATATCTTTCACAGTATAGCTGCTATACAAACATTCCCTGCATTGGCTAAACCGCATATCTTTCAAGGTATAGCTGCTCTTTACACCTTCCCTGAATTGGCTTAAACTTTATATCCTTTGAGGGTTTCTCTGACAATTAATGACTGGTAACAGATGGTAGCAGATACTGTAACATGTATACTCTCTGCTTTGGTTCATAAGAAGACGTGTTTTAACGTTCCTCTTTTGTAAGTATATAGATGAGCAGAGGTAAAGTTAAGTGTGTTGCATTGTGTACCTCATTTAAATGACCAGACACATCAAACTATGCATGAAGCACTTTATGACATCGTATCTTGCTTAACACAGTGTAAACAAGAGGCATTGGAAGGCGTAAACATACACAATCAATAACCAACTAACATTTTAAAAGTTAAAGGAAAGAAGACCACACTGACAGGGGCCAAAGTCCATTAAGTAGATACACACTTTAATGGCTCTTACTTTGAAAGAGCAGTTGAAGTAGCTCTCTGGAGGTTATTCAAGGCAAACACTCAATTCTGTGCATGGTCGAGTGGTTAAAGACAGTGACACTGGGCTCAAGCCCAAGCCAGTCAAAGAAAGGTTGGGTTTTATTCTACAGAAACAATTCAATTTCCCCATAAACAAAACAAATCCAAAGTGAGATAAACTAGCTAATTGAATTGCCAACTAACATAAAGTGTTAGCTACAACCTTTGGCATTTCCCAAAGGTATCTATGTAGGCTGCTTAAGGTCTTGGAAAAAACGTCCTTGCGTGCTGATAATCCTGAAGGATTATTGCATTATGCATGATTCTCGGCATATTTTCTTTCCTAAGAATGAAAGTTGTTATGGCATGTCTTGCTTCTTCCTCAAACAGCATCTCCCCATTTTGCATACTGTTTGTGTGTGTCATCGTAGGCAATACATAGACAGCTACAGTATTGATGAGAGATTGTGCCAATCTGAAAGTTCTCAGGGTAATACTTCCATGATTAAATATTCCATGTTACAGGTAACTTAAGCCTAGCCCCTTGAGTAACCCTGTACTGTATATGAGTGGGAGCTTTGATAAATGAACGGACTTGTCATCAAGTACATAGCTAAAATGTAAGAAATGGGTTTTTTACACCGTACAAGTATTAACGAAATTCCCATATGGCATTTGTTATTCATTATATAAGTTAAATTCATTTCGTAAACTTTAAGAAACTGGGAAATAGCTCAAATTTAAATTTAATAGCCGCTAGCTGAAGCCTAAAATTGTTCACTGTTGCCTATATGGATGTAAAAGAATAACTTGAATCAAGGCTAAGCCTGCGAGGACTAATCAATGCAAGACACATGATATTGAATCATGTTAGAACTATACTCTCAAAAAACGGCAGACAAATCACAACTTATCAAAACAACAGGGCAATCCACAAAGTTGCATATATCGCAAACATCCTCGATTAATAATTGCTTAACTAATATGGGCTACATAATAGCACGATTAAAATTCACACTGCTTATTTATAAACTTCTTGCACCCCTTGACATTATACCTCAGTTTCCATTGTAACTATATAGCTTGATAATGCATAACTTTTGCAATGTTGCACATATATTGAAAGTCTGTCCCTTAATTAAACTAATAGCAAAAAAGTTTCACTTTTCACTTCATGCAACCTCTGACCTCTGCGCTTTCATTCTAAAGGTTCTCAAGACATAAGTCGCTATCATGGGGCATCTTTCTACGACATCTGAAGGTTATTGGTTGCGTGGTTAATCAGTTTTTATATAAGCATTACAATTAACCATCTAATCTAAGATCTGCAAGACACAAAATCTCATCATGGGGCACCTTCCAATCAAATTTGAAGAAAAATGTCATAATATACTTTTATACACAAATTTGAACTGAAATTATTCTTTTGATCTTTGACCCTCTAACCTTTTACCATCGACCAGCTTCCATGGTACCTCCATATTCTGACAGTATTGAAGATTGTAAGTCAATTCAACGCTTTTCCCCTTGGGTATAACAAAAAGTCTCTTTTGCTAAAAATTTAACTTTTGACTCTTGGTTGACCTTTGACCTCAGCTTCCATGGCAATCACATATTTTGTGTATACTTCATGTAGTCATTATACATGTGAAAATTGCAAGTTAATTCAATATTAATAATGATAATAAATGAGACTTATATAGCGCCAAAATCAGTAGACAAAAGTCACTGCTCAAGGTGCTTTACAGAGAAAGCAGATTAATTTACAAAAGAACAAGTGAAAAGATGGGTCTTAAGTAGACTTTTGAATGTAGAAAGTTTAGAGCATGTTCGAATGTGATCTGGTAACTTAATTGTTCCAGAGATAAGAGCCAGATTATTCGAAGCTTCTGTAACCATAGGTCTTCAAGCGTGATTTAGGAACAGTTAAATACAGTTTGTTGGAGGAACGAAGTGTGCGAGTTGGAGTATATGGCAAGAGAAGTTGCGACAGGTACACAGGCTGTTCCAGATGATGAGCACAAAAGGTGAGAAGGAGTAGTTTATACTGAATTCTGTAGCTGATAGGGAGCCAATGAAGTTCCTTCAGAAGTGGAGTGGTTCGGCCTTTCTTCCCTTCCTTTTCACAATACGGGCAGCGGTGTTTTGGATCTTTTGAAGTTTCTGGATGGTCGAATCAGGAAGGCCGAATGAAAGTGAATTTAGAAAGTCAAGCTTTGATGTTACAAACGCATGGACCAGTATCTCGCAAGTCTTATTATCGAGATAATTCCTCATCAGACTGATTTTCATCAGTTGCCAATTAGCAGAACGACAGAGATTAGTAACATGATTTTTGAGTGACATGGTCTGGTCAAAATATGCACCAAGGTTTCTAACAGTCGAGGAGATATTAATAGTCTTTACCAACAGAGAGTGGTGGAAAATTAAGCGTAACTTCAGAGAAACGTGATCGAAAAATGATAAACTCTGTTTAATCACAGTTAAGTTTGAACTGATTAGTTGTAAGCAAAGTATTTACAGCACTTATATAGGTTTCCAGTTTATAAAAGCATTGGGCACATCATTCTTATCGAAAGCAAGTAGTATTGAGTATCATCCGCATAATGATGGAAATGAACACCATGGTGCCGAATAATATCACTTAACTCCGCAAGATACAAAGAAAAAAAAAAGAACAGGTCCAAGTACAGATCCCTGTGGAACACCAGCTATTGGACGAGGAGACGAAAGAACATCATCAATTTTCACCTGTTGATAACGCTCAGTAATATAAGAATTGAACCAGGATAGAACAGTACCACATAATCTATACTTTGACTGCAGTCTTTTTAACTATATGGAATGATTAACTGTATCAAAAGCTGATGATAAGTCTAAAAGAACTAAAAGGACAAAGCAGTCTTCATCAAGCTGGGTTGTATTAAAATTATGAACTGCATTGGGCGCAGTTTCCGTAGTGTGACCGGACTTATAAGCTGACTGGTATGGTTCAAGAAGATTCTCCTGTGTAAGATAATCGATTAAGCGAGATAAAATTGTCTTTTCCAAAACCTTTGAAACGAAACTCAAGTTCGAAATAGGGAGATAATTTTTTAAACAGTTTCTATCTAAGCTGGTCTTTTTAAGTACAGGAGTCACATGAGCAACCTTAAAGGAATCAGGTACAGTTCCTGTTGACATGGAAGTATTGACAATATTCGTGATGAGAAGAATGAGTTCTGTTGAACAACCTTTAGCTAACCATGTTGGAAGCGGATCAAGCATACACGATTTTGATTGAGAGTTTGTGATAATTTTAAGTATTTCATCTTCAGTAGCTTCAGAGAAACTGTCAAACAAAGATGCAGGCAATGGCTCAGTCAAACAATTTGCAGATAGATGAAGGCTTTGATGATATAACATAGTACATAGTTCCAAGATCTTCTTGGAAAAATAAAGGGAGAATCTCTCAGATAACTCAGTATGGCAGGAATAGTTCAGCAGGATGGCACACTTCTGTTTATTTGAAAGAAAATCAACAGTCTTGAAAAGATCTTTAGGAGATGATGTATCAGCAATAATAGTAGCATAATAATTTTCCTTGCAATATGAATTTTGTTCAGCACAACTTTACAATGTTCCTTAAAAAGTTCTCTATGGACAGATAACCCTGTTTTGCGCCACTGACGCTCATGCTGTCTCCTAACATTTTTAGCTTGGACAATATCCAGACTAAACCATGGTTCAGTTTTCTTGTCAGGTTTGACGAAATTGACGACCTTCCTAATAACAGGGGCATGTTTATCGAGATAATACTCAATGAGTCATAAGTAGACACAAGTTCAGGGAGTGAACCCTTTTGATCAACCCTGCAAATTGGGCTGTCATTAATATCAGATCTAAACTGAACCAAGTCAATATCTTGTGTCCTACGATAACATATGACTGGTTTTTTCACAACAGCGATCTTTGCACAGTTAATGTTACCGGTAATAATCATATGATCAGATACATGAGGATCAAATACAGAAATGTCATTAATAACTTGCTCCATGACACAAGAAATAACTAAGTCAAGAATGTGACCATGTTTCTGTGTTGGTGTAGTAACATGTTGGCACAAGTTTCCCGAGTAAAGAAGGGATGTAAACTTTTTAACGTCAAGAGATTCAGAGTTATCCATATGAAAATTGAAGTCACCAACTATGAGTAATTTTCCAGGAGTCGTGTTGAGAAACTGTACATAATCAGTAAATTCTTCCAGAAAGAAATTACCTGTGAATCTATTGGTAGTAGAAGCAGGTGGACGGTAGAGAACCACAACTCTCAGAGTTGCTAGTGCACTAAAAACTTCGAGACTTTCAAAAGAATGATATGTAACTGAAGAAATCATACTAAAACTAAACGATTTCTTGGAGAGGAAGCCGACACCACCTCCACGTGATCCACGTGGCACATGGATAAACTCAAAGTTAGGTGGTGTAAGGGCACGAATTAACACGTCATCACCAGTTCGAGCCAACCAGGTCTAAGTAATGGCAAATAGGTCCAGCTGGTATTTATGAACAAAGTCCAATATTGTGGATGTCTTTTGGCATTCTGACCGAGCATTTAGGAATGAGAAATTCAAATTGTGAAATACAGGAACAGATAGGCATTCAATCAGCTTATTTGTATTACTTTGGACCATAGTATTAACATGCTTTCTCCTGCCAATAGTAATATAAACAGGAATTGGATGATTAGTTAATTCTGGACATGAGTTCTCGCATGTTGGTAATAATGTTCCTTCCAAAAATTTCCCAAACCTTACCTGGTTTGTGAATTAACGAGCGACGTACTCACCTCATATAACCTATGCATTACCGTATAAACCTCGCTCTAGCATCTGGCAATTGTCTGTATGTGAGTGTGGCCATCTCCCTTCCGTAATTTCCAGGCCGCACTGGTGCGGCACCGAACGGAGAAGGGGGAGAGGACCGACCAAGGGGCGGAAACCCCGAGGATACATCCAAAAAAATCATTCTCACCTGAAGAGCCCTTGGTGGGCTGTGGTGGGTGACAGGTGGGTCCTGAGTGGGCCTGGAGTGGGTCCTGAGTGGGTCGTCGTGGGTGTAGGCGGACCCCCACGACATCCCTCGAAAATTCCTGGGAGGAAAGGCCGTCACGTGGTCATATCTGTGCGGCCAGCTCCCCTGGTATCCGAGGAGGGTATCCGACGTGGTTGTATGGTTCCGTCCGCGAGGTCCCCCATAGTGGGGAGGCGGGCCGGGATGTTATATGAGGTGAGTACGTCGCTCGTTAATTCACAAACCAGGTAAGGTTTGGGGAGTTCACAGCGCGTACTCCCTCACCTCATATAACCTATGCATTTGTGACACAGGAGCCCTGGAGGATCTCGCGGGCGGCGGACCTAGGGCCGCTCAGGCAAAATCCCCTTCTGTGGCAGGGGTGTTTGTGAGATAGCAGGTGACAAAGGAGGACGGAGTCTTCCAGGCCGCCGCCTTCATAATATCTTCCTGGGGAACCACGCCCTGGACGTGGCGTGGCCTCGGATGTCGTGCGCCCGGACGGGTTCCTCAGGCTGCGTGTGGGCACGTATTAGGTCGGCCATCCACCGTGAAAAGTGGGATTGGCGTTGCCGCAGACGATCGGTCCAGGGCATAGTGTTTGAGGAGGTGCCGCTGGAGCGGCTGCATTCTGAGTCTGCACAGGTCCAGAAGGTCTATGAAGCTCGCCATCTTCCCCAACAGGCGCTGCCACGTGAGCGCTGGGGTATTCCGTTTGCCTAATATTTCTCTGACCGTGGCAACTAGGCTCGCCGTTCTTTCGGCCGTCGGGTAGACCATGCCGCGGACGAGGTCGAGACGGGCCCCTAAGTATATGATCGATTGAGCGGGCACGAGGCTGGATTTCTCGACGTTGATTAACCAGCCCAGTCTCGTCAGGAGGGAGACGGTGGCGTTTGTACTGGCGAGTGCTCCCTGCTGGGAGTTGCCGAGTACTATCCAATCGTCTAGGAAGGCGAACACCATTATCCCGTTTCGACGGAGGTGAGCCAGGACCGCCGTCGTTACCCTGGTGAAAACCCTGGGTGCCGTGGAGAGGCCAAATGGTAGCGCTGTGAAGCGGTAATCTATCGCTTTGTACCTGAACGCGAGGAATCGCTGGTCCTCGCGTCGGATGGGAATATGTAGGTAGGCATCCTTTAGATCGACGGAGGATGCCCACATCCCTGGGCTCAGCAGGTGAAGGATTGATGTGAGGGTCTCCATCCTGAACCTCTCCGGTCGGACGAACCTCCTGTTGAGAGGTCTGAGGTTTAGGATGGGCCTCCAGGTCCCGTTCTTCTTCGGCGTGAGGAAGAACGAGGACCGGAAGAGGGGGCCGTCCGCATCTGCGGCGGTGACCCGCATAATGGCGCCTTTTGTGAGGAGACTGTTGATCTCGTCCTCTAGGGCGGCCCGCTTTTCGAATATCTCGGGTACTGGCGTGGTTGTTAAGAGGCCATCTTGTAGCTCCGTTTTACCACGTCCAGTACCCAGGCTCCTGGGTCGATTTCCTCCCAGTGAGCCCCAAAAACTCTTAATCGCCCCCCACCTTGGCCATGGGGTGGGCATCCCTAGGGCCGTTTACCGCGGCTGTGGCTTCCGCGGTATTGCGGGCGGTACGGCCTGTGTTCGGGCCGCGAAGGAGCAGATTGTTGCTGTGTTCGCGGGGCGCCCCGACTCTGACTGAAGCTGGATCTCGGTTGCTTAAAGCGGCTACTTTGTCGTGAGTCATATCGTGGGCGCGAGGATGAGGCCGAGCGGGACATGTGCTTGTCTGCCTCCCTCAGAGACTTCATTCTCTCTGCCTCCTCCCGGAGTTTCTCATCGAACTTGCCACCGAAGAGGTCACTGCCCAGGATTGGTAAGTTGCGGAACCCGTCCGCCGTGGATCTGGACGACCAATTCAGGGAGTTCAAAACCAGGTCCTGGCGTGTCAAGGTGGCCTTAACCGAGACGCGGGCAAACTGGTCTAATACCATCCTGGAAATGGGTCCCAGGAGGGCAATGATGGCGGCGGTATCTTTACGGGAGATACCCGATTCCTGGGCTTGTTGGAACGATCTGTTCAACAGCTCGGCGACAAGCAATAAGGCCGACGAGTACTTCATCCCCGCACGGGAGGCCCTATCTACGTCAAACAGGGAGGATTCTAGGGTCTGTGCACCCTTCTCCCTGAACTTGTCTTTGCCATCCAAAGCACCCGCCGACCGAAGTCTCTCCTTCACCTGAGGCGGGATTTGGGGCGGTGTAAAAAGACTTTCCCAGTCTTCATCGCCTACATGGAAAGTGCGATGGGCTGATCGCTGGAAGGCTGTCCAGCGTTTCGCCTGTGCCACCGCCTCGAACCGCTCTCTACATTCCACATCCACCGGGATGGAGGCTCGAGGCTTTTGGGCGGCAGCGTTCAATGTGAGTTTGGATGCCGGCCCCTCCTGGGCACGTGCATCCACCTTTTCCTCGAAGCCGAGGACTCTGCGGAGGACTGCCGTTGCCTTCTCAAAGGCTTCCGCCGAAATTTCTGTACCCCGTAGGGGTTCCTCGTCGTCCGCCTCGGAATCTCCACTGAGGAGGCGGGCACTAGCTACAATCGACAGAGCGTCGTCAGTTCTGGAGGAGGCGTCGTCCCAGGGATCCACCTGGGCCTCCTCAGGGGCGTGATCGTCCATAACCGGTGCTGGCGGTGGCGCCGGTTGTAGTGGAATGGACGGTGCCACCTGCTGTTCCGGGTCCTGTTGACTCGGCTTTTGTAGTAATTGTCCCAGGAGGTCTTTGACCTGGGAAAGGAGAGCCTGTCCCGAGTCTGGGGACTGTCTCCTATGGCGTTTCTTGGCTCTGTGCCGCCCAGAAGAATGTCCACTCGAGGACGAGGGCGACGAGCCAGACCTCGACCTGTGTCTAGGTCGCCGGTGTCTTTCCCGGCTCCTACCGCGACTGCGGCTGTGGGTACAGCTCCTACTTCGGCTTCGGCGCCGTTCCGTACTTTCCGGGGAAAATCCCGAGAAATCTCTCCGGTTGTGGTCCCATGACCCCGGAGTAGACGTAAATAAGTCCGCCACCGCCTGCCTGCGGGGGCTTCTGGACTCCACATGACCTGATGTGGACGGACCCTCTTGGGGCCGCGGCCGTGGCTGTGCCGACGCCGCACGGGAATTAGCTCCATCTCGTATGGATACCCGTTCTTGGGGTGGGCTTGGGCCATCTCGTATGGCGCCCTCTGTTCCCCCATGTTCCCCATGTTTAGGGCTTATGCAATCTCGAATGGCCGCCTGGGGTTCCTTCGCCGGCGGTTTCTTCTTTCCCTGCTTTGAGGAAGCCGCCTTCTTTCTTTTCTCCTCGGCTTTATTCGCCAGCCAGGTACCGATCAAATCCCAGCGCTCCTGGATCCAGTCCTGGCAAATGGAGCAAGTCTGTTTGCTCCCGCATGGGCGTCACTTCGGACACAGATCGTGTTTGTCCCATGCCTTGAACGGACGGAACTGCTTGCAGGAACGGCAGTTTTCCATCCTCGGAAAAATCTCGAACAATTTTTTTTTTGGAAAATTTTTGAGAAATCCACGAAACTCGAAGCTGTGAAACTAAAATAGAAACAGCACGGAAACCTAATGAAATTCGTATCTAGACCAGTATGAAAGAATAAACAAGGCAGTTACTTGACTGCAAAATGATAACGTACACGATTGCTGTACGTGAACAGTACGAAAGAACTAAACAAAGCAGTTACTTGACTGTAAGTGTGACAACGTACACGACTGCTGTACGTGAAAGTAAACAAACGCTAGGACAACGCTACACTAAAGTGCGGGCCTAGCCACTCTACGTGAACCACGTTCACGAGGCAATCAAAAACGTTCGAAAATCACGAAAAATAAAACGTTTTAAAAGACAAGAAGCAGTTCAAACGTGCAGGACGTTGAACAGATGAAAAAGAACTACAAAAACAATGATAATATTATACGAAGTGATTGAAATCTTAAGCTTTATTAAGAGCAATGAAAGAGCGATACTTGCGCAAAAGGCTGGCAATTACGGAAGGGAGATGGCCACACTCACATACAGACAATTGCCAGATGCTAGAGCGAGGTTAATACGGTAATGCATAGGTTATATGAGGTGAGGGAGTACGCGCTGTGAATTTGGTGATTTACACGTATCTTCTCTAACAGTTGAGCTTAGGTAAGCAATAAAATTCATGGGTAGTTGCAAGATGCCCCTCCTGTTCAGATGTATGCCATCACGTGAAATATGTGATCATTTTAAACTGGAATTGTCTATTTATAAATGAAGAATTGTGTTCATGACAAAATTGCTTAGTGTTGTCATTAATGTGGCATATCTGAACATCAGTGTGGAAACAGTCAGTTTCTGTTGCCAGTCAGACCTGAAAAAAGCCACTCTCACTCCACGACAAGGGATTTAATGGTAGAATCAAGTTCTGAAAGAAGATTGATGATCTCGCTGGTGTTATGCATAATAATGTTGTTAGTTCCACAATGAACGATGATGACTACTGGCTGTTCTTCACCAATTAGAAGTGGAACAAACTGAATAAGTTTGCTTCCCTTTGGGAGATATAGCAAAGAGTTACTTTTTGCCTTTATATGTGACCTTAGAGGTTTTGATCTAAAGTTCCATAGGACATATGAGGCAGCTTCCTACCAAGAAGAAAATTGGCCCAGCCATTCAGAAAGAATATTGACACAAAACTGTACATACAACAAACACACCTAACACACACACATCCTACAACACACACAGACAGCTGTTTAACCCTAGCTCTCCTAGGTATGGAATTCCTGTTGTCCACAGTTACTGTACCATGGGTGAATCCCACAACACCCCCTCCACCTCCGCCTCTCCCCCCTCGCCCACATCCTTGGGATCATGATTATTATTTGTTACCATGGCATCTGTTGCTATGGTGCTGAAACAGTCATAATAGTTTCCTATAACCAACAGACAACAATATCTCATCACTCCCTATAGGAGCAATCAGGTAATAGTACATCTGGTTCAAAAATGCTTGTGTTAGTCCGCGTGTTTGTGTGACAGTATTCTCAGCAGGGACCTGCACAAATGCACTTGTCTTTATATAGCTCCTGATTAACACTCTAATTAGCTACCCGTAACATGCTGCATCTATGCAAGAGCCCTGCACACAGACGATTTTTTTAGTATTCCCTGAGTCTCTGAGATACAGAAATAACCTCATCTTCACCTTTTATCCTTGGTTGTTGCCAGTGCAGCAAATATAGCTAGCTATTCATTATTTTATTTCAAGTTTCTTCCCAAAACCTCTTCAGTAGCTCATATTGCTATAGATGTAAACTATTAGACCGTTCCCACGAATGCGGACTTGCTTCAAGCATGCATAGGTAGAGCTAAAATTAAAACTGCAGATAAGCCCTGCAATTTAAACCTGCATTTCAACAAGTTAACTCAAGGCATAGCTGCATGATTGGGAAACCTTGGGAAACGTCCAAATCAGGTTCACGGGAAATATATCGCTATTTTATACTGAACATATTCTCAGTATCACTTTATAGGCACTGTTCTTCTGTTCATTATAAGGGCATAGTTTTAAGGGGGTATTCAATGTGATCAGCATAGCATCCGATTTCTGTCGGAAAAAAAAAAACTTATTTCAACTACCAGTTTAATGATTGCAAGTGTGGGCAAAGGATTAGGCATTTACTGTATTTGTATGACTACGTGTTCGGCGAAAATGTTCAATGTAAGACAGTCTGGACGAAGCTAAAAAATCGCGGCAAATCCACGATCTTGCAGAGAATATAGTTACACAATTGTAACAGATTATTCCATCAGAAAATACGAGCAGCGATCGACAGCTAGGCAGAGAGTCTGTTCGGCATGTGCATACATTATCCAAGCAGCGCACACCTACTATTTTCTACGAGCAGCGATTGACAGCTAGGCAGTGAGTGTTTTTGGCATGTGCATACATCATCCAAAGCAGTGCACATGTACTATTTTCTACCAGGACTTTCCCGATACAGCCGACGTTTACCAGCTTTGAAAAAGTCAATGCATTGCGCAAGGAAATCATTGATCTGTCTGGAAAGCAATATTTTGGGTGGTACGACTTGTAGCGGGCTTACGTAAACAAATCCTTCAAGTAAAAAAATCATTCATAGTTTCCAAACTGAAAGCAAATAAAATGGAAAACATAACAATAATAGTATTATTCTAGCAGAGATTCCGACTTTGTGTGCGTACTTGTTCCAACAACTCTGGAGGAAAAATGTTTGCACACTTTACCCAAAAGAAATATTTAACCCCTAACACGAAATAGTTGGGCTCGAGATGACTCCACTTCAGAAGGAACTTCATTGGCTCCCTATAAGCTACAGAATTCAGTATAAACTACTTCTTCTCACCTTTTGTGCTCATCATCTGGAACAGCCTGTGTACCTGTCGCAACTTCTCTTTAGTAGTATTACAGTGTTCTTTACTTACTCCATTAATCTTAACTGTGAAACGTTAAGTCGTTCATTTACATCTTTGATTGTATTGGCCTAGAAGTTGGTAATCATGCATTACACTAAATCATACTTTAGGCCAGTTCCATGAAAATGATGAAATAATCAGTAATCGGTAATCCGCATCATCCGATTGTCACAGGAATTAATCGGTAAAACCGATTGTCATATAATTGGTCGAACACTATGAATAAGTGTGTTGATGATTACATATGGTAGCATTGGTAGGTATACACATAAGCATTTAAACAAAAAGTTGCCCTGAACAGGACAAATTTAAAGAACTTAGGGTCTTCTGTGATCTACTTTGTCTGATAAACCAAAACTTTACATGTAATAAAATATATTTGGGGCAAAGTTATAAATATGTATTCACCTGTCTACTACTTTTCAAAGGCAGTTTGGGAACATATTAAGAAATGTGTTCTTGAGATGACAGTTTAACTTTGTTTTCATATGCTGATAAAGTTGTGATGTCTGCCTATATGCATTAATGTATAGTAAGGAATGCCATAAGGCATGCATACTATAAAAAAAACACATTTAAAAACCTGTACCAAAATTTCACACTTCCCAATTTGGGTCATTCCCCTAGGTATCAGTATAAATGTTTCTTGAACATGTGACTGTGCATAGGCATTTAGGCTCTGTGTTTGTACAATCATAAACACAATGGAAAATGTATGACCAATACGATACCAGTAGATGAAACAGAAGATGAAAATCATGTCAAGAATATCTGTTTATAAACTTTGTAAATGATAAATGGTACCACGTGGGGGTGGGAGGTGTGTGTGTGTGGGGGGAGGGGGGTGAGAAGCAGAAGCGGGGTGCATGGTGCTAACAAGTAACCACATTCTGTAAGTTAGGTAGAACAGTGTGCATATATGTTAAATTGATCAAAACAGTCTCAGACAGGTAACAACTTTACAGGACAACAAGGGCTAATGTTTGGGTAACCTAAAATTTCCAAACTCTGCAGAGGGGAAGATTCCCATCTTTCAATTCTAGAATTTTAAAATATTGCAAAATAAGATGAATGTGTGGTGAGTAGTCAGAGAATAGAGATGGCTTTCTTCTTCTGTAGAGTAAAGAGCCTGTGAATGGATGTTGTATGGGTTATTAACCCCATACCAATGTTAAATAAGTGAGGGTAGATATGAAGTGAATAAAAGAGTGAGATAAGGACCAAATCAGGTACAAGATTATTTATTTTGCTAAAAGACTTTAAATAGTTTATGCCCACCTTACCACATACTGCATTAATTATGAGCTACGATGTCAAGATTGATAAGAAAAAAGATGTATCACATCATTAGAGTTTTTCACACTTTGAGTGACCGGTTTGATTGATGAAGCATTACATGATAGCAGGTAACTTGCTACCAGAGAAATCATCTTCTCAAGGTCTACTCATTAGTGCGTAGAACATAAAGTACAGCTTAAATCTGTTGGAATCATTATTTAAGTGAGCAATAAAATCAACCTGCAGGTTTGTATCAAGTTCACATGATTGAGCAAACAGTCATGCATAGCCATGAAGAATCAGGGAATGATAAAATACCATCATAGGAATCATGTCGAGCGTATATTCTAAACCTCATCTAATCAATTAGAAGTAGCCTAATAAGCCACACACAGAAACTACTCTGAAAAATTAAAATAATATTCAGAGATTCACTGAACTTTCATAAATCAAGCTTTATCTATCATAACATGTGGTTACTTGCAAAACAACTCATAATTCATACTTCAGTTCTGTTTATCTTTTGGTAAGTGGATCTTTTTGTATTAGGCAAAGTCTTGTGATAACAAGACACATACACTGTTCTATTTGTCCTGGTAGATACATATATTTAAAATTACAGTAATAAATTTCTGTACCGCCAGAAAAATTGAAATTACTTATTATTACATATATACTGTACACTATTGGTGGGATTGAGACTGTATTATAAACATTCCCTGTCAACGTTTCTGTGAGGAATACATTTATACGCACTTGCCCGAACATAGCATAGACGTTTTCAATGTATGCTTTCAATCATCTACATTCTTCTAGTTTCAAGGCCATTTCTCTATTTTTTGGTGTGTGTGTGTTTAAGTTCAATCACAAATTGCAGTTACTAGTAACTACAAGATCACAGTAGCACCATTATACAATGAATGACAGTATCTGAAAGTTTCCAGCTTAACTACGCTTAACTATGAATGCATCTAATGGTCTCTCTCATGAGCTGAGCAGAGCTTTTCCATTTTGGTTTCAAGAAGTAGTTATTATCAAAGTGCAACAAATTACAGATTATGCAAACAGAGCATTTTGGAATTCATTTTGGATTGTCATCATCTGTTACACACACACATGCACGCAAACACACAGAACAAAAAACAATGCAAGCACTGCAGGGATGATGCCATGTCTATGGAACCAGTATGCCAAACTTCATGGGGAATCTATACAAAAACCTTTAAGATCTGAAAATGAAGTTTGAAAATATGGTCTGAATAAGATCCAATCTGCTAATAGACAATCCCTTTAAATTTAATAATGACTGAAATTTCAATACTGTTTTGATGGGTGTCCTGCCTTGTATGAGGAAGTTCTTTATCACAAAGATACAGTATGTATGATAAAACTATAAGCTATGTATCCATTCATTTTAAGTGGGCCCCTTGGCCACTGTAACACTTGTTTGTCAAACAGGAGTGATAACCCTGTCCCCTGTCTCTTAGGATCAGTAAAAACACCTTTCAATGGGAGGGAAATATCCTTGTAGTGGATAAAAGTGGTTTCCTAAAGGGAATGGTGTTCTCTCTATGAGGAACCTTCATGTAGTTATATGATAATATTATAATAATAATAGATATAATAATATGATTTCAAGCACATTGCATTAAAAGATTTTCAAGTTTTTACCTCTGTTGAACTAAATGAACTGTGACCCCTTCAGAAAACAATAGGGTTCATGTATTCAATAAGGTGGATCCACACACTATGTGGAAATTGTATTCACTACTGCAGGCTTAGTCATACCAAGGAGGTTGTATGAAGTTCATCCAAGCTTCACTTTGTGAATCACAGTGTTAACAAGGTTTTCAAACATTGATCTATGTTGACCTCAAATGAACTTTAAACTCCATCAATTTCCATACCATGCCTTGTACCTAACAGGGTACATCGTCACACCAAGTATGAAGCTCATCAAAGCTTCCCTTATTGAGTTATGGTGTTTACAAGGTTTCTAGACTTTGGCAGCTATTGACCTCAAATGACCTTTGACCTCCACCAATTTCAATAGGCATTAAGGCATTAAGGTGCATCTGCATACAAAATATCAAGTTTATAGTTTTAGTTATCATGTTTACAAGCCAAAGCGTCAAACACACACCCACAGGCACCCACACACACCATCACCCATTGCAAATATTCCATTGCCTTCAGCAAGCCATTAAAAACTAAAAGGAAATTCAATTCCATGCAACATTTCAAAATACCAATCAAAACACTATTGGGATAATGTAAATGGTTTTATCTTCATAGATTTTTTTTTTCTCCAACCAAATAATAATAATTTCTTGAAAAGATGATGAAAAGTATTTCAGTCACTTGAGACAGCAAGTGCTCTACAAGCCACAGTCTAATCAACTTTAACTGTATATCTGAAGAAAGCTTCCCCTTGTAAAGCAAAAAAATTAAGTTGGTGAAGAAAAGAAAAAAGTATTTTTGGTTTCACCAGATACATCCAGCCCTTTGACCTGCAAATGAATACAACTAACAAAATGCGGTCATGTTTGAACACCTGTAGATCAACCCTAAAGAAGTATGGCAATAAGGTCGATAAAAAGACGGTCTCCAAAATTTAGGCAGGAAGATAATACAATTTACTGTGCAAGTGCATCTAATGAACCAAACTGAGTTTGAGTCATGCCATGTCATGGCCACGTGATAATGAAATATAAATCACCCTTGTTTTCTTTCTGGAAGCTAAAATCTGCTCTTAAAATGAAAAAGACCATGTTGAGTAATCTTGTTATCACAGAGCAACACCCTTGGGTATGGATATACCACTGGAAGACATTTCTGTTAATTTTCAGTTAGCAAGGCATAAAGAGACACTTGGCATATGACAAGAGAGGAAAGGATGAAACTTGCTTTACTGGATTAGAACAAAAACTCTGCTTGATAAATTCAATTGTCTGGGACACTCTGCTAATGTTGTTTTGTTTTGTCTTCTTTTCCATATGGATAACCATTGGACTAAAGAAGTACATAAGAATAATATAAAAAAAAAAAGTAGCAAATAAAAGTCTCACAAGCCATAAAAAAAACAATGATGGTTCAGCTACGAAATGTTTTGGTAATCAAGTACAGATAAAGTTGCGACATGAGAAAAACAATTACATGGCCACAGTGACTTGTAAAACCGGTGACATCCCTATGTTCCGACGTCTCTATGTTCCGACGTCTCTATGTTCCGACAAATTGTTTGGACTCAATTGTTTTTGACCAAAATTTTTTCGGACCCAATTTTTTTTTGGAGACTCAAATCTTTTTGGTCCCCCATTTTTCGGACCAAATTTTTTGGGGGGACTTAATTTTTTGGGCCCCAAATTTTTTGGGACCCATTTTTTTTGGGGGGACTCAATTTTTTTGGACCAACATTTTTTCTGACCTACCTTTTTGGGGGACACAAATTTTTTGGACGCACCAAATTTTTTTCAGGAAAAAAAGGGCCCAAAGTTTGTTATGACCCAAATAGTGCTTGTGACCGAAAAATGCTTGTGACCCGAAATTTAATTGTTTGTACTCAAATTTTTTGGGACCAAAATCAGTTTGGTCAAAAAAATTTGGGTCCGAAAAAAGTTGGTCCGAAAACATGTTGGTGTCAAAAATTTTGGTCCAAAAAAAATTTGGTCATAAAAATATATTGGTCTAAAATAATTTTGGTCCGAAAAAGTTGGTCTGAAAACATGTTGGTCAACAATTTTGGTCCAAAACAAATTGAGTCCGAAAAAATTGTCGGAACATAGAGACGTCGGAACATAGAGATGTCGGAACTGGATAGAGACGTCGAAACATAGAGACGTCGGAACATAGAGATGTAACCTTAAAACCTAATCTACACAAGCTGCTGTGTAATGTTACCAGCAGAAAAAGAACCATCTGTTCAGGGAAGAGACAACTGCTATAACTGCTGGCTCAGCACACCAGTCCTCAGCACACCAGTGCTCAGCACACCAGTACTCAGGACACCAGTACTCAGCACACCAGTACTCAGCACACCAGTACTCAGGACACCAGTACTCAGCACACCAATGCTCAGCACACCAATGCTCAGGACACCAGTGCTCAGCACACCAGTACTCAGCACACCAGTACTCAGCACACCAGTACTCAGCACACCAGTACTCAGCACACCAGTGCTCAGCACTCCAGTGCTCAGCACACCAGTGCTCAGCACACCAGTACTCAGGACACCAGTACTCAGGACACCAGTACTCAGGACACCAGTGCTCAGCACACCAGTACTCAGCACACCAGTGCTCAGCACACCAGTACTCAGGACACCAGTACTCAGGACATCAGTACTCAGCACACCAATGCTCAGCACACCAATGCTCAGCACACCAGTGCTCAGCACACCAGTGCTCAGGACACCAGTACTCAGCACACCAGTACTCAGCACACCAGTACTCAGCACACCAGTACTCAGCACACCAGTGCTCAGGACACCAGTGCTCAGCACACCAGTGCTCAGCACACCAGTGCTCAGCACACCAGTGCTCAGCACACCAGTGCTCAGCACACCAGTGCTCAGCACACCAGTGCTCAGGACACCAGTACTCAGCACACCAGTACTCAGCACACCAGTACTCAGCACACCAGTGCTCAGCATACCAGTGCTCAGCACACCAGTACTCAGGTCACCAGTACTCAGGTCACCAGTACTCAGCACACAAAAAAAACAATAGGGCTCTTGTATTCACTTTTAGGTTGTGCAATATACCAAGTATGATGTTATAACTACCATACTTCTCCAGCTATTTAATGCACACTTCGTCAAGGTGTACCACACACGCCAAATACACACCACTATACTATTGCATTGATTCCATTTCCAACATTATAAAGTTAAATTTAATCACTTTATACAAAAATGTAGGAAAGTGTACAGCATAATTATCATGGAAAGGTTATCCTTATAGCAAGTTAACTAAAATTGCAGACCAATTTGGTAAGAACAATGTTTGAGATTTTTCTTAAATTGAAAGGAAAAAATTGTTTTTGACATAATAAACTTAAAAAATCTTGAGTTTATTAGGCCATTTATTTTTTTAGAGGATAGTTCATTTGAAATCATTTAAAGAAAATGACAGCCTTGGGGTTTGGCAATGAACACATACTACAGAATAATATTCTAATAACATCTGTTAAGCAACTAGTCAGAAAAAAAATATTTCCCTGAAATTTCAAGAATATCTTTTCTTGTGCACTATGTATAATAATAAGTAACCACATGTTTGCTTTACAACAACAAGGGCGCTGAAAATCTTTTTTAAAAGGGAAGCAGCAGCACGAGTCACAGGGGAATGCACCATTATTCTATTTATGTAGTACCTGAGCCAGAAAAGTATTCTGCAACTTAAAATAATGCTTGATAATACTGAGTATGGACCAATTTTTACTGAAGGAATTTCACAATTTTCAACATCTGCTATCAAATCTTTATGACTTCTAGCTATCTGTTTCATGTTCAACAGAATGAACAGTATCAGTTATATAACAAATTTACATTGTGTCCTGTTCAAAGTTGAAAACCTTTCCCTCTATTACGGATTAATTTGTCATCTTTGAAGTGACAAAGTGTCGCCAGTTTCACCCTACTTACAGGGTCAAAATTAGATGAAAATTGATCAAACTGAGACACCAACCTAGATAATTTGCTGAATCAAGTATTGGGTAATTAATCATTCCATAGAATTATAGACACAAACAAGTTCTCATCATGGCATTAATCATCGCATGCACATTTTCAAAATGTATGTTCACTATTTGAAAAGACAAAATATGAATGTGACTAAACATGATATTTGACGTTAGTTGATGTTTAAAGGATTTCAGAATATTAGAATGATGAATACCCAAATCAGCTACTTAAAGGAGCATTCCATTGTGACACTGTAGGTACAAAATACCTATACAAAAGATCTGGTTGTTGTTGCATTGCTAAAACAATCATATTGATGAAAGTGGGAGTTGTGTGTTAAGCCTTAGTATAAATATCAGTAGGATATTATAAAAAACATACAGGTTCAGTTAATCCATGTTTTACTGCATAGTTTACTATAAGCTACTATAATCACCACAAGTTGAACTTAACCTTCTTATGTATCATCATGCATCGCAACAAATACAAAAACTGTTAATTTGTGTTTTAAGGAAAAGCACACACACAAGACCATGTTTAAAGGAGAATTAATAAACATCAGGCATTTTACCAAATAATTCCAATGCAGAAGCATACCTTGGAGCCATGCTTGACATGCCATCACAATCTTGAAATTGTGAGTCTAATTTTACATACTGATTTTTGGTACATTTGGTGTACATGGGTATTGTAAATGTCTCATGCACCTCTCTATAAAAATGCTTTAGCATATTTTGAAGTAAGAATGTCTCTCCTCAAGAATTTAAAGTCAGTACCAACTCTACTAAGCAGGAACATGCTATACAAAAGTGCTTGTCCAGAAATTATATTCTTTCAAACATATATACTCCCCAATACAGCACATATCACAAATTTTACTTCATTTTTATACAATTAAAATTCATGTAGCATACTGTACCGACTGAGCTCTTTGAAATTACAGTCACATTTTCTCTGTTATTGTCTTTAATCCGAAAAATGTCTTAAACTTTCAAAGTGTGGAAAGTGTTTGACAAGAGTAATTATGTAATATCAACAAAGTGTATCCTGACCAAGTCTGAATAAACCCACAAATATGATTGCTTGAATACTTCACAAAAACTACTTGGCCTAATATAGTGAAAAGTTGAAAACCCAGTGGCATACATGTAAGATACTTGCCATCTTGTTACATCATAACAAATTTCGTCACCCTCATAAAGAAAGAGAACCTTTGTTAATGCACTTGAAAAAGGGAATTGTGAGGAAGAAAAACAAAGAAGAGGGAAATTAAACACTTATCAACTAAGACAGAAGAAGAAGACTGAAAGACAAGCAGTCAAATTAGAGAGTAACAGATCATACAATGATCTCTCTTGAGATTCAATCAGACCTCAACGAGCATCATTGAATGTCATCAACAAGCATCGTTGAATGTCACATGCATGTTCTGTTTGAGTCCATTGACAGCTGTCTCAGTAAATGAGGCCAAATCAGGAATGATACCTGTATCTCCCCATCAAGAAACTTAACACAACTGAACAAAAGACTTTGTATTATTATACTACATACATACATGCATCTAGTCTGCAGTGGATGTTATTACCAGTTGCCAGCATTTAAATCTCAAATTCTAGTTACAATCAATGACAACTAAATACCTTTCTTTATTAAAAAGAATTTACCCCTTATTTGCATTGCACAAGGATATGAGATATAGCTATTGATGGACAACTGTGCAGTTTTCTCTGTTGATATATTTAGATATGTTGAGAATAATTGAGACTCTATCGAACTCTTTGCTATTGATTTCTTGTCCATAAAGAGCAGGTGGGCGGGATGACACCGTCAGACTCGCTCATGTTACATTTCAACCTGCCATATCACAGAAAGGTTAATAAACACAACTCCAAACTACCTTCAAAACATTGACTTCTCTTCTAAGTTCAACATGCAGGCAACAAATACCAGGAAAAAGCCAATACCGGCTTATTGAGGTTTAAAACAGTCTGGAATAATTTAGATGCCAATTGTTAATGTTGTTAATTAGCCATTTGCATCCATAGGCATTCCAACAAGCAACATTCATTGGTCAATGCATTTGGGTAGAAATGTTTTGTGTATATTCAAACAATGGCTAAGTCACCCATAAGATGACCACTGACCTTCTAGTCCCAAATTCCCAAAACAATTTGCTACTCAGCAAAATGGTGAATATCCACTGACATCTGTGAAAGGGA
Source organism: Apostichopus japonicus (assembly GCF_037975245.1). Lineage (NCBI taxonomy): Eukaryota > Metazoa > Echinodermata > Holothuroidea > Aspidochirotida > Stichopodidae > Apostichopus > Apostichopus japonicus. The sequence goes on from NC_092579.1 coordinate 26,133,508, forward strand.
AACTATTTCCTGTATGCCCAGCAACGAATCCACATTGAGAGGGAATTCTTAGACACAAAAGTTATTTATTACTGGTGATTCATGAATATACTCTTATAAGCATCTACCATATAAGCAGACTTGAAGCAAAGAGCTCCTTGACCTTGGGTTGTAGTTGTAATAAAACCTAGAGTATTATTCAAGTTGACAGTGCTATTGATCAAACTGATCTGAGATACTGTACCTTCCTAGACTTTTACATGAAATGAGTAAGTTATGAATTTGATGCAATTCATATTCTCAACATCTTTCAACAGACATCTTTCATTTTAGTATCAATCACATGTGAAATGTATATTGAAAAATTTAAAACATGTTCCACTTTTAGTACATTACTTACATTGCAGCTTGACAAGTCTCAAAGTTGATGGGTTTTTATTCGATTTTAAGGTCAAGGAGTATCAAACCCATTTATACCAAAATCTCAACAAGCTATAGGGTTATGTGATATTATTAAACATTACCAAAAGTGAACTTGAAGCAAACAGGTGTGATGTCATAGCTGGACACTGACAAATAATGTTTTGTATTTTCTTTATTTTCCAGTCTATTGATTTGATCTTGGATTGGATATGGTAACTAGTTTATGTAAAAGGGATTTAAAGTTTATAAAATACCAATACCTATGGTACTGTAACGACAAGTCAAAGCTCATTGTTTGTCGTTAGCGTTAACAAGTATTTTCTCCAATCAATTGTTTTAACTTGGGTTGATTCTTTACATTATTAGACGCTTTACGGGAATTGTTTGTTAGATAAAATCTTATAAGGGGTGTCACTTGCTTGATTTATGAACAACTGTTAAGGGGAAACTCTCTCTTGTTGACCGATTTTGGAGGTTACTGAGTAGGACGTCTAGTTTACGTTCCGCGGGGCCAAAAATGTTAGGTCTGGGTAAATCTTAACCAGCACGCATGTCGTATTTAATCATGTTTTATTGGTTGATGGTTGTAGACTGGGCGTGGTTTTTGTTACAAGTAGGGTTAAGTGTAGGTTCACACGTTGTAGGTATAGGAAGTAGTTTCTGTTTAAAAGCAACTGCGGGCTCGGACGAGGGGCGGTTCCCGGCTCGGAATAGGAGGGGTAGAACGATTCTGACCATGAGTTAGGAGACGAACGAGTCATCTATTGGCAAAAACAGTGGTGGAACAGCCCAGGAAGTCGGATCGGACGACGAGTAAAATAACCTAGAAGACCAGGTTCAACACTTCGGTTCGACTGCGCCGCAGTTCACCAATCCGCCGACTGCGCCGCCGATCACCGATCCGCGCCGCAGTTCACCAATCCGCCGACTGCGCTGCAGTTCACCAATCTGCGCTGCCGATCACCAATCCGCGCCGCAGTTCAGCAATCCGCCAACTGCGCCGCCGATCACCAATCCGCGCCGCAGTTCACCAATCCGCCGACCGCGCCGCAGTTCACCATTCCGCCGACTGCGCCGCTGTTCACGATTCCGCCAACTGCGCCGCTGTTTACCATTCCTCCGACTGCGCCGCTGTTCACCATTCCGCCAACTGCGCCGCAGTTCATCAATCCGCCAACTGCGCCGCTGTTTACCATAGCCCAATCTTCAGCGCCGAAGTCTATTGTTCTGCCCTCCGTGTCGAGACCTGCCATTAGTAATGTACTGTGTTGTATTTAACTTCACCGACCTCTGAGCATGTGTTAAAACTTGCTTTCATATTTAATAATTGCCTCTGTAATGCACGACCACTGAGCACCATCTTGACATGTATATAGATCATAAATAAACGGGAAACTTTAATATCTCCTGTCGACAGCCTCATTCCTGTGTTCCTGCATTTCCACTCTTCTTTGCGCTCACCACCGAGGACGGCGCATTACAGTACATTCACATCATGGATGTCCAATTGTGGAGTATAAAATTAGACGTAAAATTTAAAGGAAAACAAAACATTATTTATCAGTGTGTATAGTAACTATGCTATGGATATAGTACATATATCCAGTTCTATATATAGTATAAAGAATATGCAGTAACTGTGCCATGGATAAAATAAATATATCCAGCTCTATATAGTATAAAGAATATGCAGTAACTGTGCCATGGATATATTAAATTTATCCAGCTCTATATACTATAAAGAATATAATATATAGTAATTGTGCTATGGATATCATAGGGTCATTCCGTCTTTGGCAGTCAATAACTCAAAACGTGTCACATTGGAAAATTTGATAACTTTTTCTAGAAGAAATATAGTACCACCCCATTTTCCAACAAATATCAGTAGGGTATTTAGCCTGAATTTTGAATGAAAATCCTCACAGTTTGGGATTTTAAAAAAAAAATTGGCCTGTTTCTGGTATTCCTCATGTTTTTGAGCCTGGTTATTGTACTTAAAGGTCAAATTTAATTCAATACTGTGCAGATTTCAATGTCATATAAAACAAAATGGTATTTGCAATGTACTGTATGGTTCTAATTTAATTCACTTAATTAAAAGATTTTAATGATAAATTGGTGTCAATTATGTATACAAGAACAGAATGTATTATTAATTCACATATGTGCAAAACATGTTAGAAACACTTCAAAGTACAGCCTGGATATTTTACTTTATATAAGTCATTCAATTCAATACTGTACAGATTTCAATGGCATCATATACACAAAATATTATTTGCAATGTGCTGTCTGTTTCTGGTTTAATTAATGTAATTAAAAGACCTTACTGTTAAATGAATGCCAATCAATACATGTACATGTAGAGAGAGTATTATTAATTCAAATGTGCAAAACATTATTATGATTTTATATCTTTGTATATCAAAGTATTTTTAATTCAAATGTGCAAATACATAAGGGAGTGTTAGCTCAGTGGTTATTGCTGGTGCCTTTCAATCATAAGGTCTTGAGTTAGAGTCACTCCAAGATTAATGTACGTCGTCCAGTTACAGAGTTGTTGACAATTTACAATTCATAATCATGGACGTTAAATATGAATCTAAGAGACTGACTTCGGTCAGCTTGCGGCTTTGATAAGCCAATGATGGCTTCTTCGCGAGGTTCCTGCTTGCAAGAGGATCTAAAATACATACACGCATACATACACTTGTGAAACACTTCAAAGTACAGTATACAAAAAAAAACAACTTTACACAAAATTGTATATGAACCACACAATGTACAACCCAACATTGATTACATGTTTTCTCCATGTTCACTTGATTGCTGAGATGGGTTTACTGGGGTACTGTAATCAATACAGTAGATGTAAATCAGGGTTGTCCAACCTTTTGCAGAGGAGGGCCACATGGAATGATTATGATGAAGGAGGGGGCCGCATGAACCCTACGCTCGATTTTTCGATGTTTTGCCCGAAGCCCAAGGCAACACCATGTGAGCACTGCACGTGGAGCGCACTGAATTATTTTCCTTCCTGATAAAACAGGTGAATACAGTGCAGCCGCCCCCTCCGCTGAGAAAGTGTCACACAAACTGACCTGTATGCAGATTTTGGACCCAGAAGGTTCGACTGATTGATTATATAGCTTCAAATTGTTATCAATAAATTTGCTCACTAAAATTTCGCACCGTAGAGCATCTCTGGCGAGCCGGACGCAACCCTGCGGCGGGCCGGACGCAACCCTGCTGCGGGCCGGACTGTGGCCCGCGGGCCGTAGGTTGGACAACCCTAATGTAAATGTATCCACTTATCTTACAGTTCAAATTGTTAAACATTAACAAAAGTACCAGATACACAGGTGTCAGATTAAACCTTTCAATTGTTTTTAACCCATTCATAAATTGAGGAAGGTGGGAAACAGGAACGACTTTCACAACAAAAGCTTCAGATTCATTTTGCAAAGAACGGTTAGCCTTGCGTACTACTCAAAATACAAGCGCCATTGCATGTAGCATCGTCTCAAGCTGTTTCTATGATGGATGCACTTACACCATTTGAAGGTACTTAAATAAGGGTTTGGTTTGGTTAGGATCTTTTTGGATAAGGACAATGAGTGACAATGTTTACACCTAGCACTAATGTACTCTGTACATTATTATGTTATTTTGTCCAGGTCAAACAATTCAAAATAAGGATTACAATGCTTTCATGTTATATATTTGTAAGTTGTGTAGAGCTAAATTTTGCGCTGAATTTTGCATTTTGGTCACGGTCGCAAAATAGCGAGTACTTTTATAAATATTTCAGTGACGAGGCCTTAAAACCTGAAAACCATAATTTCTCATAGTAGAAATCATGGATACTTTTCATACAATATAGATTTGCCATATTGAGTACAAGGACCTGTTGCTTGAGAGGTCAAATCTCATTGAGGTCACCAGAGGACAAACTCTGAAAACCCTTTTACACGATATCTAACGATGGGAATTGTGGATACTTCTCATACTTAGTGTGTGGATGCATCACATTGTTTACAAGACCATCCTATTGCTTTTGGTGGAGGTGTGTATTGCAACGTACAGTAGACTGACCTGCGTTTTTCATGCCATAGCTTACTTGTACATCAAAATAGTTGTTCGGGCCATTTATATTGTGACAGCTATTTCTGGTTAACAAGCAGAAGTCTAGTGCAATGACGTCATCGAAACATCAATGAATTTTGCATTCTGGATGATATGGCGCGCTTTGCGCAAGATCAGTCCGTAAATAATACTAAAATGTACCGATTTAGCATTGTAAGTCTATATAGTATAAAGAATACAGTAACTGTGCCATGGATTCAATAAATATATAGCAGCTCTATATATGATATAAAGAAAATAAAGTTACAGTGCCTTGGATATACTTCGTTTAATATTCAGCCTTGCAAGGACACTTGAACCATTTTATGAGTAGCTAGGATGTTCCATTCATCACAGTTATTGGGGTCAGCCAGTTTTCCCTCAGGTGCAAAATATTCTCAAAGATAATATGTATGATTTATGCATACTTCCACACAAAATTAAGCCTTGGGATTTTAAAGTGATACTAAAAACAGTATAATTTCCTATCCAACATCACAATGATACTTTCAAATGATGACACATCATTAGTCTTTGAAGGTCATAGCCCAATTAACAAATCTCCCGTCTGGTTTTCACAATATTCACTTTTAAAAATTTTCCTGGATGTGCCATTAAGGCCATACATGACGACTATCTGAGTTACTACTGCTTATATGCTCTTCATTTGTTTTACATATTCTAATTAACGAGGCATTCATAGACCATTAACTCCATATAAAACAGACAAGATACTGCATACCGCACTGAACAAGATACATCTTGTATTATTACCTGTGATGATTTACATTGGTAGTCATCATACACTACTTCAAGGCGGCATAACCCATGGAATGCATCATATGATAAAAACAATTAATTTAACATAATGAATGACATCATCAAGAATAGTTGTTTATGAAATCAACAAACCAGTCGTTTGCCTACTGCTCAAGACTGGATTTGCTAGCGTTGCAATAACAATTATTTGTCATCAGTTTAATGTTACGTTAGTATACTGTAGATCAATATTATCTATACTACTACTACACACTTTCATGATCGCAGAATCACAGAATGCCATAAAGAACCTTTTTCATTTTTCTGTTTTTTTTTTTTTGGCAATAAAACTTAGTATCTGTTTCAAATCTGAATTTACTTTAAATAACATTGAAAACGAAGTGAGATCCCAGTGAGTGCCTCATTGGTTCAATAAACATTAGGAACTACCTGCTTCTCAGCTTCTGCACATTGGTAGGCCTGTATTTATTTGATATTTTATCAATATCAGATCAAGTTGTATGCACAGTTCTGCTGTAAAATTATACATTTGCATGAGTATATCAAGACTGAGTTGCAATTTATTATGTTCACATATGTCATAAAAAGAAAATCTACTACTTTTACAATGAACAGTTAACTGCTACCAATAGTTTACCTATGAAACTGATTGTATCAGTAACCGATCAAACCTACACATATGTTGTGGATTAGTTGCTATAACTTTATCCTAAACATTATTTTAAGATGCTTCATATCCACTTTTAGCAAGCTCACACATCTTAAAGCAGCATTTTGCGTCCTTTTCTATGATTTTTGTCAGCCTCACTGACTCCACTATGCCATAACGTCATACATAACTAGCTTATCTATTTATATTTTACTTCAAATGGTGGCATAAAAGTCGAAAAAATTGCAACTTTCAACTTTGTTGTTCTCCAAGATATTTTCCGTTGGGAACCCAATAAACCTCGCCCATAATATGAATATTTAAACACTACGAACGTCATTGACAGATACGTAATATAACACCACGCTTGATTTGTGTACAGTCTATATGGCAGAGTTGCATAACAACTCACTGGTTGTACCAACGCAAAGTGTTGAATCTATTTTTAGCAACGGCTCATAACTAAACCTACATCTCTGATTGGTTGAATTCAAACTAGTGGGTTTGGGAACTGAATGCGATTAATTTTGCATGTGCAATACTCGCCAATTAACGTTTTTGGCAGGGAAAAACTTGGCTAATATCTTAATTTGCTGTTTTGTGATTTGATGTATGTAAAAAACTCGATGGACATGTCAAAAAAGTAGAAAACGGCGACCAAACGCAAAATGCTCATGAATAAACATACTATTCACTGATTGGTGGAATTCAAACTAGTGGATTTGGAGATATGAAAACTTTGTCGAGGACACTTTTACTCGTTGTCGACATAAATCGTTAATTACTCGCTAATTAACGCTCTTGGCAGGGTGAAACTTGGATGGTATCTTAGTTTGCTGTTTTATGATTGATACATCTAAAAAAATCGATACACATGTTAAAAAGGTGGAAAAAAGCGGCCCAACGCAAAATGCTGCTTTAAACTCAAAGCGACACTTTTAACATATTCACAGTAAGCTGGTTATGTCCAGGAAGGCAGAATTACGTCGACGATTTCACAACTTTCAGATAGTTTTGAATCCTAATAGGATACTAAATGCAAATGTTTACAGTTTTTTGGTAAGTTTTCGTATCTTGGGTAGGAATGGTGCGTGTAATTAAATTTCTCACTCTCCAAAAAGCGAGAAAACTGTCCGGTGTTACTCCTGTTGATCATTCTCTGCCTGTATTTACCAATTAAATATACTCAAATTTCACATCTCAGTTTCTTGAACAATTCACATGTGGATTATATTTGAGTTTGGAGAAGGGGGTCTTCCTGTCTGTCAGCATTAATCAAGTGAGGGCATATAGAAGGCAAGGGCCTCAGATGCCACCTTGCAATCATCACCATTCAAGGCAATTATTTGCTATCATTGAAGTCTGGCTTTAGCATATGGTAGTGATTTACCACAATAATGCTGCAATGCAGTAGTACTAAACTTGACCAGGTTGATAGGACTCAGTAAACTGATGTAATCAACACAAACCCATAAACACATTAACCGAACTGGTTATAGAGTTAATTCACTCTAATGCTAAAGAGGGTCAAACTGAGCATTCCGTATGTGTAGTATGTCATATTATTCATACTTAATTATCGCAAAACTAGTTTGGGTATTTATGAAGGACATTTCTTACCTGTCTCCATGTACGCACTCCGATCTACCCTGGCCTAAGAACTGGCAATATTCATTGCACTGTGCTCCCAATGACCAGGGTCATTGCACTCTCCATTTCAAAGTTCTCATTCAGGAGTCCAACAGGTGCATTTTTGTGAAAGGATTTCTTCTTCTGAATAATGACTGGTTTTACATTCTTGGAGGAATATTAATAGTTTGGTTGAAAAAAAATGGCAGACTACAGCTGGAAGATACTGGGGGTTTACAGCCATGCCAGTCGACTAAGTCATTTCTAGTTTGTAGGTATTAAACCTATAAAGTATCCAACCAATTTTTTAAGCATTGCTGACTTTCAGGAGGTTTAAGAAATTTTGGAAATATTTCATTATACCATGCAAAATATGAACTGCTAGAGATGTCTTATCTTATGTATACAGTTGGATCTAGCAAGACAAATTTTGAATAGATTTTCACAGGATGTTTATTGTAGGTGCTAATGATGGTAAATACCTGCTCATGCCCACTTAAAAATGTTTGTTGCAAGTGTGGAAATTGACATAATGGTCAAAATTCACAAATAATGACCTCCAAGAAAGGAACCGTAAGTGCCCTCTGCAGTTAAGAGATCTTCAACAACCATTTTGATTCAGACATGATTCTTGTGCCTCAGGGATTAGGAGTTCCAGAGTCTGCTTTATACATATCCTCACAAAACTGAAGCTGAGCTAAACCTTCCTAGTTTTAGGGTTGTTAAAATGATGTATGAAAATTACACATGATATACCCAAAAGTTTTACAATTTGATATTATTTCCTTTCAATGATATACCTTTGAGGAAGCGATTTGTCTCAAGAACTATATCAAATTATTTGGAATGATCCTTAAAGGAGGAGGGTTATCTCAAGAACTATATTACAAATGGTCCTATGAGGAGAGGAGTTGTCTCAATAACTATATTAAAAATGGTCCTATGAGGAGAGAAAGTTGTCTCAAGAACTATATTACAAATGGTCCTTTGAGGAGGGGTATTGTCTCAAGAACTGTATTAGAAATGTAATTTTTAGGACAGGAGCTCACATCTTGTATAATTTTAGTCATTCTTGCCAAATTGATTGTTTTGAAACAATTGCCAAGGACTCTAACAGCAACAAACTGCTTCGTTAGCATATATTCTTTTAACATGTTTTGCACTGCTATTTGATCTAACAAGTACAATACAAATTCAAACGTAAGAAAACACAGTCCTGAGTTCATCGGGTTGACTCCTCTTTTATAATTAACTTTTTGCTCTTCCAAAATAAAATAGTTTCAAAATGAGTGAAATCTTTTGCATCTGAAAGTTTGTAAACCTTTACTACATAAAAACAGTTTATGCACATGGATCAATGTAAGACATAAACAGCCTCAAGGGAATCCAAATTCTAGTTGGTCCAAAACTAAAATAATCACTGAATATTCAGTAGTCTCCCAACTATTTGCCATTACGTATATTGTAGATCTATTCAATTGCCTTCAAGTGTATTAAACTGTATTTTGAGTTACATACATTTTTGACTTGTTTCTCTATAGAAACTCCAGGTATTTACATTCTGGTCATGTTATTGCCAAGGTCGCACAAGTGTGCTGTAAAATAGATCGGCCGATCGAACACAGTGGATCTGATGATGCAATATTGACGTAATGATAAAGTTTAGTATAATGAAAGGAAACTGCTGAAGAGAACCATGACCAGGAAATTACTGGTAAGACTGACAGAAAGTACAAATCAATGATCAAAGAAATGTTTAGGTTGTATAGTCATCTTTTGTGATTTAGTTACAAAGTTAACTTATCTCACTAAGGAGCCATTCCAACAAGGCAACTTTCACACTACACTTCATTAAATTCTACTATGCACCAAGAACAAGGCAGCAGAGCAATCGAATATGCCTGTCAGGGCTTTTGTCATGCCAGGGACCCAAATAGTAGCTCTGTGGTCAATTTATGCTTGAAACAAGGCATTTAAGCTAAGGACGTGTGCCACTGACAACACAATACAGATAATTGAGCACATCTTAAAGCAAGCTCTGGGATGGTGTTTTTAACATATTTTTGAGGGAATTGATGAAAGCCAGGTGCACTGCCCAAGGTACCCTGAGATGAAAACAGTCAAGTTCAGAAGAACCTGTCCAAACTCCCGGTCATCCTTCATATGGAATGTTTGGTGGTACATGTGTTTGCTGCAGCATGCTCACTTTATTGTCTAGAACGATAACTAGTGGGAATTTTGGGTTTTTACACCGTAGCATGTCTATAATGATAACTAGTTGGAATGTTTGGTTCCTACACTGTTACATATCTACAATGATAATTAGTGGAAATGTTTGGTTCATACACTCACTGTTACATATCTTCAATGTTTACTAGTGGAAATGTTTGGTTCCTACACTGTTACATATCTACAATGATTGCTTGTGGAAATATTTGGTTTATACACTGTAGCAAGCTCAAGTTATTTTCTAAAGTGATGACTAGTGGTGAGAATGTTTGGTTCATACGCTGTTACATATCTACAATAATTACTAGTGGAAATGTTTGGTTCCTACACTGTTACATATCTACAATGATTGCTTGTGTAAATATTTGGTTTATACACTGTAGCAAGCTCAAGTTATTGTCTAAAGTGATGACTAGTGGTGAGAATGTTTGGTTCCTACACTGTTACATATCTACAATGATTACTATTGTGTTTGGTTCCTACACTGTTACATATCTACAATGATTACTATTGTATATGTTTGGTTTATACACTGTAGCATGCTCAACTTTTGTCTGTCTTTGCTGGATTTTCTATGGGGAAGTCTGCAAACGACACAGTTCTTCAAAAACATCAAGACCAGCTATGATGCTGATAGCATCATTCAAAACCTGATTTAACTGACATTTTGGTCATTTTCAATAGCTGCCTTGAATCTCTGACCGGAAGATTTGCACCAAACAAAATTGGTAACAGCATGTGTGATGAATTTCTTCGAACAATATAATCACAAGATGCCACCAGATGTTAATCATTCACACCAATAGAAACTTGAAAAGTCACCTGCTTGTCAATATTTAAATGCCAAAAGATTTTGATGTAGGGAATTAATTGATCTTGCTGAAAGGCTTAATTCCTCCTCCTTTCAATATCTATGCAGGTAGGTATTCCTGCAGTTTTCTTCACAAACTAAAAGAAACACATGTATAGATTTTTGCTCTTGTAAAGTTCTGTCCAAAGCTGACCTTTGCAGTTCTTTAGTAACAATAAACAAATGAAATGCTCCAGAAGAGTGCATACCATGTCTATACTTTCCATGCATGAAAGACTCATTCTCAGTCTGTTATCTGACTCTATGCTTGAAGTCATTTAGACAACAATTTCGAGCATCTCAGGTATTAGGAATGTATGAAACAAAGGTCAGGAGCAGTTATGCCAACTTCTTGCATCATGGCACAAAGGATTAGTGGTTCCATAAAGATGTCGGTCCGAGAAAACTTCCATGGTATTAACAGAAACAAATTATTCTGAATACAGGAATACATCAGTTCACATCAAACACTACCTCAAAACCATGGTTAATAGAGTACTACTACTGTTGGGAAGACTGACAAACTCAACCTCCACAACCTAAAGTTAGGCATAAATTAAAGGACGGTGTCCATTTACACCATAATCACACAAATAATCACACAAATAAGGGTTAACTAAGCTTTGCAGTACAGCTGAAGTATCTGATCATCATTGAAATAAGGATGACATTGAGATTGCTTATTTAAACGATTGCCAGAAAAAATAAGCCCTGTGCAATGCTTACTTAACCAATCATCTGAAAGATGAGAGTCATAGTAGTGCATATTGATCTGATTACCAGGGGACACAGCAAAGAATGTCAGTGATCTTGCAGATAACCGGCTAAATGGGTTTTCAATTATTAGAGAAAACAAAACAGGCAAATTTCATGTAAGATTCCAATTAAACAATCAATTTAAACTACCATGAATGACATATGGAGTAAAAAGTACCTGTGATGCGTGCTTACATGAGCTAAACATCATTTGAGCATTTTCAACAGGTTTTGTAGTCTAGTGGGAAACACAGAGAAACCCTTCCTCATGCAGGTACTTTTTGTTGTAAGACAAAAGTTCCTTAAATCAGTGTTCGCATGAAGGTGCATAATTGCTGGATTCCCGCATAACTTAATGTAGGGGAATCCCCATAGTGCATATGCCATCATCACAAGTTAAAGGTATGCTGTATTGGCCCCAAATATGCTAGATATTCAAATATGGTCACCTTTGGTCAAAATTCTTAAACTGTTTTTATTACAACCTTTGAGGAAATTTTCCTCACTGGGACATTCAGTCATCTTGTGTATTCCTTAAAAAGGCCGGGGAACAATTTGGAGAGTAAATTGCCTCTAAAACTTCTAGCAATTATAGTGTGCTATCATTTGGGGCCTATACTGACTACTGCAGAAAGATCAACTAATCGTAGCAAATCTATCCAATGTTTATATTACGTTGTGTACTTGTCACATCAACAGTACTTCCGATTCGCCAAGTGTTATAGATTTCTATAATTGATAACAGTCAACCATATTAGTTTTGAAAATGAGGGCAGAGTAATGATCCAAGATTTTGATAAGACACTTCTCTTGCACTATCTTTGCTGGCCAAAGGACATTTGTCAATGCAATATGCGTGTACATTTCATGAAACTTCACACATGTCACATAGACACACCGTAAATGTCTCAAGGCTAGACCTATCAGTGCTATCGAATGTTATAAATAAATTACTTAACTGTCAAATTTTTGTGACTTCATACACCATACTTTTCACATGTGTTATAAAACTTTCAAATAAGTTTGAATTAATCAGTACATATGACCCTACAGCCTGTAATATAAGAATACACCAGTGTTGTTTGCAAAGGTTTCATTGCCCTTTAGTTGCCATAAGATAAATATCAAATGTTTTTTCAGTAGACAAAAAGCCTACTTATGATGAAAACACAAAATTCTGATATATACTGTACCCAAAAAAATAATAACATGAAACACTACAATCACGTAATGTTTTACCAAGTTGCAACCTGATGTCACAAATTTTGGCCGCTTAATATCTATGAATGAGTGGCACCAAAGCTTTTGGGGACTGGAATGATAATGAATCAAGCCACATTCCACAATTATTTACCACTTTAGTCATAAAATGTCAACCACAGAGCATGTAATTGTCAAAGTGGTTAGGCTTCATTGCACCTTAATTACACTACCAATGGTAGGATAGAATTCCTTTGTTAGCACAAATACAATCACAGAGTTTTTACAAGGTTTTCACAATTTGAACCCTAGTGACCTCAAATGACCTTTGACCTCCACAAAAAGCATTAGGCTTTTGATCCTAAAAGTGGTTCTCTTACACACGAAATATGAGATTCGTCAAAGCTACGTACCCTTCGTGAGATCTTGTGTTTAGTGGACACAACACTGGGATGTGGTATGCAATACCTGACTCTACATTCTACCAGATTACTTAGCACAAAGTTTCTGCAGAGGACCTTCAATACAGAACTCTCTGCAGTGCACTTTACTTATAAATTAGCAAACAGGCTCTAAACAACATGGAATTTCCAAACTACAAGCCCCAGAGAGTTATGACAGATGACAGTGCTAAGAAAAACAAGGTTTTAAAGACATTGAGAACCCTAAAATGTAAATAAACATCAAAGCAAAGAGGTGGTGGACATGATGATTGCAATTTCCTTTGCTGTCCGAGATAAAACATCTAATTGAACTATTTAAGTGCTACAGTATTCATTCTTTAGAAGGCCAAAGTAGTTTTTTATTTTGACACCTTTAATGAGAGATTTCATTGACTTGATCGGATGTTTAGACTAACACCACACTAAGTCAATGGGAAATCTTGCCTACCATCGGTTTGCAGAAAGAAAAAAAAACACTGCGTAGCCTTGATTACAACTTTCAATTAAATGGAAATCGGCAATTGTTTGAAGGTATGTGAGCTATGTTTTGAAGAGGGAATGTAGTATTTTAAGTACACTATTGCTTTTGCAATGGATTGAAGGTATCAATTTTGAGTAGTTTTCACCAGTATAATATTTTCGTTTTCGGTGTGTTGAGTGATTTTATCCACAGGCGAAAAAAAGAATCATTAAGAATGGCTCAAACTTGAAATAGTAAGTAATTAAAACAACCACTACACTACAAGAAAGCTATTTCCTGAAATTAAATTTCCGTATTAGCGTGTCTTGATTAATCAAAACAAGCAGAGCTACCTTCCTAGCAATCAAAGATTAGGATGATTATAAGCAATATATTGATATTAAAACTTTTCAGCTTGTTTTCAACAACAGTTTTAACATCATCTTATGCAACATGTATACACTATTGAGTTGGTTATTGGCTTAATGCATCACTCAACTCAATCATTTGTCATATTTCGACCATCACAGTGCTTAGGAGTAATCTGCATGTCCTGAGTACTGCTTGTCAAAAGCCGCTGAGGTGAATAAAAAACTTAGTATGTATAATCTACTTAGATCTGATGGTGTTCAAGCAGCAAAGTTGTTAATTTTCATCTCTCACCTTCATTCTAACACTTTATAATTTCGTTAAAATTAGAAAAAATATTAAGTTATCAGGAATGTTTTTATAATGTTTGTACAATATTATTATTTTTACGGTCACTAACAGCATTAACAGTATTTCTGTTTTCTAGTGTCCTACATATTTTGCAATTTTCCTATTGTACTGTGTGTTATGCTTTCCTCTGTATTCACATGGTAAATCATGATCCTTTGTTTAAGTATTCTTTCCAGCTCATTGTGTTCCTGGCCAAAATATTTCCTAACCCTCAGCACTCCACCATTTGATATATTCTGTGTGCCACTGTCCATACTACTGTGTGCCACAGTTCATACTACTATGTGATACTGTTCATACTACTGTGTGACACTGTTCATACTACTGTGTGCCACTGTCCGTACTACTGTGTGCCTCTGTTCATATTACTATGTGATACTGCTCATACTACTGTGTGTCACAGTTCGTGAATGCTACTATGTGATATTGTTCATACTACTGTGTGCCAATGTTCATACTAGTGTGTGACACTTTCATACTACTGTGTACCACTGTTCATACTACTGTGTGCCAATGTTCATACTAGTGTGTGACACTGTCCATACTACTTTATGCCACTGTTCATACTAATGTGTGCCACTGTTCATAATACTGTATGACAATGTTCATACTAATATGTGCAGCTGTCCATACTACTGTGTGCCACTGTTCATACTACTGTGTGCCACTGTTCATACTACTGTGTGCCACTATTCATACTACTGTGTGCCACTGTTCATACTACTGTGTGCCACTGTTCATACTACTGTGTGCCAATATTCATACTAGTGTGTGACACTGTCCATACTATTGTATGCCACAGTTCATACTACTATGTGATACTGTTCATACTACTGTGTGCCACTGTTCACACTTTGTGCCACTGCTCATACTAAAGCTGTGTGCGACTGTTCATACCAACTGTGTGCCCCTGTTCATACTACTGTGTGCCACTGTCCATACTACTGTGTGCCACTGTTCATAATACTGTGTGCCACTTCACTTTACAGGAAGATAGAAAGAAGCATTTAAATACAACAGAAAAAGCTTTATATGAAATTAATGGCCTAGCAGTACTTATACATATGCATTTGTTATTAAACTATTATCCATGTTTACATTTCCACCACATGGTAGTTGAATCATTTCAGCTAAACCTTCGGTTCCATGTCAAACTTGTCAATTTAATTGACTTGCAAAACAAAACCACAACAGTAGTACTATGTCTTTGTCATGTACTACTTTTATCACTCCTGACAAACACACTATATTTCATCAACAACAAAAAAGGGGAAAAAACGGATACTTGTGAATAATATAGTATTAACAACATACTACAGGCAAATCACAAATTGGCAAACTTTTGAACATTTTCTTTTATTATGTCAAGAGAAACCTGAATAGTTGAGACAATGAAAGTGATGCTGTGCTAACAAATGGAAGAGAATCTAACTAAAATAACTAAATACCAAAATCAATCCAAAAAACTCTTGTTATTTATAACTGACCGTTAAGCCAAGAATATGTGACTGAAGTTATCTATATTTTTTTTAAAGTCTGACAATTGGGACTTTGTTCATATATAAAACATCCACATGTACTAGCCTCTCTTACAACACATAACATCAACCACAAACTCTTGACTATAGTTAAAGTTTAAATTTACCAACCTTCTCCTTTCTCGCACTTGACTCATAATGCACAATATATGCGATATTTGAGTAAAATTACCACTTTTCAAGGAATCGATAAACACCAGCGATGCACAAAACAGGGATTTTTTTTCAGTCAACATCTCAAGCATGACACAAGCAACAGGGCTCAATATCTGAGTAAGAGTACTTGTAACTTGTTGAAAATGGAAAAAATAGAAACTAAAGGAGGAACTAATGTGTCTATGGCCAACCAAAGACAGAATATGCACCAGTCATATCTACTTATAAGGAAAACTACAAGTTGGTTTCCAATAGCTGAGGCCAGAAACTCTAGCACTTGATTTGATTACTGGAGGACCCACTCAACAGAGAGAACAACAAGTAGCCTAACATATACATGAAAATATCACTTTGTCATGATGAAACAAACTTTAAGATCACCTTTTGGACAAGGAGCTGCATCATATTCTCCATAGAATAACTAGATTTTAATGTTTCTAATGAGGCAAGCCTGTTCAGCTAAATGCTGATATGTATGTGACTGTTAGAATGAATAGTTGCTACACATCACTGGCAAAGTTCCCTCTTTGCATCCAAACTAGCACCATCACAGTAGTGAACATGTATACACATGAGCAACTAAATCATCACTCATGACTGATGACCCACAGTGAAGCCTTGAAAAAAGTGAGGGCGCTTTGCATTGTATGGCAAAAAGTCAGATCATTTGTACATCTTCACAGACCTTTTCACAACTGCAACATATTATGGCGGCCAGAGTGGTGAGTACTATATGTACACCTGACTTAAAGGAATTTTTTAGTGATAAATGGGATCCAGTCCTTCCGGTCATATCATATTTTGTCTTTTTATTGCCCTATGCCTGCCCTTTGTAGTTCCCGTGTTAGAGTGCTTGAAATGTTGGCCCGCCCTGCCAGAAAATTTGAATCTCACACTGACTTACATCGAGACGTGACGTCAGTGCAACAAATTGTTCAGAATCGATCAGATCTCACTCTAAGCATGGCCTTGATACAATACACAGGAATGTGTACAGACTTCGTGTACGGCTGTGATTAAGAAAATCTCTCAATTACAAATACCAGAACAACATATTATGAAGAAAACCTAGTTAGGGAATTCTGGAACGCATTTAAATCTCCAAAAGATTGCTAATTTGCAACTTCACCCAGAATTTTCCATCTACAATTGCTATTTCACTTTCAGAAATTTGAACTTTCCTCACTACAGTGTAGCTTGCTAATGATAGCGTCCCCACAGCCCCTGAAACGAAGTGCTGCGATGATGTCACAGTCACTCGTCTTTCCCCACTGTTCAAAATATATTAGAATAAGTTGGCGCGAGGTTAAAAAATTGACTTCTCCTGAACCATAGGATCAAAAATCCCCTAGGACTGTGGCGATAAAAAAAGTATGGACTTTTTTTATATACTGCCACTAAAAAAATCATTTAAGAACCAGTTTTGAAAACTTTCGAACTTAACTTAAGAAAGGCAATTATCACAAACAGTTTTATTCAATTGCTGTGATTTAGTATAGGTTTTATCTTTTACTTGTTTGCTAGTTAGATCCATATTAACTTTGCCAATAATTTGCAGCAGTGTAATTTTGTTGCCACAAACTGCAGAATTTTTGAGTAATTTATTAAAGGTTGGTGTCTCGCTCTAGGACGAGCGAATTTACAAACATATAATCTGCATTCATTATTCATCTAGTGAAGAAGTTTAAAAACAAACATTGGTACAACAAAACTTCTAAAGAAATAATAGCTGTAACAGGCTGATATGATCAAACAGGCATCCAGCTGACACAACCTTATTACTAAATCTGTCTCATCTTAAATCACAGTATTTACTAGCTGCTTGCTATGTAAATGCAGAGTACTTGTGTTCTTGTACCTTCACACTCTGGAAAGTGACTACAAAAAATGGAAGATTGATTACAATCTTGATGCTCAATTTGCGTTGCAGATTATACCGCCCAGATCAGAGAAATATGCGAGTAATGATAAAAAGAATAACCCATGCACAGATGAAATTCAAAACAAAGTTATGAAATTCCTCCACATAGAAACTTCACTTAGATTTGCATCTTCTTGATTCTGGATACTTTGGAATGGCTCAAAATGAAAGCCTAATCTCTCAAATCAATTTCTGATTAGGATTTGACAATGTTATCAAACGTAAGTTACATCAATAAGACTGGGTATTAAGGTAGTAATAAACACAGCAAGGGGCCGTTTCACGATTTATATTTACAAACAAATATGGCTTTGAGATGTTAAATAAAAAACTATATAGATATGGAAATGACTGTAAAGCCTTTCACGCCCCAATCCAAATTAAACCTAAAAAAGGTCTCTATGAGAGTTCTTCAATCAAATAAGAGACAAATTTGAAGAAATAATAAGCTTGACTACAAACTGAAGCAGTGGTTCAGAGCAGAGCAGCAGGGTTCAAACTGATTACTAGGATCTAATTGAGATGCAGGTACTGGAAACATTAAACGTTGACCAACTTGATGACAAAGGTTGGAACATTGAACATGTTTAAAGCAGCATTTTGCGTCCTTTTCTATGATATTTCTCAACCTCACTGACTCCACTATACCATAACGACATACATAACTAACTTATCTATTTAAATCTTACTTCAAATGATGGCATAAAAGTCGAAAAATTTGCAACTTTCCACTGTTTTTCTCCAAGATATTTTCCGTTGGGATCCCAATAAACCTCGCCCATAATATGAATATTTAAACCCTACGAACGTCATTGACCAATACGTAATACAACACCAAGCTTGATTTGTGCACAGTCTAAATGGCAGTTGTACCAGGGAGTTCCATAACAACTCCCTGGTTGTACCAACGCAAAGTCTTGAATCTATTTTTAGCAACGGCTCATAACTTAACCTGGATCTCTGATTGGTTGAATTCAAACTAGTGGGTTTGGGGGAACTGTATGCGATTAATTTTAAATGTGGAATTTTGTCATGGATACTTTTCTCATTATCTGCAAATATCCTTAATTATTCGCCAATTAACGATGTTGGCAGGGAAAAACTTGGCTGATATCTCAGTTTGCTGTTTTGTGATTTATATATGTAAAAAACTTGATGGACATGTCAAAAAAGTAGAAAACGGCGACCAAACGCAAAATGCTGCTTTAAGCTCATCAAAACGAACAGCACTATGGCACACATTAAATCAACTCAGGGAGTGAAATTGCTTCACAGTTGAACAACAACATGATGTCAAATGTTTTATTAATATCTCATAAAAAAAGTGCAAGTTTGAAGCCATTTAGTTGGGACAACCATTTCATTGCCATGGTTACCAGTGGTGATAAACAATCTTTGCAACTCTCCTCAGGAAACAGTCTATACAAATAAGCATGAACTTGGTTAGCGCAGCAGCGAATGAAGGAAACCTTCAGATGGTACTCTCCTTACAATACTCTAGTAATACTTATGAATTAGTAGAGCCCATCTTTATTGACCTATCCACCGAGGAAAGAACATCTAATTGGTTTCAAAACATGGAAGATGTTTTCAGAATTACAAGCAAATTAAATTTTACTGCTAGAGCTTGCTGAAATCTAGTTGTGCTTTACATTAAATGTAGAACAGTGAATGGACTATCTACTGGTCATGAAATTAGGGCAATAATAATGTAAAAAATAGATCTGCATATTAAGTGTATCAATAACAAACCACATCCATGACAGATGGAAAGGAGCATCTGTCAGACATTTGTTGGCAGGGGTTGAGGTAAAAATGGTAGATGTGGGTGTCCAAATTTTTAAAGTTGATGTCCTACCTTCTTGGGACAACATGATCAAATCAAGGGGCCAAAAGCACCTAAAAAGCCCTAAAAATGTGACCAGTTAGGCAACACTTCTCAGTAGTTCTGTGGCACAGCAGTATTTTGTAATGCATGCAAACACCCTCAGGCACATTTTGCCCAAAACCTGACACAACTTCTTTTTTTTCAAAGTCCTAACGGCATGTACGTATGTGCTTAAGTAACCCCTTTGCCTTAGTGGTATGTGCCATGGGAAACAATACTTTACGATTTTGTTCCGCTAGCTGTACAGTTACATTTTTTCTTAATTGGAAGTTACTACTTCTGGTAAGGTATTTTGTAGTAACATTCTGCCTCAAGTTCGTAATATGATACAGCAGTCACTAAGCTCCTAATCCTCAACTGACCACAGCAAGATAGATTTCCAGCGACATGCGCGACAAAGTCAATGGAACTTTAGTGTGTGAATTCTCCCGCATGTAGTTAAGTCAATGGAGAAGGGTCGTTGACCGTATAAAAGTGTTCAAATGATGATCGATCAGGATTCGCTCGCACATGATATTCAATGTAAACTTGAAGCATGTAATTGACTCTATTCAATTCACCACTGCCACTATCCTAACAACGGATGCCTTAACATTAGGCTACTACTAGCATACCAGTTTGCATTACTAGCTATAGACATCAACCTGAGAAAACTTGTGAGAAATTTACATGGCTTCATATATACTTTGCAAGCAATGCCTTGAAAATTAGGCAGCCAATTTGCGTAACCGGCGGTGCAAAAGACGGCTGGACAACTGGCTGTCTAAACCCCTGTTTGTTAATGTGTAACACACAAAAACTCCTTTGAAGATACAACGCTTTCATAGATTCATTCAGGTAAAACAAGAAATATATGCAAGCAGTTAAGTAACACTTGAAGGGATCAAAAGCTGACATTAGCATACTACACAGTACGCACAGCGTTCGTTATTACTACAAGTACTATATCTCAGTTAGTTCCAAGGAAAGATTGCATAGTCCTAATATTAACCCATGAGGCCACTGGTTACAATCTCCTTCTAGCCAAATATGTTTTTGTTCATTAACAAGTATGTCTCAAATGTTATAACTCCTAAATCAAACTGAAATGCACCAACCTAAAGCTGCTTTGGTAGATCCACAAGAACTTGTAATTCTTAAATCATTATTTACAATCCTGAACATATTTGTCTGTCGAATTGTTTTCATGTATGTCAATTGCTCTTGAAATCCTTCACCTGCACTTTCTGGGTTGCATTGATTGAAAGTGGTTATACTTGGGTTTATACTAATTTTTAAAACACAGTGTTTAATAACTGTGGCTCAGCGATCCCAGCCAGGAACTGGTTAATAGGATCCTTGGATAGACATGCCCAGTAACTTAAAGTACCTAATATTAAGTAAAACTTAAAGTTAACCGGAAGTGACCTCTATGATATGATACAGGGCAGCCAAACATTGTGAGGGCAACAACAGAAACAACAAATATAAGTTTTGTCATCACCTTTACAAGATTACAGTCTTGTGCTACATACGTCCAAAAAGTATTATGTACATAGGTAACGTAATCTAAGATGCAAGCCAGGCAAAAATATAAGGCAAGAATATATTTCTCCAATCATAACCATGGTTATTATTTTTTTTTCTGCTATCATTTAGAAACAAATATTGGTAGGAAAACTTTATCTCCAATTTTTGGGTAAAAGAGACTTGTAGTGAGATTTGTAAGAGCATTATATAGTTCATTAGTGACAAAGCTGAAACAGTGTAAAAATATAAGACAAAATGGTATTTTAACTAAAGCATTTGAATCAAGTATTTTTGTATCCTTTTCAAAGTAATCACTCATAAAACATGTTTGTTAGTTTGCTGTGTCTGACAACAATGTAAAATAACATCTTGCTTTAAATCTGCATACATGAGAATTGTTTAAAGAACTCTGATGAAAACTAACCTGTCAAATTAAGCCTCCCCGTCCCTCCACCACAACCTCCTTCCATAACGATAACCAACACTACCTACTGCTGATTACAGTTCCCTTCATTTAATGGGCTCAGATTGATGATGATCTTATATTCATCAGAGCTACAGGTCGTGACCTATTTGGATATTTTTGACTCGTAGCAGGGTTTCCTGCTCAACCATTTGACTCAATCGTGAGCTATTTACTCCCACTGTACACATAACAACATCTGTCATAGTTGTCTACAGTAGGTAATATACCGAAAGGAACATTACTGTCACAAGAATTGAAAAACCAGTTTATTGTTTCAACCACAATACTGTGACCAATTACCATTACCAAGCGATTAGAATGCAAATTAAAAGATGCATTGAATACAAATACACACTGAACTGTATCGCGACTAATACTAGATAAACATAACCTAGCCTTGATGAGGATACTTATAGACAGTAATCTCGATAACAGATGGCAGCTAGTTTTGGACAGATAGACATAAATTGGTTTCGTTGCTCTGAAGAAAGGCAGGTGGAACTAACAAATGAAAATATCTACAGAGAAAGAAACAGAAAGTTGCAGGCTTCTTCTTTTGCTTGCTATGAACTTAAAACTGTTCTTAATAATATCTTGATACTAAGTTATTCACTTCACAAGCAAGAGAGGTAAACAAACTGTTAACAAAAGACAATGAAAGGGAATTGTTGGTTTGCACAATGGATTGACCACCAGTCATGGAAGGAGAATTAAAATCGGTAATACTTAAAATGAATCAGAAAGGCAAATACATTGGTCAGGATCTAATTTAGCTTCAATCATATTATAAGAGGCACACATATATGACACACACTACTTTGACTTAACAAAAGACTTAATAAGAGGAGGAGACAACTAAAATAATTCCAAACAAGACTTCCTCAAAATGTTGCTATTTAATACCTCAAAGCAAACCAGAATGGCATTCCCTCATATACGGGCTAGCATGTGACCACTGGTTGGGAGAGATAACTCATCTATTTAATACCTCAAAGAAAACAAAAATGACATTCCCTCAACATACGGGCTAGCTTGTGATCACTGGCTGGGAGTGATAACTTATCTATTAAATACCTCAAAGCAAACCAAAATGGCATTCCCTCATATATGGGCTAGCTTGTGATCACTGGCTGGGAGTGATAACTTATCTATTAAATACCTCAAAGCAAACCAAAATGGCATTCCCTCATATATGGGCTAGCTTGTGATCACTGGCTGGGAGTGATAACTTATCTATTAAATATCTCAAAGCAAACCAATGTGGCATTCCCTCATATATGGGCTAGCTTGTGATCACTGGCTGGGAGAGATAACTTATCTGTGTTCCATTGTACAACAAAATAGTTGGGCCATCACTGGCCTAAGGAAAATGTGGGGGGAAAAATGAATTTTCCTTTTCTCTTCATGCTTCGTGTCAACTAATGGAGGTTATCTGTACTCTGCAAGGAATCAAAACTTCCATGCAAGTTAATCTTTCACAAACCGAAGTGACGCCAGTGTAATTCCTGACTTCTTATGAACAAAAAAATAGCTAATAACTATGACATAATATATGCTAAACCTGCAACAATTAAATGCTCCCTCTGCTGCAACCTCACCTCCCTTCTCTAAAATGGGCAGTGACACCAAATACTACATTTACAACAAAAACACTCAATCTGTGATGTTTTGTATTGTATTGAACTGCAGAAATTCAGGAAGGATAGCAGATGGTTTCCCTGCAGTGGCCACCCAACAAATTAACTTTCAAGTTATAACCAACTTTTGATAAAGGACAATATAGAGGGCACAAAACACACATCTTCTGAAGTGGCCTTGCCATCTTGCCTGTAATTCAGAAATCATTTTTCAGAGAAGAGTCCAAGATACATCACAGGGTGGATGCACTCACATCAGGGCAAATGTTTAATGATCGTCTGATGGTCTCAAACAAACAAACTTAGCTATTAACTGAAGAGGCTACCCAGATAGGTAAAATGATAAATTGATTTCAACTTCCACCACCCTTGGAGATACTGAAACAAAACAAAGGTAGTGGCAGGCCTATGATCCACCCGAGGAGGAGTTTAACTGGACCGAAGCTGATTTTCTGTTCACCAAATCTACACGACTCTCCACTTTGTACATAATGATCACTCTATATTATTTTGCTACATTTTTGGGACAACCAAATATGCTGTTGGGACAACCAAAGAGTAAGACATGGTTGTCCAAGGAAGAACCTGGAAAAGGGGGCACAACATTTTGCCCTGCACATATTCTCTGATTGATTGTTTATTTGTTCCCCAAGACGGGGTGTCTGTTCCTCCAGACTGTGTTTTGTTTTGCTACAGTCTCTGTAGAAGCTTTTAGGTGAATGTTGACATAAGCTCATTTGTATATTATCTAGCTGTGAAGCCACAAGGGTTGTGCTGTCCATGATTTGTATCAACTAAGAGGCATAAATATTCCCAACCATGTGACGGACTTCTTAGCCAACGACTACATGAGCCCATTCATGTAATATAACGATGGGACTAACACTGTACCTTACAGAAGTACTAACCTAACATAAAGACTGAACAGGTTAACTATATGGAGAGGTTCAGGCAAAGAAAACAAGCAATTAAGTGGATAGTCCAGGTGAAAATTTATTCTCGGTTGATGAAAGAGAAAATCTATCCAATCCAGAGGCAAAACATTAAACAGAAGATGTAAAGAACTTAGACAAAAACTTTTTGCTGTCAGTGTGCAACTTTGACATCACACCTGTTTGCTTCAAGTTCACTTATGATACAAACTGTGACAATTCCAACTGAAAATATCTTGTAATCTTTACGTAGGAATTGCATGCAAACTACACCAGGATGCTTAGTACCTATTCTCCTTTTCATTTGTCAGGAAATAAACTTTCGTTTGGATTATCCTTTTGAAAACATAACATTCAACTCACCTGAAGTATTTCAATCGGTGTTAAGAGTATCCTAGCTACATCTAGAGCTACATTTCCTTGTCCAATAACCACAGCTGTGTCTGTATTCAAATTCGGTTTCAACTGAAACAAATCATAGTAAAATTAGGGAGACCTTGCATTAAACAAATTTAGACTGAGAGTGTTCCTAACACATGCGCCTTTAAATAAAACTAATTCAGAGGAAAGGTCCAGTGTCATGTCTTCGGGTGAGCTGGATGATGATAATCCTACTTAATGCCCACCCTTCCTTAATGCCCACCCTTCCAGCTTGAGTTAGCATCATGCCAAAGATAATGCTTAATGCCCACGCTTCCAGAAAATTTGTAACATTGGAACTAACGTTGTGTCACCCAAGGGCTGGTAAAGTTTCAGTTTAACAGTACCTTTATTTGACTACACGATAATACAATGCCTATCATGAAAAAAAAAAGTGTCTGTTAATTATAGCAATTTCAACATAAAAATTGTAAACCAACAGATTTTGCAAAAATATATATAACAGCATAGTAGCAAGTATGAAATGTTTTGATAAAAACTTACAGTTTATCTGAATACCATCATTTCTATAACATTCCTTTGCTTCAAAAAACAACATAAAATACACGAATGCTTGATCACAACTAAATAAACTTGAGAGTCAAGCATAGCTTTGACAAAATGTGTGTAAGGTTATATATTTTGGATTGTTTATGGCTGAAATTTATACACTATATTTTCTTCTCCTTTTGCATTAACTTTTCAGAAAGTTCCCTTTTAGTTTTACTGAACTAGTTAGAACTGATAGTAACAATGATGAGGAAAGAATGGATGCTACTTATGAAGGCCACAAAACATTTTAGTATTAACCTGGAAAACAGTTTACAATGTTTGTCAAAGACTGGTTAGCATAAAAAGTAACACAGGAATGGTAAATAGGAGGTCAATCCACAAAATAGGAAGCACCCCTTAAATTCTTTCTGTGCTTTTATTGGAGGGGCTCTTTACTAAAGCAGAAAAGTAATATAATACCCCTAAACGCATGGATGATCAACAGCTGCATATTCTTGTACCAAACAATTACAGTTTAAAAATCTTCCTTGTTTTCTAGTGAATGGAAGGATTTTAAGCAACTAATTGTATGATGAACAATATACATGTGCAATATTCTCAAGCAAAGTATGCACGATCTTGCTGCACGATGCGAGCATGGGTAAACTAGTTATGAAATATGTTTTACAATCCACATCTTTTGTTTTCTTTGCAGGTTTGTAATCTGCCTTCAAGGCATCCGTCAATTTATGGAGAACTTTAAGTCCTGGATTTCTAAAATTTGACAAGTTTGATTAACTGAGCTACAATACTCTCTCTAAGATAGAGAGTCATGTACCCCTTAGGCAGGAAACCACAAATCAACCACAACCAGAGAGATATGGGTACTCTTTACCCATCTCATTATCAATCATCATTGTAGAATCTATAAATTCAAATCCGCAGACAGAAATTGATATTTGATATTAATGTAATTAATTGCCATCGGTTTTATGAAAAGATCATAAAAAGTTTTTAATTTTTTAAGTAGTCACCTCGCTATCTTGGGGAAGTCCATTGTACCAGCCAACAAAATTTCTTGCTGATATGACGCCCTCTGAGTCTTCACCAGGAATGTCAAGCCTCCTGTCACTTGCTGCACCATATGCCTAGAACAGAAATATGAAAAACAGAGATCATGATAAGCTACAAGCACTGAAAACCTCAAAAGTTTTCAAATTTACTTTTAGTAAGAACTTGAGCATGCAACCTCATATCTCTCCTAAGGTAGGAATATTTCCATTCTAAATAATATATTATAGTATCTGTTTCCTGAGGTTATTGACAAATAGATTCTTATTTAAAAGTCATAACAGCCAGCAATCTTCCTCTTGAAAGACAACCAGGCCATAAACTAAAGAAATCAGTCTAGCCTAGCAGTATTATGAATCATCAGAAACTACTAGAATTGACAACCTATGTATCATGTGCTTAAAATATGTTTCATCTGTCACCTCCAGTGCAGAATCCAGTGTTAGTGGGCTTGTAAGCTCCCCTCCACTGATTAGGACAAAATCTATAATTATACCCTTTAAGTAAGCCAACACTGGAAAACCTACCAAAGCAGCCTGCCAATGGTCGATAATATGTAAACTTTGGTTACTGATCTATCCTGTCAAACATTTGAGCTTTTAGAAAACATTGACTAGTCATGTACGTCTCTTCAACACTTCAAATGACAATTCCCATCAGCAGTCATGTCTATGTAGAAATAGCTGATAAGGCTTCATTACTAACATATTAACCATATCCCACAACATATACTCACTCCAAATAACTACTGCTATGATACATTAACATGCTATCCACTGCTAAGTCTTGCCTAAGAAACAATAACTTAACATTTATTGATAGCAGTATCAACCTCCTTGATGCTTGAAAGTAAGCATGGCTGGGTCTGTCTGATCTGAAAGTGCACAACACAGGCCTAGGCTAAATGTTAAAGTTTGAATTCGAAGTAACAGACTCTCCAAAGTTATCAATTAAAACAGCAAGCTAAAAATGTACATGAGGTTAAAGAGTATTTGAGTGCTGGCCAAATTTGTGGTACATATAAACAAATAGGTGTCTTATGCAATGATTCAATTAATAAATTCATGCCAGTTGACACATATTTGGCTCAGATCAGCAATAACTTACCAATACAACAGCACTATAGCCATTAAGCAGTTCTTTAACAGTGACATCTGTTCCAATGTTTATATTACCCAGGAAATTGCAGCGACCACTTTGAGCTAGATTTGTAAATTGGTTGACAACATTCTGAGTTGAAAATGAAATGTGAAAAAGAATGTTCGTAAATGAGACAAATGCTTAAATAGTAAAAAGACATCACCAAAAACAATGTTATATTTCTAGTTTAAAGATCTGATAGAAAATTGTAAGAAAAGAAAAGAAACAATACTAACAACATGACACAGACATACACCTCAACTGGTTGTTCCCATCTCCTCTGCAGTGATCAACCACAGAGTATTTGGATACATTGTTTATCTACACAAATAGAGCTGAATATGTACATGAGATCCACAATTCTGGCAGTGAAGGCTTGTGCAACTCATAACAACAAAACACTCGTAGGCTGAAGGAATATCCAAATGTATTTGGAAAACCATATGATTACCATACACACTGAACATGTTATAAATTTTGCAATGTGCAAAAGTACTCTATACAGAATTTCCAAATTCCAATGTTGTATGATCTATCGAGTGTTGAGCTTAATGCAAAGTCTTTCTGGTAAAATGAAGATTTTGATTCAAAGCTACATTGAGTTAAAAAAAAAATTGTTAAAACATTCTTGGAGACAGCTTCTTATGAATTTTATATAATAATACTTCTGCTTGAGCAAACTATTTATGCACAAATTACAGCATAAATATGATTGCATGGTGCTGTAAAGTACAGTCTGTGTGCATCTGTTTCAATGGTTAACATGGAGAACTCAATATAAGGTTATTCACCCCTTTGGTTGCTTCATCTCAATCACTCTCCACATGCACTTAATCTACGGTTAAGTTTCGCAGAATATCATTTTTTTTTTACTCTAAGACGGTTTTGCATGATCAATTCTGCCGATCTGTTCAGGATCTTTTTCAGTTCCTATGTTGTCGTGATTGGCACTTGACAAAGCACAAATTCACTTGTATTAATGTTTTTAGGTGTGAGCTATTGATAAACCAATATTGTGGAGTAGGTATTAGTAACACAGATCAGTTACTATCCTCCAGCAGGCAGGTAAGGGTTAACAAAGTCCACAGCTTTAAGGAGAGAGCAGAAGACCTTAAAATTGATATTCAGATCATCAAATCTCCCACTCAAAATATTTTTCTGTTCCAATTCATCTTCATATTTAGGAGCATAATTGAATTAACCACTGGTTGAGAAACAAGAGGGGAGAGTGTAAGTTCTGCTCAAACTAACATAAAACTTTCCCCATTTTATTATTGCAGTCTCTGAGGCTATTTTTGAGACAATTTTGCCCCTGGGCTTAGATTAAGTATCACTCTGTTGAGTTGCGAGGGTTGTTACCCTACATGTCATGAATTTTAAACTTCTAATTATGGTTTATAATGCTATGTTGTACATGACTGAGACAGGCATAGACCAATTCAAGCACACAATGAAATGGAATGAGGTCTCTGCTTCAATTTTACAGATGGAGAATGAAATACACCAACAGAAACTTGTAATCTCTTGTAAGTTCGAAGGTTTTGAAACACAGCTGAAAATGTCGACAGCCTGCATTTGTACACTAACTTAAATGAGCACTTGGGTGGTTTATGCACCAAGCAAAGTGTTTGCTAACTTTTTAAATGCCTAACATTCAAAGAAAGCTGACATAGAAACATGTATTCCTTGAGTATTGGTACTTTGAAAGTACTGAAGGTTATATTAGATCCACCAAGAAATAAGGAACAAATTAACTGCTTCTAGCTTGACAGTCTATGTTCATGAATTTTCTCTGTACAAACACTTTTAACAGCCAATGTTTCGTTTGAATTTAAAAAAGATGGTACCATAAAGCTCTACAGGGTTCCAAATTTAAATATCACTTTAAACATAAAAAGAGATGAAAACCAAATAACACTTCATACTGCTATACTGCAATAGAATCTATTCAAAGACAAACTGATACCTTGACTTCAGGATGGTCTGGTGCAACACCGTACCTCACGAGCCCAAATGGAACAGGTAACTTCTCTAAGATATCCACTGTAACATTTGGATTATTCTACAATGAAAAACATTCCCAGTAAAAGAGATAATTGTTATGCAAATACAATCAACAGTTTACTTTAAATTTTAAGTTTTAAATTTACTCAACAAACTTGATTTCAATTGAATGGTTCAAAATTATCCACATACATAAGATAACAGAATGACTCAAGAGTTTTTAAGTGTTGGTATATGTTTCTCCTACAAAAATGATACAATGTAGAGAACCGTCTGCTAGCTCTATCAAGCATTTACACAGCATGAAAACAAAATAGTTAATGGATAAATTTCACCATCATTTCGTCCTTGACAAAGAATGTAACAAGTTGCTTAGTCATTTCTTGGGACCATAACATTTTCAGTATTGATTTTGTCTTTCTTGTCAGGAGTTGACCTAATGGTCTGTGTGCTGAACTCAGAGGTTTGTTGATATAAAGGACAAACCTGAACCAGGCTGTTTAAATGTAGTGCACTGATTTACAAATCAAGATTGTTTTGATGCATAAGTCATCCTTCAATGAATGGGTGTTTTGATAATACTTGACAGAGGACCACAGAATGGAGTTCCACTCGGGTGGATTTAAAATCGAATATATTCAAAAAGAAAAGTATATACATGAGGCAGTGTTTACACAATCTTTCTGATTCTACCTTGGTATTTGTAGGCCTGATGGTAAAGTTGTGATGAAATACATAAATATTAAAAAACAAATAGATTGTCATGGATAGTCAGTTTGTTTCCCATTCAGTAAAGTCGCAACCATAAAAGCAATGTGTGGGTTTTTGCAACATTGTTTTATTCTTTATTTGTTTTATGTTGAGAAAGAGGGGGGGGGGGGGGAGACGTAAACAAGACCTTCAAATTCTATGGCCAACAAACATGACGCTTTTTTTCTTCTCATTTCAAATATAATCATCATAGCAAAGATAACGCAGGTAGTTAGTAGGGGATGCACAAAATGATATAGCTGCATTATTGCATACAGAAAAGGAAATGCCATTAACTGGACTATCTGTTTTTTAACTTTAAGCCTTGATCAATGAAACCACTTTTGGTGAACAAATGATTTCATGTGTACAGTCTTACCTTTAATAGTGATTGTGCAGTGTAAAATCCAGCTGGACCACTACCAACAACACAAACACGGAAGCTGCTGTCTTGCTGAGATGAAAGGAATCGGACATGTCCAGTTGGTTTTCTCCATTGACATTTGTGTAAGGACTTATGCATTACAGAAGCTGTAGAAATAACAAGAATTACATCTACAGAATTTGCCACTAATTGGTGATGTGAAGAGATAAATTAACAGACTAAACAGAAATCTTGTGTAAATTCATTACTGGCGCAATACACCAGATTTAACTAGAACAGTCTTCCTCCTTCTATACAGTAACCCCCATTCCCTCACTTTTCCCTTCCCCACATCTCAACATTTAAGGTTTACCCACCTTGTCACCATTGATTACCTTAGTGAATGATTAATTTAAGTACTGCACTGTGTGCAACTTTCATGCTTTATCTCCAGTCTTGTGCAGAAATTCTCGTCTTGAATGCCTTCACATTTAAAGTTACGAGTGTGCAAAGGGAGAAGTAAGCTTACAAACTGCATATGTAAGGGGCATACATTGTGAGTTAACAAGCTGAGAAGGAAGCATGCAAATTAGTACTTCCAATTATTTTTCTTTCTTTTCTTGGGGGGGGGTGGGGGTTCATAAATAAAATTATTAAATTTGTTATCCTTGAATAGAATTTTTTTTATCAAATGTTTACCAATCAACTAAATTGATATTAGTATGTTCATTAATCCTTTCTCCCCTTGGAGACTTACAGTCATTCACTGAAAATGCACAAAATTTGGAAAAAAATCAGAATTAAGGATCCCAGCGTGACTAGCAAGGCTCTTTCCCCCTCCCACACATTTATAACTGTTTAAATAATTTTAAACTGAACCTTTTTCAACCCTCCCCCTTCCCATTCATTACACTTTCAATCCCTCTTGTCTTGTCATCAATTTCTCATTTACATCAAGCTCTTTTAAACAACATTGACTTACTGTATACACTCTTTCTCATCTGTCACATATGCTCTCCTCTATTCCCTTTCTCCCTATTTTTCTTTCTTTTTCTTCGTTCCCCACCCCCTTTCCCTTCTTTAGGCTCTCTGTAAAGCCCCATTCCTCCTACCATCCCTAATAGTTTCAAGCCCCGTAAATCATACAGTACTGCCAATTTAATTCTCATATTCAGGCCCTCTCATACCCCTCCTATTCCATCCCTATCCACCCCCCCCCTTCTCTCCCCTCCACATTTTGACTTCCACGTACACTTCCTTCCATTGTTATTCCAACAACCATCAAAATAAAGTCCCATAAATATACTGCCTATATTGAATATATGCTATCTGGTTACAGCATCAGCTCGTTTTCAAATCCTCCGACTTCACAAATTCTTTGTAATCAACCAATAGTCCCCTCTTCCCAAGTTCACCCTCTTAACAATAGGAATTAAAACTTTCTTGTAAACAGAATAACATCTAGCAATTCAACATGGTGGAAATGATAAGCCTTATTTTGGCCACTCACTTAGCATGCAAGCCAGTAAACAAGCCTCTTATTGGCTAACACCTTGAACTGAATTTTTAAATCATGTTGTTGTACTCTGTAAAGTCAACACTGCAAATGTATGTGGTCTTCCACTGCCTTTTACACTGCTAATTGATATCATACATATTTCACTAGCATGTTAAGTTGGCTTTTCTGGGAACTCTGCTGGGCCTACATGCCACAGTACTAGTAGACACTTCACCAATGGCTAAGGATATTTGTAAATTGTGTACATGTGTGGTATCAGAATGAAGTGCTTTGTTGATTAATCAGTACTTGAAGACTAAGAATAATTGGACATTAAGTTTATTAGACTTGTAACTTTACAGTATGCATTAACTTCAAATTGACAGTCAAATCGACAGTAAATATGAAATTTGTAAATGTTTAGGTTAGCAGATCTTATGTATACTGATAATATATCAATTAAATCTCTAAATTGTCAGTTTCAAGTAGAGAATGTGTGTATTTACTGACATTCAATATTGACAGTTTGGGATTAGGGGGTAAGGTACTGTAGTCTTGCCTTTTTATGGTCAGTCCTATTCACCAGGCAGCCATATGGCTATGGAATCAAGCAATCATTATAAGACTGGCTGTTGCACAAGCATGGAATAACATGTTAGGAGTCATATTTTAGTTTTTTAAGGCAAGTTCAATAGAACTGTTATAATTATTCATGACATTCAGCAATAGTTAACAGAGGGATAGTGGTGTGAATGGTATACTCCAGATGAATGTGCAGGGATTATAAATATCTAAAGTTACTATCCCTGCCCCATCTCCCCCTCCCCCCCCCCCCAATAACTTCTACTTCCATCAAATCATGTTGCAATGATCTTGCATCAATAAAATGTTGTGTTTAGCAGAATTTGTGTAATTTCAACATGAATTGTTCCAAGAACAAGCTGTATTCAGTTTAACTTTGAAAGTTGTACGAAAGAACTTCAAAGAAGGTCGAAAACACCTATCATACAGCTCTATATCCTTCACATGAAATACCAGAATAGAGTATATTTCTTCCCAAATATATCTATCTGACAAAAAAGTTTGTCCACTAAAACAATGCACTAGTAAACCTAAAAAAAAGGGATTTCAAGTTCTTTGCTTGGACCAAGAAATGTGAAAGAAATCATTTTAGCCAAGTTCTCCAGACTTTTGAAAATATGAATTCTTAACTTGTGATTTACTGGGGCATTCCTGAAGCTATATTCTAACTAACTACTTATGTAACTGCAGTTACCACATGTGGTACAGTATAATATATAAGAAAATCAATGATAAACATAGTAATCACAGTTTTATATACTGTAGGGTGGTAACTTTATGATGGCAGCTAACATAAAATGTTCTCCATACATAATTCACAGACCTAAGCTATAGCTTATTCTATGCAATATTGTGTAGTGGCATCTTTATGACTGCTACTGTCAGGGCAACTTTTTGAAAATGGTGACTTTGTATTAAGTCTGTCTTACACCACATTTGAAGAAATTTTGTTTTAATATTTCCCCACAGGTTTAATCGAAGTATTTCTATGCAAATTTTGACAGAAGAAACAACAACAGTATGACTATGAAAAGCAGTACCTTGAAGTTGAAGTGACAGTTTATGTTAGCGATACGCAATGCCTGGTATGATCGTCACATGTGACAGTTACTTACAGTTGTAAGACAGTTCAGCAACACGGGCAAGTGGTAATGGGAATGTGTTTCAAACTTTCCTTAGTATTGTTACTAAAATTAATCTGTACCTGTTTATGTAAGTCTTCCTGATGTTCGAGAGGTAGTGCTAGCTCTAATCTAACTTAAGCCTAGGCCCTAGCTGTGTAGCATTAAATTATTCTGGGCTAGCCTAAGCCCTAACCTTTAGTTATGGCATGCAATCTTTAAACTACTGGGTTACCGTCGCATGATTTAACGGCCTGCTACAGCTTGAGTTGCGTCAGTGAATACACAGGGACGAATATTGTCACATGAAAGTAAAATAACTCTTACTCTCAACGTTATAGTCTAACCCGTCCTGATCTTATTTGAGATGGAATAACGCAGAAAATATTTCGTGGAAATGGTACTAACACTTTGAAATTTGGTTCAGGTATAGGAGATGGCACAACCGCAAACCATCCGACCTTATCATTTTAAGGCAAAGCATCATTAAAACATGGGAACCAGAAAAGGAACTTGAATAGGTTTGATCCTAGGTAACGTTGAAGTAAGAAATCCGTAGGTGAAGCATTTATCTCGTGAAAGTGATTGCATTACAATTTAATTATTTCAACAGCGCGGTCGCGGGCACACACAAAATAGTTAACCTGTATCTCACCGGCACCGTGAAAGTCACAACATGACATGCTAGTTAAACACTGACCGAATTTTGTTGACACATTATTGTGTACAGTTATGGTCAGTACTCGTGTTTTCTTAGGCGACATGCGTACGCATAGTTGACTAGTTGTTGTTTCGTCCCAAAATGTTCAAACAGACATCAATTTGTCGAATTCTGTCTATAAAAGGAACGGTTGCAAGTGCAACTATAGATCGTTATTTTGCCATTCATCATCAGCCGTCTGGTAAGCCGGGGTCATACTACAGCGATATCTGACCAGAAACTGATCCGACATAAAACCGCTCCTGTAAATCGGATTCGGGGAATAAGTCACACTACAGCGAAATTTAAACGCAGTGTGCATTCTAGGTAGCAACATGTGTGCGCGCCTACGACTGTACGTACGTCAATGCAACTCAGTTATTAAGTGGGAAACATGGCAGTCGATGAAATGGACGAAGAGATGATCCTCTATCAATAATGGAGGAGGAAACGTGAAAGATGTCCCAGATTGTGGGAACATGAAAATCATTTGAAATGAATGAAATGGTGGAGGAGCTTGGCAAGTACCACAGTCTGGTAAGAGAACTGTCTAGTCACAAGGACAAGTTCTACAACTACTTTCAGCACCAAACACCGCCTCCTTCAAGTTAATGCTGGGAAGTCAGCAGCACCATTAGCCAGCTTGGAGGACTGCACGTCAACAGCCACATCAGGGGCGATTTGTGCAGTATCACACCAAGACCAAGACTTTAGAATGAACCAGGACCAGTTAACCACAATTTGGACCTATGCTAGTACAAGTTGATCTCAAAATCAGGTGATGCAGCTCTGAAAACAAATTTCTGCTCTTCAAAGATTGTCGATTTGTTTAAGGTAAGCAAGCGTTGATATTGATGTAATGAAGTCTACTTAAGGCAAAACTTGCTGCTTTGAGAACTATCTTCGCCATTGCGTAATATTATCAAACGATATCTGGGAAGTAAGCCTAAGTCTTAAAAGACGAGAGATTGAACAGTGTAACATGGAGGGCTGGAGATCTGCATTCAAACTCAGAGTCTACCCCTAAAACAAGGTAAATTGGCCGACCTCGTTTAAAATAAATGTGATCTGCCAGTATAAAAAGTTAATATGGCACTGTGTCAGACCTTGCTAAGTCTGTGGTATATCTACTGTATATTTTACTGAATACATGGACTCGAGAGAAGACACTAACACATATTTAATAGAAATATAAGAATGACAGAAATGGAATAAATAATATCAGCATTATAAGAAATATGATACCGATCCGCTTCTTCAAATTGATCTGCTGATATTTTTTATACAATTAATGGAAATGAATGCTCATATTCAAGGCTCTGGGGGTTAATCTAACATTTTGATTTCTACTCTGTGAATGATCTGATGAATTTCAAATTTAATTTCTGATTGGAGGTGCACAGGGAACTTACGCACTGTGCATGCCATTGATTGAAGAAGTGATCGATATCATCTTCCTTAGTCAGATGTTGCCTTTTCTCTTTAAAATATTCCAGGATAAAAGAATCTGTCTCCTGATTTTGCTTCTTCTTTGTGCGGATAGGTACCTTGGGAGATGGAATGCAGGGTGATTGGCCTGGTGAATTACTCCCACATGCTTCCTCTAAGACCATATCCAGTCCTGCAGTAGTGGATTGCATGTGAAATGTAAGATGTTCCACAGATCTATCATCTTCCACAAGTTCTGAATGGAAAAAAAAATAAATAAAATACTTTGCAGATTTCCATGAATCCAATACAAGATGAGAACTGCAAACACTTGTTTCAATGTTAACTGGTAATTAAAATTCATCTCATGTTGGGTAATAGTAAGTCAATAATCATTATTGCTCTTCTCTTTGATAATGCGTTGCAATGATTTATTCTTGTTGTTTAAGGAAAGGCAATAGGAACTGCAGGACATTAGCGTATCTGAATTTTTTTTATTTTCCTGCATTTGTCCCCAGACTTGTGGCCCTTCATTTTTTTATTTTAGTTATTGAAGGAATTACAGAAGTTCATCCACCTTTTCTGCGCTGCCTCCCCATTTAAAAAGAATAAATAGATATTTTACTTCAAAGTAACATAATTAGAACAATGAATTTTTGTATTGTTGTCTTTCAATTGGTAGGTTTTTGGCTACAGGAGACTTGTACAAGTCGTTTGGATTCAGTTACAGGGTTGGAAAATCCACCATAGTTGGCATAGTTCCAGAGACGTGCGAATACTCTGGAGGAAGTTACAATCACTGTACATGCCGGTTCCAAACTAAGAGAAAGGATTGGGAGACAACAGCGGAAGGATTCCTCAATAGATGGCAATTTCCAAACTGCATTGGTGCAATTGATGGCAAGCATGTGGTTATCCAGGCACCTACAAACCGGCAAACTACAAACACACTTTTTCTGTAGTTCTCATGGCTATAGTTAACCACATGTACTGTTTAACTGTCATCGATGTTGGTGCTTTTGGATCATGTAGTGATGGAGGGATTTTTGCCAGGAGCCAAATAGGATAGCAAATGGACAGCAATGAGCTGAATGTACCTCCAAGCCAACAGCTCCCTGGAGCTCCTGAAATAGGAAAGCTACCTTTTTGTGGTTGTCGGTGATGAAGATTTCCCATTGAAAATTAAATTAATGAGGCTTTATCCTGGACAACACCTTTGTAAAGGGAAGAGAATATACAATTATCGCCTTTGACGGGTCAGGAGGGTCGTAGAGAATGCCTTTGGAATCCTTGCAGCCCGTTGGCGGATCTACCAGAGGAGGATTCAGCTGCAACCACACAATGTGGATAGACTTATTAAAGCTACTTGTGCCTTGCACAACTTTCTACAGAAAACTTCACAGTCCGCACAGATGACCCAACAAATGAGATTGTAAACGCTCAGGAGAGTGCAGTCAGTTTGCAAGACATGCAAATGAAAGGTTGCCATGCTAGCCATGAGGCTATAAATACAAGAGAGAAGTTCCAGCATTATTTTAATTCAGAAGCTGGTTCTGTACAGTATGATGGCAGAGGTCATCATGCTTTGGCAACGTTTAAAATACAAGTACTGTTAAAATTGAGTAATTTTCACTGTCATATATCACCATTTACAAAGTTAACTTTATCCTTTATTGAAGGAAGGTGTGGTGAGATGGGAAAGAACAGTTTATCTTTCTATTTTTTCTTTCCTTTTCTTTCTTGAGGGTGACAGTGGCACTAGATTCACAATTCTGTCAATAGATATTAAAATGATTACACATTTTGGATGCTTACTCATTCTTTCCTCTGTCGTGCTCAAAGAATTACACTGCAGATTAATTATTCATAAAAATCAACATATGATTGCCAATGTGGCAGTAGATACTAAGGCCATCTTCCTGTTCATTTTCACTCTCTTGGCACTAGATTCACACAATTCTGTCAATAGATATTAAAATGATTACACATTTTGGATGCTTACTCATTCTTTCCTCTGTCCTGCTCAAAGAATTTCACTGCAGATTAATTATTCTTAAAAATCAACATATGATTGCCAATGTGGCAGTAGATACTAAGGCCATCTTCCTGTTCATTTTCACTCTCTTGCAAACATGGCTTGACATAGTGTTACCCTCACTTTTTCGAGTCCCAATTAAACCATACCTCCATCATATTTGGAACAAAATCCCTTAGTACTACTACAGTACTACTACTAGCACAACTTCGTTCTATCAACACTGTGTAAAACATTATTAAACATTCCTTCACTAGGCCTAACTTCTACAATATCTCCGCCATTTCAAGGCTTGACTTGTCAAGTTTTTCGGGAGTGTTTGATGACATTATACTCAAAAAGTGTAATGTTCGATAGGCCTACCCTGGTCTTAGCGAAAGTAAAATATACAGTTTAAACATGTACAGAGAGCAAATTCCACGAAAAGCAACAAACTTCACTTCGAGTTTGACTCGGCTAGTCCTAGGCTGCGTAAATTGGAAAACAACTTTTCACGATTCCCTCAATAAAACAGTGACTTTGCCTGCCATAACCACAAGCTTAGAATGATTACTTCATGAAAGGTTGCAAGTTTATGTCGAATTTTACTGCGCAGCAGCAAACAGACGCAATGTTGTTGGTCGGCCCGAGGATGAAGGTCATAAAGTATATAGTACTAATTAATTTAATAGCATAGCTATCGCAATACAATACAATAAAGCCTATATTCCTAGGTATAACAAAATATCAGACTACACTAAAATGCATAATATGCGAGTTCATATGCGGGGTTTTCAAATCACGAAAACCACTCATACCGACGTGTCTCCCAATTGAGTCCCATGTGTCTCTCTTCCGGGTAGAATCCTTAAAATTCTTGTCAGTTTTGTCATATAGTGAGGGATTCAACCTCACAAATTCAATCAATTTCTCATTTTCCTCGCCCGCCATAATGATCGGTAACTAGTTAGGGCCTTACAAAGTTGTGACGTCATATATAAACAAAGGCGCTGATTGGATAAAACTCAGCAAAACTGAACGCTGATTGGACAAAATCGGACAGACGTCCGATAAAAATCGCCCTGCTGACCAATCATAATATATAAATCGGTTCGGACTACTTTATCGGAAGACTATCCGGACCGATATCGTTGTAGTGTGACCGTCCTAATAGGAAACCCACTCTTCCGATTTTTTCGGCAAATCGGATTCGGATCCGATATCGTTGTAGAGTGACAGTCTGGTATTCCAGCTTAGTTATAGATGCAGTACTCTAATTTCAACCACCGTTCATATTTACTACAAATGGGTACAACATTTTGATTTTCATAAAGTGCTTCCTAAAATGCTTCCCAAATTACAGCATCTACTACTTGCATTTGTTTTTATATTATTCGAAAGTTATAGGACCAAAATTTGAGAGGCAATTGATCTCAAACTTTCGACTTATTATCTTCTAACAGATTTTCTATTACGGTTTGTTTTTTATATTGTAGTTTCTACAATTTAATCATAAACTGCTGTAGCTTGAAATCTCGGTGTTTCATCGAAAAAGAAACTCTTTATACTGTGAGAGATATATTGGGTTGTAAAGTTTGCAACGATCAAAAGCTTTGTTCGCCTTTATCTTCTTCCAGTACCCTTAAACATGAAGTTGAAATCAATGAATTAAACTAGTCGAAACCAAAAATACCCCAATTCTATCGAGTTATTTCTTGCTAATTGTGTGCTTACGTAGTTGTCTACGTAGAAGGCCGGAAGCTTAAAAGTGCCATCAACATAAGGAAACTTTGCCACAATAAGTCAACATTTTGCAGTAAATTGTTTAGATAACAAGATAATATCTTATCAACAAGGGCGGCGGAACCGGGGTGACACAGGGGCACGTGCCCCCACTTTTCCTCAGGTTAAAAATGTGCCCTTTTTCTACATAAAAATTGTACTTTTGATCACCTTATTAGGTCAGCGATATTTCAGTAAGAGATCTAATCCTAATTTAGAACTATTAATGAATTTCATATATCATCAAACTATGCATTTTGTAATTTTTGGGGGCCACTAATATCATCAAACTTCTGTCTGCTCAATAACGCAAAAGCAGCCGAGAACTTACTAAGGTGCATCGACATACCAAGTTAGAGATTCATAAAGCTAGAATTATTGAGCTAATTTTCCGCCTGTTGACTTCAACTGGCCTTTGACCTCATACACAGTGTAGCACTCATTATGGTGTCAAAATAATGTATAGCAACCAAGGTGTTGTATATGCACGCACACACACACGCATACACGCACACCCAACCACACAAGCAAACAACCATATCAAAAGTTAAGTCAAAATGCTGGGATACTTTATTCTCCTTTAGCCTCCAGCTGTCACATTTTCTGCCAGCCAGATATTCCCTTTGAGAGTTAACCATGCTTATCTATAAAACATAACAAATCAGCGAATCTGTAAAATGACACTCAGCTTATCAATCAAATCTGTTTCTTATCACTTACAGAAACTTACATATATTTTATTTATTATTTTTTATGTATCTATAGATGTGATAATGCAATGATCAGTCTGGGTGAGTCAGCGACGTAGCCAGGAATTTGAAAGGGGGGAGCACTTTTTGCGACTGATATGGATTTTCAAAATTGTAGGCACGACTATCTGAGCGGAGCGCCACCATCGGTTGGCGCGGAGCGTACAAGAAAATTTTTGGTTTTACAAACCCCCCAGATGGCCGGAAACGGCCCTTCCCGAGTGTTCATTCTGGTTCCATGGCCTCTTGCTAACTCGAGACACCTCATTCAATATCACTTTTAAACCAAAAAACAAACGAGTTAAAATAGTACGTAATTCAATACTACATAATGTTCGGTATTTAAAATTAGCAAAGTACATGTACAGCGTAGTCTTACTTTTCAACTGCTGATACTTGTAGATACATATATAGATAGGCCAGAAATGTCTTTGATACAACTATAGCCAGTAATTGTCTTTGATACAACTGTAAATGTTTAAGTTAGCCTAATATTAGAGAAGGCGAGAGCTATCCGGCGATTGCCATCTGATGCAAATTTCTCAACTGTTTTCTCAACTGAAATATTTTCTGCGTAAACGGGTTCTTAACTAGATGTTAAAAAAACTGACAAGATCGGATTCTAGATTTTCGGCGGGTAGAGTGTTGAATGAAACGGCACGCGATAGAAATGACAGCCTAAATTAGAAGACTAGGTCACCTAATTTAGCCATATTCTTGCTACGTTCATTTCAATAGTTATTCCTGTCTGGACTCTTAAACTCGTCCGGCAACCTTATGGATTTGAAATATGGATGTTTTTAAAATAGATAACTTGGCCAAAACAAGTGTGTAGGCCCGGGTCTACAGTGCTACGTATACTGGCTACGCCCCTGATCACGGATATCATATTATCAGCAGATTTTGTTTCCTGTTTGAATTCTTCTACATGTTCTTTACATAATATATCAGAAAGACAAACATAGTGCTCTTTTACAATTTTTCCAGTAGGATGATTCTTGTTTATTGTCCAATGTCTGGACTTTAATACATTTGACGAACTTAACTGATGGACAATATAAACTTTCATATTTTGTAATATAGCCAGATATGCAGTGGCCT
Organism: Apostichopus japonicus; assembly: GCF_037975245.1. NCBI lineage: Eukaryota > Metazoa > Echinodermata > Holothuroidea > Aspidochirotida > Stichopodidae > Apostichopus > Apostichopus japonicus. The sequence continues at coordinate 26,175,017 of NC_092579.1, forward strand.
AAAAACAAATATCGTTATCGTTAACAGTGTAATCATTATTTAAAGGAAGTGCGTATCACGTACGATTGCTATAGCTTAGCTTCATAACATGCTGTTCGTGCACAACTTAGGACGAATCATAGAAAGGATGAGAACGAACGTTGTCGACGTTGTTGTGCATACGGTTCGTGACATTCCATAGAGTGCGGTTATGTAGGCAATATGTATTTTATTACGCAGTAGCCAACTGTAGGCTTGTAATAGGCTATAGGCTAAATTTAGCTAATTGCATCTGCCAAACTAAGTTAGTAGTTGAATCAGTAGGCGTGAATGTTACTACGATTATAATCGAGTTAACGGAGCTGACGAGTATTCAAGATCAAAAGAGCACTGACAAAATACCATGCTAAAAAACAACAGTTTAAAAAAAAAATCGACACTGAAAGGGGGGGGGGGAGCGGTCGCTCCCCCTGCTCCCCCCCTGGCTACGTCCCTGGGGTGAGTTCATATGTGTGATGTTGAAATTACGTAATAAATCTTGTTGCACCTTCCAAGTAACAGTCCATCCGATTAACTTTGGACGGTCTTTATAACCATGGTATAAAGTTATCAACATACATATGATATAACAAGCATGGTAGTAGGTTATCTCATTGGGTAGCGTGGGTGGCAAAGGGAGGTAGATGGGGGGGGGGCCTTGTAGCAATGACAGAAAGCATAATGATAGGATGATCATTAACTTAAAGATGAATTTGCTGGTATTGATTTGAGCATGCCTGTCAATTACGGATAAACGTCAACCGCGAATTGGTTTAAATCAGGCTTGTCCAACCTTTTGCAGAGGAGGGCCACATGGAATGATTATGATGAAGGCGGGGCCCGCATGAACCCTACGCTCGATTTTTCGATTTCTTTTTTGCGCGAAGCCTAAGGCAACAAAATGTGAGCACTGCGCGCGGAGCGCACTGATATATTTTCCTTCCTGATAAAACAGATGAATAAAGTCCAGCCCCCCCCCTCCCCTCTGCTGAGAGAGTGTCACACAAACTGACCTGTATTCAGATTTTTGGACCCAGAAGGTTCTAATGATTGATTATAAAGCTTCAAATTGTCATCAATAAATCTGCTCACTAAATTTCACACCGTAGAGCATCTCCGGCGGGCCGGACGCAACCCTGCGGCGGGCCGGACTGTGGCCCGCGGGCCGTAGGTTGGACAACCCTGGTTTAAATGAACCTTAATATGCATTTTGTAATTTTTGGGGGCCACTAATGTCATTTCGGGGGGGGGGGGGGGGGTAAGTGGAGGGCAAGACATTTGACTGGGGCTCCCACTCCCTGCCCCCCAAGGGTTATGCCACCATATACGTCCCAGACATTCCACCTGTGGACTGGACAGAAAAATGTCAAACGTAGAATTCACTGTTGAAGCCAAAGAGAGTTGTAAAGCACATACATGATAGTAGAAGACAGTGATGTTATCATTTAATCATGAAGTTTAATATGTCAATCCTGTTTGTTAGATGAAATATAACTAAACTAATAAATCCTTACCCTGTGTGAATGCTCTCCTAATTGTTCTTAAATTAACCTTGAAGGAAAGCTGGGTAAAACATGCTACCACCACCACCACAAATTCACATTGAACCCCCCTCACACTCCGCCCCCCCCTTCTCCGGCCCGTCAACCCACCACAGAATAAACTGAATGGGTTTGTCCATACCCACCAATATACCAAACATCCTACACAGCATAATAACGTTAAACTCTTATTTACATGTAGTATAAATTTTACTTCAATAGATTACAATTAATAGAAGACTGCTCTAGCTGTTAATAACTTCCGATACCATACTATCAGCTCTAATATTTGTGATATACAACATGTAAAAACTCTAAAATAAGATAGATAATTTGTTTTCTTTCAAAAATCAACTCCATGAAGGTATGTCTACAACCAAGGGCGGCGACATCAAAGGGCACTTTGCAGAAATTCGATTGGACTGATGCAGCCTTATATTTAGTACCCTTTATAACTCTCATTTGCGTATACACATTACTCCATCAACGCCCCCCCCCCCTTCAAGGTAAATATGCATACTAGCACTGCAATATCAAATGTGCAAAATGGGAAACAAGGAACAAGTTTTCTTTTGAGACAAAACGAGGTGAAATCATGCTAGTTGCTAAAGTAGGAATCTTCCGAATTATACTTTATTCTTGTTAATATCTTAACAAATTTTTTCCATTCGAAATAGCTTTGAGTTTGACCCACAGAAATTCATTAAAAGTCAGGGGCGTAGCCAGGATTTGCAAAGTTGTATGCACGACTATCTGAGCGGAGCGCCACCATCGGTTGGCGCGGAGCGTACAAGAAAATTTGTGGTTTTACAAACCCCTCAGATGGCCGGAAACGGCCCTTCCCGAGTGTTCATTCTGGTTCCCTGGCTGCTTACTTGAGACACCTCAATTTTTATGTAGAAAAAGGGCACATTTTTAACCTGAGGAAAAGTGGGGGGCCACGTGCCCCCTGTGCCCCCCCGGTTTCGCCGCCCTTGTCTACAACTACTGACATTAGGTTCAGTTACAAGCACTGTATTAGACATAAGAAGCTGCTAACATCGTATGCTTTATGCCAGGAAGATTATTGAAAACACTTGTGAATTACAAACTATGTACAATAAAGGTTAGTTTGTCACTGTCATGCAACAACTACCAGGACATTATACTAATTGCCATTCATAGATACATCCATTAAACCTGATGAAACATTAACCTATAGCAACCTATATGTAACATATTCATGCACTGGGAAGTAAAAGTAGATATTGTAACAGGCAGCATTTATCAGTCAATGTTCAACAGTAATGAATTTCAAGTATTAGACTCTGAGCAAGATTGGTAAGTAATTTTTTCATGATGACTTTCCACATCAATCACAGGTATGAGAGCCCTCGGCTAATTATTCAAACTTTTGTTTCTGGTATTCATCTGCGGGTGGCGCCGTCTGCAATGTAGAGAAACATAGAAGGGTAAACAAGATAAATCTAAGACTGACAACCTTATCTCAAGCAACTCAAAGCTTTCAGATACAAGTATGATTGAGGCTCAATGTACTACACAGGGCAAGTAAATAGGAACACAGTTATCCAACTCATTCATAGATTACGCTAGCATTTAATTTCAATCATTTCACATGGTTCTATTTATTTCTAAGGTTATACAAACATTTCACTTCTGAAAAATAACGGATGGTGTCATCCGTGTGTGACATCACAGATTATAGCATAAATCAGTGTACACACTTCCAAATGAAATGAATAAATTTCAACCTTTTATACCTCAAGTCCTTGACAACAGAACAACTTATGAAGATGGGAGTTGGATGTTTGGACCAATGGACGTCCATTGTTTTACAAGCTCTGTGTTATGTGGAACAGGAAACACATTCTCATGTAAACTATACAGAGTCATCATGAAAATGAGTAAACAACAACCTCTGACAATTGACACTCCCTTTAAAAAGTCTTACCACTCATATTGCATCTATTTAATGGAACCCCGACCCAACCATCATCATGGCTGATGTGACAGAGGTCCTTGTGCAGAACAAGTCTTTCAAACAGCCAAGAAATTCTTGTTCCGTTTGAAAGATACGCTAGATTTAAAGTAGTGTCTGGGAGCTGTCAATTTGTAAACCTGTGATGTTAGTGACACTAGGATCTGAAACGTTTCTCCTTGGTTTTCTTTCATATTTTCAAGACAGAATTTTAACACTGTTGAAACTGAAACTAATGCCATCATTAGGCCATGATAAGAGGAGCAATGTTTTAGCATAAGCATTGGCAAAACCCATGTCCATTACAGAAAATAAAAATTGTCAAAAACATTTTATTTTTTAAATTATGCACATGAGGCTTGATGATGTCATATTTAGACTTGATCAAGTCTTCAGCCTTGTGAAGAACCTTTATAAATCATTGATATCTCTAAAATGGAATAAATTTGTTCTTAGCTATTTGGGGAAGTTCACTCAAACTAGAGCAGCAATACTGCTGAATCTCAGTACTCTTATAACAGTACATTGTAGTTCCATGTAAGACCACATAGTGACACATATACTGTACATTATACTGTACATTTACTGTACATTATACTGTACATTATGCTGTACATTACACTGTACATATACTCAACATAGTCATACATATACTGTACATAGTCATACATATACTGTACATTATACTGTACATATACTGTACATTATACTGTACATTATACTGTCCAATATACTGTATATGTACTGTTCATATACTGTACATTATACTTTACATTATACTGTATATATACTGTACATTATACTGTACATATACTTTACATATATACTGAACATTAAACTGTACAGATACTGTACATTACACTGTACATAGTGACACATATACTGATCATTATACAGTACATATACTGTACATTACACTGTACATATACAGTACATAGTGACACATATACTGTACATAGTGACACATATACTGTACATATACTGTACATTATACTGTACATATACTGTACATTATACTGTACATATACTGTACATTATACTGTACATATACTGTACATTATACTGTACATTATACTGTACATACACTGTACATAATGACACATATACTGCACATTGTACTGTACAATATACTGTACATATACTGTACATTGTGACATTCATGCCATCTTCCAAATTTGATGTAGCTTTGACTAATGCACTAATAAGCAGTCCAGACCCACCATATATCCTATGCAAATACTTTCCAATTCATGGCATACAGGAATGCCGAGACAACTATGAACTTCAAAAACAAAGGCCAAATCTAATTTGAATATAGAACTAACGTTGGACAAGGGGCTATAGTTTGCTGTCACAATCTTGACAGGACCCTATACACAGATAAACCCTGTCTATAATCTTTGATATATGCCAGTATGGAAGAGTTGGCTGCAGTGGGTCAGACCTAGATAAATATGCCTGTTTGATTTGATACAGTTAGTGGTGAAATACCGAAAATTACATCTGATCTTAACAATTTAGCCAATCAAGTATAATTGCATGCATGCTCCAGATATGAATGAATGCAGATTCTGTAGAGAAACATGCAGATTGTACTCAAGAGGATAGATTTCAAATAAGTAATAAGACAGTCGTTTGAAATGTACTCGTCTCTTAGGAGTTGTTGTGTGTCATGGAGCAGTACTGCCAGTGACGCTAGTAACCAGCATTTTAGAAAAGAGATTAAAAACATATCTGCACATAAAAGGTGTCTTCCTGACTGATCATCACTGTCAAAATGAGTTACTTTCAATTGTCATTTCCTGACAAACTTTCGCAACATTTTATGAATCATTTCTGACACTGAAAGAAAAACCTTGACGTCAAACGGCAACCCCGTCCAGCATAACAACATCTCAATATGTATTTTATGTATTGAGTTAAAAAATTAAAATTAATGTTTTAGGGATATCCAGCAAACTGAAACAAAACATGTTGGATGCTATGTATAAGGCATACCTTCAATAGAACTTGGCACAACATGTCAATTAAGAGACTTAAAAGTAAAGACACAGCGTTGGTGATGTGTAAACAGATCTAGAGATGAATATATGATGATGATGATGAGTATATACCTCAGCTAGTTGCTTGCTTCACATACTCAAATTAAACAACTAAGCTTTGTAGTAACTCAATTGATTATAAATGTTGTCACTCCACTTTTGGTATTCCTTAAAACAAAACAAGACTTACTTAATTCCCTATAGTGTCCTTACAGTGAAATTTAAAGCTGGTGTGGAGCCACATACTTGTGTGAGTGGGTGGCATATTAGTCTTATTCACTCATAGCAGAGACTGGCATTAGGTAGAGAGATAGTCAATGGTCACTGGTGGTCAATAAAATCGGCTTTCATTCTATCCCATCAAAATGTGATGTACACAATCTAGGACAGATAACCACTACAACAACCTTGACAAAACAAAGCCAAGATATAAATGGAAAAGCACTCACTGGGAGGGTAGCAGTCGGTGGTTGAGGAACATAGACCTGTCCAGGATTTGTTGGTGTGTAGTAGGCATTGCCTGGTGTAAACATAAAGAATAGATACATGACGACCCTGATCGCTTACTTAGTGAAATCATTGCACAGAATTATATCTTCATTGTGAATGAAATACATTGGTGACCCCAATACATGGAATAATCTTCAACATGATGTTTTATTGCAAACTTCAGACTTGGTATTTTATACCCAAACTAGTACTTGAATCAAATAGTATACTTCAAATACAAACTTAGCAAATTCAATTTCCTTTTAGGACCAATGTAGACTGCATTCTTGGTCAGTTTGACCTTTTCCAACAGACACAACCTGCAATTTTGTCACAGAGACTTGAAGTGAAGAAATTGAGAAGTGAGAAATTTGGGATTAAAGCCAAAACCAGGCCAAATAAATACCATCCAGGCTGAACATCTTTGCTATTCAATAGTGATTACATGGAGAAATAAATAATGCAAACTTCCATTACAGGTGATTGCCAAAACAATTCTCCCAACACTAATATATACAAATTTAACTTTATCTGAAATATAAAGTTATTTAAACAATGTTTTAACTGTGTTTATAACTTCAGAGGAAGATGTCTCTATATCCAGCTATGTCTACACACAGAACCTTTACAGCACTACTGAAAGCTGCTGTAAGTCTTAGATGGCCTTCAGACAGTTCATTTAATGTTATACACATGAACGTACAATTAAAACTACAACATAAAATGAAACTTAGGTTCAGAGGAAACAATTGATTACAATCATCATTAAACATGCAAAGCAGGATATTAGTGAAACTAACAGCTGGCTGAAATATTACAGGCAAAATGTGTTTCGTTCCAGGAGACAAATGATGTGTTTCGATGAGAAATGCAGTCCCTGCTTCCCAGCTTGTTATTTAACACCAATTCTGAAATGCCGGATAATGGTTCAGCTCACACCGACCTTGAACTTATAACAACAAACAAGCATACAAACATATAGCGATTATACGGTAAAGTTCTTGAGAAATAAAAAAGTTACAAATATTTCAACATATATATCTCTATCATCTTGCATTTCATGTACTATGTGCATACCTGTTTGGGGCATTCCATTACCTACAGCATACTCATAGGGTGGAGGCAGTTCACCTGGTGGAACTGCAGCAAAGTAAAACAAAATAAATGGCACACATTATAGGATATGATGTTAAAGTGATCATGGAGAGAAGAAATTCATATATAGATGGAGGTGTGTAAGGATAAATAAAGTAGCTCTGAGGATTCCTTTTATTCCCCTATTTTGCTTTCTTTCTTGAAATACAAAAATCACATTGATTTAAATAAGATTTGTTTTTGTACTTAAATGTTGTTTCTTAAAATTCTATGTAATATTTGTCATGAGAACATAAGTATGTTAACTTTAAATGTTTTTGTGGTTACATACAGGTTGCATAGTAGTCAAGCAATATTGACTAAAATCTGGGTTGGCAATTCTTTTATTTAAAAAAAAAAAATGGGATTAATTTGATGAATATCAAATTTTGGTACTTAAAATTAGTTTTGTTGTTTTATAATCCCATGTTATATTTGTCATGAATACATGAGTATGTTAACATTAAATGTTTTTTTGCGGTTCATAAAAGAATACACAGTTATTCATTTAATGAAAAGAACCACCTTTTTAACCTTCAACAAAAAATGAGTTTTGATCTACTCGTTTGTCAACACATTAAACACACCTTTCATTGCACAGATGAACACTATTGCTATATAGTTACAGTCTTAGTACTCCAAGACTCTTTGCCTCCAGTTCAAGATTACAAAGCACTGGACATCCAAAAAAATGCATTATAGTAAAAACATGCACCAACATATTCACGTTCCACTCACCAACAGATTCAGTCAAGAAACTAACTATTTCAATACAAATTTGATTCAAATGCTACACATGTAGTGTTTCTGTCTAGTATAGACGTCTACTCTGGGAGTGTGGGTCTATAAGTTATCGAAAGTGTAATCATGGCCAATGGATAATTCTGATGGTTGTATTGACATGTAACATACATTCTCAAAATGTGAATGAGTTGTTGTAACATTAATGAAATACTATAACCATACTTTGGGCTCCTGTATAATTTGCAAAATGGTTTAACAAAGATACAGAAAACATGTAATGCAATCCTGATGAAAGTTAGCAATGAAATTGAACAATCCTACAAGATTAAACTTGAGAACTACAGCATGGACAAGCAATCTCTTCCTGCTAATCAACATTCCTTATGATTTAATTGCAAAACTAAATATTTACTGTCATGAGGCCAACTCTGAAATCCCATTAATAATAATGAACTAATTAGACGGGCACAATTTGGCCCAAATTTAAAAGGATCGTCCAGGTGCAAATCTATTTTTGAGGTAAGAAAGAGAAACAAATTCTAAGCATCCTGGTGAGTTTTTCATTCAATTCCAATGAATTGGTTTTAAGTAAACAGCATTTTAAGTTGGTACGTTTTGTACCAAGCGTGAACTCAAAGCAACCAGATGTGATGTCAAAGAAGCACACTGACCATATAGTCAATTTAAAAAAAAACATTTACATCCAAGTTTCCACTTCAAATTGGAATGCATCTCAATATGAATACATTATATAATTGGTATACTGTGAACTTCTCATTCCCTTAAGGTCAAATTGGAACCTATCCAATCAATGGTTGAAACATTATAGAAAAAAATACCACAAACAAAACACTTTGCTGTTAGAATGCAAACTATGGCATCAGTCCTGTTTGCTTCAAGTTCACTTATTGTACAAACTGTGACAATTTCAATTTGCAAATGTCTTAAAAATGCTAAACTTGTAGGAATTGTAATTTCCACTTGGATGCTTAGGATAAATGTTCCTGTTTCATTAACAAAACAATATTAAAGACGTTTGTTGCTGAATTTTACATTCACCGCAATCTTCATCAGATATTGCCCAAGGCAAAAGAAACCAGTTTGCATCAAACTTACCTGGAGGTGCTGTTTGTTGAGGAGGATAGTAGGGTTGTGTGGGGTATGCATATCCCTGGGGTGGTACCTGGCCCTGGGGAGGATAGTATGCAGGATATGGTTGTTGTTGAGGATACCCTTGGGGATATCCCTGTGGATATGCTTGTGGAACTGGTTGTGGATATGGCTGGGCAGCAGGTTGTGGTGCTGTTCCTTGCGCCTTTGGATGAGGTGGTGGTTGTGTTGGTGCTGTAGAGGAAAGTCAATGGTGGTGTTGGTGTGTATCAAAAGATGTTCATCCAGGATTTAATATCTTCTAATTTAATCAAATTTGTAACTTTATTAAGTATCCTAGATCTAGACTACATCAATGCTTAATTACTTACAACAATCTGAAATTCTTTTCTCCCCACTAACTTCCATACACTTTTTATCATGAAAGCTATCACATCCAACACAACTCTATCATTTTAATTCTCATTACAATTAGGGTATTAATGAGAATTTAATCAGACTGACTTAAAACTTGTGTATTTTAACATGAGGAAGAGAGGAAGGGAAACATTTGGGACCTATATGATACCAAGAATCCTAATCGATACATTAGAATCAGACTTGATTGTACAAGTGTGAAAGATTGACTGGACAAATGATTTCAATATATGGATTTCACTTAAAACATTATGGGCTTCAATCCACATGGGCATCTGCAAAGAGTGACTCTATTAGGGTTTTAGTATTATCATTGTTACCACACTAAATCATGGTATTTTGTTTTACATAGTTATCACCATCACTAAACAGAATTTCACCTATATAATCTTTCATAGAAAAGTATCATGAAGGCACAACGATTGAGATGCTGTACATACAATCTACTAACCTTGTTTCGCAATTTTGATGAGTGCCTGACCAACAGTTACTGCTCCTCCTGATTTAAAGGTTAATTTGAATCTGGCCTCTCCTTGCCAATCACCTAAAGAAAGGATCATTAACATGTATTATCAAATCAACATATATAATACAAAGGAATGCTAATAAATCTTTGCTTTGAATTGCTATGTCTGTTCCTACCCAGACTTCAATGAATGTAGTTTCAAAGTTATTGATATCCGTGCCTTCCAACTTGCTATGTCTGTTTCTATCCAAACTTCAATGAAATTGGTTTCAAAGTTATTGATATCCATGCCTTTCAACTTACTATTTCTGTTACTATCCTAACTTCAATGAATCTGGTTTCAAATTTATGGATATCCATGCCATCCAACTATGCATTGTTCATTCTCATTCGATAAATGGTCAACTTTCCACTTGCAATGTTGCATAAGATTATGTGTATAACTTTCAAATATCGATATGTATGCTTAGAGATACAGCAAACATTACCAAAAACGCACACAATTAAGGAAGTGTATTCATGAAAAACAATAAGTTATTGTCAGTTATTCTATTGTTTCATTTTAAGCCATGAAAGCCTCCATCACTCATCAGACTACACTGAAAACAGAAGAGCACTATAACTTGCATTAAACCAAATCAATTGATATCTGTACAAGCAGACTCTCAAAAGAAAATACCTCGCAAGCGAATACTGTCTCAAAAAAACCACTCATAAAATACAGTGTTAAAGTAAGTTGGCCTGACGTTTCGATCCTAGCAGGATCTTCTTCAAAGGCTAAATGACACCCTCACATTCTCCTACACAGGCTCTCTGGTGGATAAGCAGTTTGCTAACAGTTTTATTTTATTTTTATTTTCATAAAATACAGTGTCATCATTACCTCCAGGTTGAGCCAGTATCCTCCCACCGAGATAATTTGCTCCAAAGGTCGGCTGTTTGATTTCAAAATCTTTCATGTAGTAGAACGGCATAGAAAATGACTGAAGCAGATCGTTAGCAGATGACTTGAAAATAAGCTGGGGCAAGATTTGAAACAAAATTGACAACGCTATTAAACCACCAACTATAATATAATAAACAAACAATTTGTAATAACACTGAATCATTGAAAATGTTCCTCCCTCTACCAGATTTATATGATTCAAGACAAAGTTTCTTAATTCCAAAAGTGAAAAGAGATATAATAGAGTATGGACTTTTGAAAGTAATCCCTAACCACTACCAACAACAAGCTATGTGCACCAGGTACTGGATCAAGGAATTGTAGTCATCCCTAACCACTACCTACAACAAGCTACAGTATGTGCACCAGGAACAGGAACAAGGAATGTAGTCATCCCTAACCACTACCAACCAGGGCTCGAAATAAGCGGCGGCCAGTGCGGCCATGGCAGCGGGTGCCCTCGCCACTGGCCGCGATGCCCAAGGGAAAATTACTACTATCAAGGCCAGTACTGGCCTTGCCCTTTTTACCCATTGGCCTCCGTGCCTTTTGCAGGAATAGGCATTGGACAAATGCGACTTTGAGAATGACAAAAAAAACGAATCATATGTTCCGAAAAAGCGTGGCTATTATTCGCAGAAAATGATGAAGAGCATGCTAGCGTATCGCGGTCACAGGACGTGAATAACAAACTGTGATCGAAAATTGAACATCATCACAGTACTGACCTTGGTAGTTGGTGTGAAAACGTACCGCATTCTAACGGTACAAGAATGTGAGCCTATCCAACTGATTAATATACGACTGCTCCGCGGGCTATCATTGCATTTTCGTAACGTAGTTCAGTGGGAAATTCAGTCGTAATGCAATACAGTGTTTCTAAAATCGCGAAGAAATTATTCCAGGGACAACAATGTGAACAAAATCATCATATTCCGAGAGAGAACATGTTTAGCTTCCTAACCATATCATTCACGTTGAAAGAAAGTTCACAAAAGTTTACAACCAGTAGCAGCTACGGTCAAACCACACCTGCACAAAGTAGTACCATTATACAGCTTTGGCTGATTGACGTCACAGAATCGTGCTCGCTTATTGGCTTAACAACTACATGAATGCGAGGTGATTGGTAGAATCTGGGAAATTCCCAGTAGAGTCAAGTTACACAGGATTATTTCGGGAGGGTGTGTCACTATTGGCAATTACAAGTACAGCCAATTTCAGGCGGGAGTCGGAAGAACGAATAATTATGAAGTGGAGAGTTGTACACTGGAAGCATATGCAGTTAAGTTGTATTATCGACAGTGTTTCGGCGTTGTGTATGAATTTCATAATAATAATGCTGTTTCATGAAGGAGTGTTACGCGGCGGTTTGAGGACCCAAACTGTAGCGGGTTCGGTTATGATCATGAAAGTTCGAGCATATATTCCCCGATGTTTTTTTTTTGGGGGGGGAGGGGGCCTGCGTGTATTCGGAAAAAAATCATTCCCGGTGGTACGGGTGATATCGCCTGTGATATTGGATTGTTATAAACTTCTGTAAAATCGAGTGGGGCTAAGTGCAAGGCGCCAATGGGAAAAAAGTGGAGTGGGCCAGGATGAAAGTGGACATTGGCAGGCATCACAGAAAAGACAAATTCATCCCCCTGTTCCAGAAGATGCTGCAGGATAAGGCAGACAAATATCCCAACTTGCTGCACCTGGTGCGCATCATCCTGGTGATGCCTGTGTCCACGGCACAGGTGGAAAGACAGTTCTCCTTCATCAAGAGATTTCAGGGTGACGGCCGTCTGAGCCTGGGCCGCCAGACCGTGGAAGACCTGCTGAGGGTGTGCAGCGAGAGACCTGCACCAGGCACCATCTGTTTCAAGGATGCGGTGCAGAGGTGGTGGTCAGGTGGATTGGCTGTCAGAAGGCCATATATGAGATCCCGTAAGCCGAGGGACTTGCCCCTGATCGAGGAAGATCCCCTCAGTGACAGTGTTTCAGACTCCTCTGAGTAGTGGAGTGAACAGGCTTTCCCATGGTGTTAAATGCAGGTGATAAACTGGTGTTAAACTGAAATTCTCTGCGATAAGTAATTTTTGCTGAGGAAAATAAAACAGGTTACAAATTGAGACATTCTTCGCGTCATTTTTCAAAGTGGCCTTGGTGCCCTACTCACAATTTCAGCGTTGGCCTTGATGCCCTCCCCAAAAACATGTATTCCAAGGCCAGTTGGCCTGCCCTAGAAATTACGAAATTCGAGCCCTGCTACCAACAACAAGCTACAGTATGTGCACCAGGTAGAGGTCCGAGGAATGTAGTCATCCCTAACCACTACCAACAAGAAGCTACAATATGTGCACCAGGTACAGGAACAAGGAATGTAGACATCCCTCACCACTACCAACAACAAGCTGTGTGCACCAGGTAGGGGAACAAGGAAATGTAGTCATCCCTAACCACTACCAACAACAAGCTATGTGCACCAGGTACAGGAACTAGGAATGTAGTCATCCCTTTAAACCACTACCAACAAGAAGCTACAGTATGTGCACCAGGTACAGGAACAAGGAATGTAGTCATCCCTAAACACTACCAACAAGAAGCTGTGTGCACCAGGTAGGGGAACAAGGAAATGTAGTCATCCCTAACCACTACCAACAAGAAGCTACAGTATGTGCACCAGGTACAGGAACAAGGAATGTAGTCATCCCTCACCACTACCAACAACAAGCTGTGTGCACCAGGTAGGTGAACAAAGAATTGTAGTCATCCCTAACCACTACCAACAAGAAGCTGTGTGCACCAAGTACTAGAACAAGGAATTGTAGTCATCCCTAACCACTACCAACAACAAGCTGTGTGCATCAGGTAGGGGAACAAGGAAATGTAGTCATCCCTAACCACTACCAACAACAAGCTATGTGCACCAGGTACAGGAAAGGAATGTAGTCATCCCTAACCACTACCAACAACAAGCTACAGTATGTGCACCAGGTACAGGAACAAGGAATGTAATCATCCCTAACCACTACCAACAAGAAGCTGTGTGCACCAGGTAGGGGAACAAGGAATTGTAGTCATCCCTAACCACTACTAACAACAAGCTGTGTGCACCAGGTACTGGAACAAGGAATTGTAGTCATCCCTAACCTCAAATGAGATTTGACATCACAAGCAACAGGGTTCTTGTACTCAACATGGCAAATCCATATACCATGTATGAAAAGTATCCATGATTTCTACCATTTGGCGACCTAAACTAAAAATCTAGCCACCATAAGTGTATTGGTATTCTGACACGAAACATTTTTTCCTTCACGCTTTTGCGTTAACGAACTCGATTTCACTTTACCGTTGTATGTACAAGCCATACATGAACCTTTATTCACATGCATGTACGGAGTGCAGATGCGACACAGTTAATTCAATGAAAATTGGTTTGCAGGTTTGCTGAAACTATCTACAGATGCCCATTAGCTACTTTCAAATTGCCAACAGTCCCTCCTACTCTTATGAGTTGTAACACACGTTATCTAATAGGGTGGACGGTGGGAAATACGATAGATTATAAAACAAGGTTTCCACAAATTGATCTGTGGTGACTCCAAATGACCTTTGACCTCCACAAAAAACAATAGGCTTTTGTTCTTAACGTGTTACAACTACATACTAACCACGAGATTGGTCCAAGCTTCCCTTCTCGAGATATAGTGATTACAAACAAGGCGTCACACACACACACACACTCACACTCTGCATGACTACATACATAGGTTATGATTATAATCGAAATTAAAAGCTGTGTAAACCAGATAGGGGAACAAGGATTGTAGTCTTGAGTGCAATTCTAGTTTAACCCCAAAATTTCCATGTATGTACCAAATAAACAAACTAGAAATTGTCATAAAACTTAATTTTCATTTCATTATATTAACGAATACTTCACTCCTAATCTAACACACACACACACTTGGTATCAGATAAATTTGAACCTACTCTCTGATTGGTAAGATAAATGTCTCCCTTTTTCGTTCCTTTTAAGTGGTCAATCTTTGGAGCATTCTCAAAGGAAAGTTCCACATTGTCCTCCTTCCGTAAGAGTCTGCATAAGTAAAAAACATTAAAAGTACTCATCAGTTAATGCAAACATTCATCCAACTCAACTATCCAGGTTTAAAGTTCAGTGGAACTATTAAAGATATCACCAACATAAAACAAAATAAGATTGAAAGAAGGACTAAGGTTTTATGTTTGCTCTCTTTAAAGCTGTACATGAACTAAAATAATTGTTGAACATGGAAGGATAAAATGGAATGTTATCCACAAGGAATTGTAACCATCTGGTTTTTGTGGCATTAAACACTGACTTCCACCCTATTCAAGCGTTGATACTATCGTTAAGTTTGGTCAGTTTAGGAGACTATAAGAGATCTACATCATCACACAATCATAACAAGGTACTTTTTTGGTAAACTTTTGGCACATTAGTAGAGATTGAGCAGATGAAAAGTTCAAACACATCTCTATTTGTGTACTAAAACATTTACCTGGCAGAAAAAAAAACTTACATGCAAGAAAGTAACTAATAACTAGATATGAGTGTTGTGTGTAGTGTGTCCTTCGAATGTCTCTCTCTCTCTCTCTCTGTTGCACGAACGTTGACAAAGAGAGAGACATTACTTTGCGTTCGTAGGCATGGTGATTGCATAAAATACTTATCTATGCCAGTACAGTTAAAGTATATTTGTGAAAGTAAAGATCAATATATCTGACCGCTCATATCTCCGACTCATGTTTCACAGCTACTAAAACACACAGCTACCAAAGACCAGACACCATGTTTTGGTTTTAATAAATACTTTTATTCGCTCAAATCTCTGCAAATGGGCCAAAATTTTGCAAAATAAAGGACATAAAAAATGCCTACATCATTTTTCAAAGTTTTGAGTGTTATGAAACTATACTTTACATTAAAAAGGAATGTGGGTTCCTGAAAACAATAAGAATGGGTTAAGAATTTATGTCCAAACCGCCCCCGGAAATTTATAATTGTATGTAACGAAGTCGTGGAACTACTTCACACATTAACCCTATGCTTTAATTATATGGATGAAGCGTTTATGTTCAATATACTTTAGAATGTGATCAGGTTTTCTTTTCAGGGATATTGTTATGATTGACTTACTGCTCTCCTCCAAAAAGAATTATCCCTGCACCACTGTGTGCGGTGTTGATGGCCATAACTTGTGTTTGGTAGTTCCCTGGTTTGATGCGTTATATCAATCGTCGAACTGAAGTTCCGCTCAATGACGTAATGAAAAAAAAAATTTACAGACTTGCGCAATCACAGCACAGAAGTTATTCACAGAAATTACAATTCGTCATCGTCACGCGCGTATGGAAAGCCGTTTTAACATTTAATAAGGAATTTCAGATATCTCGAAATAATTTCAGATATCTCAAATTAAATTACAGATATCTCCAATTTATTTAAGATATCTACAAATAATTGCAGATATCTTAAAATCAATTTCAGATATCTCGAAATACCAGGGAATTTCAGATATCTGAAATTGAATTCGAGATATCTCGAATTCAATTTCAGATATCTCGAATTCAATTTCGGATATCTCGAATTCAATTTCAGATATCTGAAATAGAATTTCAGATATCTCGAATTCAATTTCAGATATCTCGAATTCAATTTCAGATATCTGAAATAAAATTTCAGATATCTCGAATTCATTTTCAGATATCTCGAATTCAATTTCAGATATCTCGAATTCAATTTCAGATATCTGAAATAGAATTTCGGATATCTCGAATTCAATTTCAGATATCTCGAATTCAATTACAGATATCTGAAATTTCCCGATTAAATGTTAAAATGACTTTCCATATGTGCCATTTTAACATTTAATCGGAAATTTATGCATATGCATTTCAGATATCTCGAATTCAATTGCAGATATCTCGAATTCAATTTCAGATATCTCGAATTAGAATTGCAGATATCTTGAATTCAATTTCAGATATCTCGAATTCAATTTCAGATATCTCGAATTAAATTTCAGATATCTGAAATAGAATTTCAGATATCTCGAATTCAATTTCGGATATCTCGAATTCAATTTCAGATATCTCGAATTCAATTTCAGATATCTGAATTAGAATTTCAGATATCTCGAAATCTATTTTAGATATCTCGAATTCAATTTCAGATATCTGAATTAGAATTTCAGATATCTCGAAATCTATTTAAGATATCTCGAATTCAATTTCAGATATCTGAAATAAGAAACAATTTCAGATATCTAAAATTCCCGATTAAATGTTAAAATGGCTTTCCATACGCGCGCTCTTTACGGAAATGATCGCACAACCAACCTCCCAACTTTTATATTACGCTCAAACACGGCGAAAACTTGTAAAAAGAAATACAGAAGAGTTTCTAAACAATAAACAATATATAAAAAAAATATACACATATTGTATCATTTGTTATCATAGGATTTTATGTACATGTAAGTGTTCTGAGACTTGTGGAAGTTACGGTACGGTGGTGGCACAAAGATGGGACGCCATGTACGTAACCATGTTGAAGGGGGTGGGGGGGGGGGTTCACAGAGCGAGGGACACATCCCGGGATGCGCGCCTGGCTACGGACTTGGACTCCTTATCGTAAAAGATGATTTAATTGTAAAAACTAATTCAAACTAAGGTAGAGATCCTGACTACTAGTTACGATACTAAGAATATCGCGTAAACCATCGGAAATTAGCGCACGTATAGGTAAGAATCATCACGTTACGGTATGTTTCTAGCAGTGTATATGTTTGCACAGGATCGATGTCACAAAAATGTGAATCCTCATCTCAAGGTAATGCAAAAAAATCACACAAAATCACGGAGTGTTAGCTCAGTGGTTAACACCGGTGCCTTTCAATCATAAGGTCCCCGGTTCGAGTCACTCCCAAATTAATGTATGTCGTCCAGTTACAGAGTTGTTGACAATTAACAATTCATAATCATGGACGTTAAATATGAATGTGAGAGACTGACTTCGGTCAGCTTGCGGCTTTGATAAGCCAATTAGGCTTCTTCGCGAGTTCCTGCTTGCAGGAGGATCTAATATACATACATACATACATACATACATACACTCAATTTATACTATAGCTGGTGCAGCATGATTACTCAAAATTAAGATTAATTAATGCATTCATGTAAAGATTAATAGCGCCACTGGACTATCACATATCACGCCAGGTGCAATAAAATGCTAGCACCATTAAGTTGGTACAATTACAAAAACATCACAATTAACAACCCAAAAATCATAAATAAGGTAAAAAACAATTACTTAAGATATTATGATTGCCTAAAGGGTAAATTAATTTGCAACTGTACAAATATCATAAAGTATTTTTTTACTTTCTATGAGTTTGTATACAGTGAGCGTCTAGGAAACAACATGGCGACCTCCATAGCAGCAGAGAACTCGACATCCGCCGATATTAGGCAGTCAATTTCCCGACAAATCAGCTGTTTAGGTGATGGCAGCCGCAGCGCAAAACGAAGGGCTTTAGAATTCATACGGAAAAACACAATTAACAAGAAACAATCCATCGATACCGATGTTTTGGAAGAAATCTTCTGCAGCGACCTACGAAAACCGTTGTTACGGTGTTTTAGTGACCCTGTTGACAAGTGTAGGGAATTGAGCATTGAGCTTGTGAACGAATTCATCGACATTTTGAGTACGCCGGGCAATTTACTTCCATATCTCATTCCTTGTGCGGTTCAACGCCTTGGTCAAAAAGAGATCACAGAAGGTGCGGAAGAAATAAGGTTGCTACTGGTCGAAACAATTTTTAAAGTGATAGAAAAGTGGGGTGAAGATCTTGGACTGTATGTCAATGACTTAGTCAACATATTTCAACAAACACTTGTAGATCCATTTCCAGATGTCAGAAAGCAAAGTTGTCAGTGTGTATGCAAAGTTGCTAGGAATATTCCGCAACACTTTCATTTACAATCAGAGGCCCTCATTAATCCTTTGTTGAAGTCCAGCAGTCACCAACATTCCAAAGTAAGAGCTGATTGCATCTACACTATTGGGGATGTTTTACAGTTTGGTAACCCCAAACCCATGGAAAAAGTAAGTATTCATGACAAAAGTGTGCTTGAAGTAAGACCCACCAATGCATGCAGTTGCTAAGCACTGGGGCACCCAATGTATACCACACAGTATAGAGCTCATAAAAGGCAAGCACCACAAGTACCAAGGTCAAGTTATCAAGGTAGTGTCCACAAGGGAAAACACACCAGAAGAAAATTTAAACAAGAAGTAGACATAGGCCTAATCTTAGTATAAAAAAAAATACTAAATTTACTTAAGTCATATTTGAACCTGCAGAGAGTTAGCTATGCAAATTTACGTAATAGGAGATTGTGCCAAATATAATAGCAATAATTGTTTTAGTATTTAATTAACCATGAATTGCTCTATAATTTGCAATTGAGAAAAGGTCATTATTAAGAGTGAAAAAAATACAGAGGGTAATTTAGTCATTTGGTGGATGATAAGGCACTTGTAAGGAAACATTACTGCAACAATTGAAGACAGCCAACCAAGTCTTGTCTACAAGAAGTCTGAGCATTTAATTTTGCAAGATTTGGATTGGTTTAAGAGTTGAAATGTTGACTGTACCATATATCTCAATCACACAGGCCTGTCTAGCTAAAAGTGATATTATTACTCACCACCTTATATATCATTACATGTATATCAAAGTTTTAGGCAATGAACCTGAAAACATGAAGGACATCTATCTAATTTCTGTAATTTTGTTTTCTCTTTATGGCATTCAGTTTGTAAACAATGGCATGTATCTGCAAGTAATACAAATGCTATCTAAATAGCAACATGTATTAAGAAAGCAAAGAATTATGATCGAAATTAAATTGGAATCAATAACCTCAGAAAATTTTGTCCCCTCAATCACAAGCTATCCATAACTTAGGTTGATGGCGATCCCTAATTTAATTCATTTATAATTCCATGGTCAGTTTTAGATCCTTGAGCGAAAGTGGTCTCCATTAGCTTGGAGCCTTCCTTCAAGAAATATGAATATTTGGACTGCATTCCTTAGCAGTTAGTTTTAGGATAACAATTGTTTATAATGAACCATGGTTAGTGCACTTCAACAAATCTTTTTGAAAAACCAAAATTGAAAGTTTTCTACCTTTCAACTTTACTTACATAAAAAGTTACATAAATTGTTTCCGACCATCTGCAGGTTATATCACATCTTGCGCAAAGATTGTTTGATGACTCTCCCGTTGTCCGTCGAGCTGTAACTGAGGTCGTCGGTAACTGGCTGCTAGATTACATTGACAGATAC
Source organism: Apostichopus japonicus (assembly GCF_037975245.1). NCBI lineage: Eukaryota > Metazoa > Echinodermata > Holothuroidea > Aspidochirotida > Stichopodidae > Apostichopus > Apostichopus japonicus. The sequence continues at coordinate 26,195,297 of NC_092579.1, forward strand.
TCTTATCACCACAAGTTAATTCCTCTCCTTCTCACAAGCCAATCAGATGAAATTCCACAAATTGCTGCAAGGGTAAGTACTTGAAACTAAAATAATTCTATTAGAACTGGTCATTGACAGTTACTTTTGTTCATTCAATTCAGCAGCATTATTCTTCAGGTGTTAGAATGAACCTTAATGTATTTTTTTCACATTGTAGGAAGTTAATAATACTTCACAATACGGATACCAGATCGTTACGAGTGTTCCAATTTCAATGATTAGAAATATAATTAAAATATTAGATCATAATTGAGATGTAAATTTACATCAGATCAATCTCTATCAAAGCTGAATTACCTGCGATCTGTGTGTTAAAGTCCTGTATGTGAAAAAACATATAAGAGCAAAGCTTCCAATTTGGTAAATGATCAGCTTTTATAACCATAATTAGATGTATGAAAGTAATAAAAACAAAAGAACTCTGGAAATGAAAGCTAGCTTGCTTACAGAAGACATGATGGTACTATAAATAAGGGTTCATACAATGTTTGTAGAAACAGTCATGGAGTTTACAAAACTAGGAATTATTAGACAGTGTTGTTAAGGCGTCCCCATATGTAATTGTGCTGCAAACAGCCCTGCAATGTTTGAATAATAATTTTAAGTGCATTCATTTATTCACTCATATGTAGGTGGTATAGTGCCTCTATAATTACCAACTTCAACTTGTCTCTGTTTGGCATGGGTAGTGGGTAAATTCATCTCTGTTCCTTAATTTTCAGGCACTGGGAAGGTTCACTTTTATTACCTTTAGTTTAGCAGCCTTTGATGGTTGTATACATTTTGGTTTTAAGGTATATTTCTTCTAAATTAACAGGCAAATGAACTGTGGGACAGTGTTGGACAAAAGTACGTGAAGGAAAATAAAGAGGAGCTGAAAGATGAATTGCATTATGATGATAAAGGAGATATGCACAGCATGGGAGAAGGTAGGATATGCCTTGATGGTTTCAATTGCTACCAAGTTTAATGATAATATTGCTTAAAATTATGTTTCGTTCTGCTTAATATACTCATTTATGTAATGACCTGTAATTGTATGTATGTATTTTAGATCCTCCTGCAAGCAGGAACTTGCGAAGAAGCCATCATTGGCTTATCAAAGCCGCAAGCTGACCAAAGTCAGTCTCTTAGATTCATATTTTAACGTCAATGATTATGAATTGTCAATTGTCAACAACTCTCTAACTGGATGACATACATTAATCTTGGAGTGACTCAACCTCAGGACCTTATCCAGTGATTGAAAGGCACCAACGTTAACCACTGAGCTAACACTCCCTTAGTGGTAATTACCAATGTTTAGTTGTTTATAAACCGAATGAAATCAACATTTAAAAGAAAGTTGTATTAAGCAGTAAATAAGAGCCTTGCGCAACCCTTATTGTAGATATGATGTGTAACTTTATTCCTCAAACTCTTCCACAGGTCTTGCAGTGCAGAGAACGAACCTTGGCTGTCGAACCCTTATATACCGGAACCTTTCAAAGATCTTACCAGGTCTGCTTAATGACTTGGCAGACTGGGCTGTGATGAATCGCATTATGGCTGCGAGACTATTGAGAGTGCTTCTGTTGAATGCAGAAGATCACACTACTCAACACATAGCCAAGCTTCTCCCTGGTCTTTACAGAGCTGTCACTGATGAAGAAGAAGAGGTTGCGACCCAGGTAAGAACCCATCATGACTCTTAGTTCATGGATGGCTGAAAATGAAACCTGTCAGAAGCAACAGGTATTGTATGTAAGTTTACAATGCATTGGTGTGATGTTAACAGATTGTGTACAGTCAGCTTTCTCAAAAGTTTAAAACTAAGTTACTGTTAAATTACATCACATCTGGAATGACAATTGTATGCTTGCAGGTATCAAAATTGTTCAAACTTAAAGAGGTTGTAAACTTTCTTTAGTTTGTTATCCAATCAAAATTTGGTAAAAATTTACATCAATATATGAAATTATCTTTTACACCAATGTCCCGACAAGAATTCTTGTCTGTTTGTGGTGGAGATAAAAAATTAAAAAAAGATTCTCATAGTCCAAACGTTATCAAAGAAGAATTCATGTATAAATGGTACAACATTAGAACAGTACTTGGGTTTACTGATGATGAAATATTTAAGGCTAAGGTGATAGTGTTTTCTTGTCAAAGTTTTAACAGCTGATCTGATTTAGACATTGGTATGGACATAGCTGTGGTTCAACATAACTATTGTGCTCTACACATGCAGAATGTACAATGCAATACTTACCCTGTATGCATGCATCACATGTACATCCAGGCATGTACAAAAGATGTTACAGCAATACAAAAGTGGACATTTTATAAACACCAGGTACGGTTGGAATTACTTGTAAACAATCATCTCTCATTATGTCTAAACCTGCTGGTAAAGCAAAAGCACAGTAAGTATTATGCATTATCTATATATTATCATTGATAGCCCTTTTAGTTGGGAGATTCTTTCCGTAACCAATTTCTGTTTTGTTGAAGAGCATGAAATTTGTACTTCTATCATATTTGAATAATTCTAACATTTCATATGTTGACAGGCAATTGAGTCAGCCAAGTTGGTAGGTTTCTTCATTGGACCTGATGTCTATTGCATGCTGGTGCTGCCTTACATAGTCTCCAATCCATCATGGGGAGTATTAAGGACTTTCAGCGCCATCTTGGAAGGTACTTCGAAAGCACGGCTGCAAAATTTCGTCACCGAGATCTGCAATACGCTGACACAATCTGACGTATACTGCAGTGATCAGGTTAGTTCCAACAGCTCGCCGTTGCATCACAAAGTCACTGGGTTTCCCGGTTAACTTTAACTTCTATTAATTAATCTTACAACAGGAAAGTGAGTGATGGCAGATGAGCAATAAGCTCTGTGCATTTCCTTCACAAAGAAAAAGTTTACACAAAAAAAGTGATTATAATGTTAGAGGATTAACTAAAGGTTTATAGAACAAACTGATCTAATTTCAAACAGGACAACTCAAGTGTTGTGCACGTAATGGATCTTACATACTGCTATAAACATGTCACATTGCATTGCCACTGGTAATTGCCATTAAATGCACCTTATTTTTTGTTTATGCAGATGATGTACCAGGTACAGCTACTAGCATGCGTTGATGCTATCATGACTTGCTGCGGTGATGGATGTGAAATAGTCAGCTTTCAACTCTTCTTTATTCTAATCTCCCTCTTGGCCCAGACAAAAGAGGAACCACTGAAGCGGAAGGTATCGGCAAAGCACTTATCTCTTCACCTCTATCTTATTAAGATATCTAATAGAAAATAAAGTGTTTATAATCTTTATCTTGCAAAATAAAGTTCAGAAAGAGAAATGAGAAGTGTTAAAAATAAATTTGGAAGACAGATTTGATTGCCATATTATTTAGGTACATAGACAGTACAGGGATACAACAATATGTCCTTCAAATCACCTTGGCTTCACGTGGCAACAATTAGTGAATTTATTCTTCAGAGAACCAATTCATGTTCACTGAAAAATGTGGAGTTATTGTTACAGTATTTAGCTGCTAAATAAACCATGCTTATTTTCAACCCTAATTAATTGTTAGAAATTTCATGGACCATTTTTGGTATTAAGTGGAAACATTTAATGCTTTAGCCATCAACTGTTCACTTCATGACAGGGGTTATGCTAAGTGGGTAATGGCAAACCATATATTGTAACAAACAAGAATACCATAACAAACATATTGCTGTAGCCATCAATTATGTATTTCATGCCTGGGGTTATGCTATTTGTGATGGGGCAAACCATGTTAAGAGTAATTTACAAGATATCTCCCTACTCAAGCTTCTCACTCTCGTTAAATATTGATGACAGATTTAAAATCTTTCAGAATATTTGAATCATCTTTGAAGACATGTATGTAAAATTTGATTTAAATTTTTTCACGATTTGTCTAGATCAAAGACAGCCTGCATCGTTTAGCTGTTCTGCAATCAATGGAGAGTGACAGTGACATCTTCACTGCCCATGCCAAACAGATGATCAGTAAACTGAAGGGAAACTACACCAATTGGGCCAGTTTTTCTGTGGAAAGAGCAATTTTTGATACTGTTTTACTTGAGGCCGGTAAGGGTGCCTTCTTTTTCATTTTATTTAGCAATTAGATATGTTTTCTGGCTAAATTTCCTGTAGAAGTCATCATTTACAAATAGTGTTGCAAGATTCTATTTATTTTCACTTCACACGACTAATTTTTCACACATGGGGATGCCCCTTATCAGGTAGTAAAAACTGTTTTTGCACAGTTTACATGAAATGTTCTCATAAAGTGTAAAATGTGGCAAGGAATCCTTTCTGGTTGTAAATCAAGTGATCCAATAATGGCTGTTTAATGTACATCCTTCCTCTCCATTGCTAACTAAATTATGCGCAAAAGTTAATTGGTAAATATTAGTAGCCTACAGGCCTTCACAAATTAACCACGACTAGTCAATCTGTCTTATCTATCATCAACTGAATTTAAGCTAACATAGACCAAACATAGACTTATAACAGTGACAATATTCTTGCATTATTTTCATTCTATTTCTTTAAAACAATGTTTGTTCTCCCAACATGTAGTAAAACAGTAAGCCAATTAAGCTGTTCACAACACTAGACACTCGGGAGGAGAAAGGTGTTTTCTAGTCATAACACATGATATTGAGAATACAGAGAAGTAAGACTTTAAGCAGGTTTCTCTGTGTATATGTTTTAAGGTACAAGTGTTCTGAGGAATATGTTGAGGAACTGATATTGATTTTGCCTAGAATTTATAACAGCAATTGCTTGTAACATGGCTGCTAGATATAAACAGATATTTGTCTCTCAGCAGCAAAGTTTGAAATTTGTTTTCATGTTACATACTTTCTCAGTATTACATGTAAACCTACTACACAAACTTACTGAAGTAGAGCCAATTTGGATGACTTATTAATTGGGTTATAAAAAGGAAATGGCTATTGTCTCCATGTTATGAAAAGCATTCTAGTTTAGACATAATTGGCATTGATTAGAAGCACTTATGGGATTTAAGTTTCAATGGAAGATTTGGGTGTGAAAAGTTACCTGTTTGTTCCCATAGTTTGTATACAAAATGCAGGGAGAATTATTTGGTATGAAGTTGACAACATGTCTTGTCAGTTTGTTATCATTGTGTCCTCTGGATAGTACGTGAGGTTATATCACTAGTAACTCATGTTATCATGAGAATATAGAATAGAAATATGTGAAGAGTAACATGGTTTGATTTGTTTCACAGCTATGTCATTTATTGGTAGCAAGTGCAGTCATTTGAATTACATTTCCAGTACACTCTAAACTTATGCATTTGTTTTTCTTTCTAGGTCCAGTTGCAGGGTCACTTCTGGACGACATCATGCCTGTGCTATTGACAAACCTTAATCCCGAGAAGGATCCGGAACTTCGACTTAAGTTATTCTCTCTGCTCGCGCAACTGTTAGTCAATGCTAGTGAGACGTTAGACTCACAACACCGATTCAATGCTTTAGTACCAGTGGTGGTACTTGAAATGATCTTACCAAACTGTGTCTGGTGTGGAGGGAGGACGGCTGCTGCAGTACGTACCACCGCTGTGTCCTGCCTGTGGGCCTTGCTAAAGAGTGGTTTAATATCTGCTGATCAGGTAAGACCTACCTCTTTCCTTAAAGATAGATAGAAAACTTTATTGTCCATTTCAGAAAACAAAAACGGAAAATTATTTCCCATCGACATTAAACATAAAACAGTAGTGAATACAAACAAAACCATACACTAAACAAGGTATTAGTGAACAACTACGAGAATAAAACTAAATAAGCAGAACCAAAACAGTAACAGAAGCAGCACAGAGAGCTGCAAGTGACAGATCACACACTGTGGCCAGACTGCTTTGCACGCGAGATAAACTAGTATATTGCCTAAGGTAAGAAAGAATTACGGAACCTGGACGTTTTAGTATGGGGCACCTGTAATCGTAACACATAAAGCTGGCCTCCTGGTATTCATTAATGTATCTAGTACATACCTTTAGCTCATCCAGTTTATTTTGTATGGATTATTCAAGATTAAGGAAAGGAAAGAAGAGGAAATAAAAACCATCTTTCCCATAAATGACTATCATTTACAGGTGTGATAAATAAACAGAAATGGACCAATCTTCCAAATGGTATGTCCTCAAAACCAAACGATGCATTATTTAATTGTGTTCTTTCATAGTTGCTGGAGATGATGTCCGTCCTTCTTCCGCAAGCCACTAGTCTTCTGGAGGATGACGTTCGAACGACTCGACTGATCACATGTCGTGTCTTGCAACGTATCCTGGAGATTTGTGGTACGAGGCTGCACCCAGACACACTACATACCATGTACATGGAACTCCTCAAACGACTCGACGACAGCAGCGACGAGATCAGATTGTCCGTCACCAAGACGTTTATGACTTTCTTCAGATGCTTTCAAAAAGAATACGATGTTGTACTTTACAAGGCACACATTGAAACTCTCTACAGAGGGCTACTGGTGCACATGGATGATACAGATACAGACATACAACAAGCTGTCCTAGGTAAAGCCATTTACTATGTTTACAAGCGATCTATGAAAGGCAGTGTTTCCAACGTCACAATTGCATAACGATTGTTATACTTGAAATTAAAGGGTTGAAGCCCTTGTGTTATCTCTTGGTATCTCTTACAGCTTTCAAGTTTGTGTAAAAGTAAGTTGGCCTGACGTTTCGATCATAGCAAGATCTTCTTCAGAGGCTAAAAAAAAAAAAAAAAACATTCTATTACACAGGCTCTCTAGTGGATAAGCAGTTTGCTAACAGTTTTATTTTATTTTGATTTTAGCTTTCAAGTTTAGAATTACTTGCTGTATATTGTATGCTGTATATTTGCTGTATATTCAAATATGAATAGTACAAAAGAGGTGCCTTGACAGTAATACTAGTATCTGAGCTAAAACACTATGTTTTATCAAGACAACATGTCAACTATTTTACACCTGGATAAATTGGAGCATTATACGTCTTAGTATTATCAAGACAAGAAGGTATTGTGTATTTGCAGAGTGTGACTGTGATGTGTAGTTATGCTGCTTTTTTCCAGTAACTAAATAAATGTTAACTATCAGTTACATCGGATCCTTCAAGTTGAGGAATATGTCCACATATGTTGCCTAATTACATTTAATTTTGTTTGTTTTCAATTTATAGGATATTGTCTTAATACAAAACTGAAATACATGTTAGGAACGCCTTAAAGCTTGTTCAATCTCTCAGTTACAGTAAACTAATGATCATATACGTGGATGATACTCCTTACCATTTATTCCACTTCTCCAACCCTAGATGTCTTGAAGCAAGCAGCAGTGATTCATCCTCCACTGCTGGAGAGAGAGGTGGAAGCAGTCAGACAGAAGCATCGTAGCCTCATCTACTGCGATGAGTTGCTCCAGCACACCAAGAGGCTGCAAATATCTTGAGAAAGACAGGAACAGCACAAATGGAAACACTTTCTGTCAGATGTGAAATTTTGACAGCTATTTTCTTTCCTTTAAGATGGTAATAATGTTGTTGTTTCATTTGCATTGTGATTTGACTATGTTTGATTCTGTTGTTTTTTCTTACATAGAAGAGGTCTTGTTGTTACTACATCGATCACAGCTGTTGCTTTTGCACATCTAAGTGATATTAAGTATGGAATATCTGTAGAAGGGTGCTGCACTTATATACAAATATAAGCATAAGAGACAACCAACAAGGTCTCAACAGTGCTGCCAGTATGGTAAGATTTAGTGTATGTACAGTCCTATCTGTATGCAACTGAACTGTAAGGTAGCAGCTATAGCCTATTAAAGTACAAGTAGTTGTAGCTAGTTACAGTTATAACACCCTAGTGTCTTTGATGGCAGTGTAATTATTTATTTAAGTTTCCTGATACAGTAAATCTTCACATAGGATGATACAAAGTTGTTCAAAGGATCACTGAAGCTTACCACCATCACGTAAATATTACACGTCCAGCAGTGTCTGAGAAATCTGTGTTAACATCGTCATGTATTGCTGATTTAGTGATGCATATGTTGCTTGGATCACAACTGCAGAACATTATGTTCCTTCCTATCCATAGTGCCTGGCTGTTTTCTATAAATATCCCAAGATTAGGCAATATCAGGCCCTCCTTCCCAACAAAAAGAAAAGAAGGTAACTTAGGCAAAGTAACAGATGTCAATCATCAGAGTATTGTTGTGAGTGCCAACTCTGACATTAAGAGTTATTAACACATGAAAATATGGTCTACTTGTGAGTGTAGGATCTTGCTAGACTGTTTGCTGTGATTTTGATTTGTTTGATTTTTTACTTGGGAGATTTAATGAGTTGTGGATAATTCTATTAATTATGTCAAGCTGAAGTGAATCGATTGAATAAATACTTGAGGTATTCTTATGAAAAAAAAAGTTGTCCTTCTATTTCCTTAATATACTTCTGCGTTAAAGAAAATTTTTGTGTATTTATTGATGAACTAGTGCACTACATTGAGACTAACTGTATAAAAAGAAAAATATCAGATAAATATATTGCAAGTATTTAAGGATATGCAGTATTTCCTGTGCATCCCTGAAATACCAATGGAGGTTACATTGAAAATGTAGTTGCCTCACACAAGTTCTGAGATCGCATACATGCGAATGGAATCAGTGTGATGGTAATTATGATGTGTGTGTGAAACCTTGATTTTTAAGCATGATAACTCGAAAAGTACATGCAGGTTTAACTCACGTACTTAGTAGTAGTGGGTACACATTAGTTCAAGATTCCTACTTTTCATTGTGGCGGTCAAATGCCTTTTGAGGTCAACCATTAATAAATTTTAAACACCTTGTTAGGACTGTAACTGCTCAAGTGAAGCTTGAGTGAACTTTTATACTGGACATGAGCAGCCACCATAGTGAGGACAAGAACTCTAGCTGCCTTTTGATTTTTGTGGATGTCAACGATCATTTGAGGTCAAGAGATGTCAAAGTCTGGAAATAATTAACATGTAGCTACTAACTCCAGATACCACTTTCTTGGAGTTTGCAAATGGTTACAAAATTGAATTTGCAGAGAAATGTTATTCATATTCTCCACCATATAGCAGTTCAAGTTGCACCGTATTTCACCAATGGTGGAATTTAATATGGAAACTGAATTAATATGGTTAACAAAGCAGTTTAGGAGCCAGCTAATCTTGTTTACAGTATTGAATACAAGTACAGCTTCACAACCCAAAATAATAATACATTTCGTATGATCCCCTCTCACTGGATCACTAAGCATGGGTTTGTGGGGGAGGTGGGCATTTTGCCTGACAAAATCTCTCTGCCCTGACAAAGTCTTGAATTGAACTCCTAGTTCAAGCTTCATGAAAGCTGACCCAGGGGTATGAACAATTAACCAAGGGGTCCATTTTGTTTTTTAATGTAATAATGATGGTTTGTGTGTGATGCCTTGCTTGTAAACATGCTATGTGGAAGCCTGATGTTTATGTTGGAGGTCAAAGGTTATTTGACAGGTCAGCAGAGTTGAAAATGTGGAAATCATGTAAACATGATATCTCAAGAATGGAATCATTGATGAATTTCATATTTAGTATGTGGATGCTTAATAGTGAGTAGATGAACCCTACATAGTTGCACTGAAGGTCAAAGCTAAATGGGGGTTAAATTTTGAAATTTGTGAACATGATACCTCAAGAGAGGAATATTTGATAACTCATAGTAGGTATGCGGATACCCTATAGAGTGAGTTCAATATGCCTATTGTTTATGGTGGACGTAAAAGGTCATTTCAGGTCAAAGGTCATTATGCCTTACAGTTCTGTGTTTAACTAATTAGCGTAGACAATGGAGCTTATGTCAAAGCAATATGTGTCCATCTATCAGTATCTGTCTGAATGACAACATCAGTTCTAATGCTATTGTGAACAACCCTAGTCAAATTTCTCAAGAAAGTTGTGTAAGTTATTGCCCCAGGTTATTAGCTTCACAAATGTGTACACAGGTAAATACAAGGTTAGATGTGGTCAAGCCAAGTCAAATTAAGTTACGTTTAAATACTGCTTTGCCTATTATTAGAATATCAATATAAACTTGTGTGAGATACAAATTATGAGATAAAAGAGTCAGAATATTTTATGACATGGCAAATGGTGGCATCTTGTGAACTTAAAAAGGCCACATTTTTGAAAGTTTGAGATAAACCAACGAATTTTGTGATGAAAGCTATATTTTGGAGATAAAACGCAAAGGAAAATGTAAATTTAGACGAATTATTCCAAAATAATAAGGCAAAATAAATTCGAAATTTCGAGAAATTGTTCATGGATTAAGTACCACATAAGTAAGTTGAACTGTGTGTACACACTGAATGTTACAAAACTTGTATTTTCCACTAGCGATTTTACACAAAAACACATTTCTGAAATATGACTGATTACTTTCTTTTTTGAGGGGCGGGGGGGGGTGGGGGTATCAGAGCCATTGGACTGAGAAAAATAATTGTAAATATACTAGAAAGTTTGATGCAACATATGCAATATACATTTCTAGAAGAAACAGTGGAATTTTCGAACCGAAATGTCGAACTTTATCGGTGACTTGTTACCAAGGGCGTAGGAACCGGGGGGCTGGGGCGCCAGCCCCCCAGTGAAAAATGTGGAGGGGCGGAAGTATCATTCCGCCCCCCGGTTCGCAAGTCAGAAAACCCCTTTTTCATTTCCAAATGAGAAAAAAAATCTCATTTGGAGCACCAAATTGCATCTAAGGCCAGGTGAAAATGCCAAATTAAGTTTACAAAATGGAGTGGGTGTTGAAGTGTGCTATATTGCACCAAATTGCATCTAAGGCCACCTGGAAATGCAAAAAATTCCAAAGGGGAGGGGGACACCCCCTCCCCTTAGACCCCCCCCCCCAGGCCGGCCATCAGTCTTCAGCCCCCCCCCCCCACACAAAAGTACCTTCCTACGTCACTGCTTGTTACTATAGTACTACGTAGAGCCTATATAGGCCTAATTGGACTCATTCGTACAACGATAAATTTTCGAGAAAAAGCCATGAAGAATGATTATGTAGAATATTGAGTTAATGAAATTTTGATAGCAAATGGAAGAAACTTGACACAAAGAGTTGGCAAATGATGATGGTCCTAATTTTGAGAAAACTTTCGAAACCTGAGGATAAAATGTAACTGACTACTTGAACTCAGACCAGGGAGTTGTTATTCCATATCAACTCCCTGCTCAGACTATAAGGAATTAGGGGAAATTCGGAGATAAAAGTTGACACTTCCAACATCCCAGTTTGGACCACCCGTGCATGCATCTGCATTCTGCTGTTGGATATGTCTTCTCGGGATGGAATATCGATATATTTTATTTGATGAATTCCGATTAGTCGGAGTAGAAATGATAACACGTCACAACGAACAACGATCGATGGAACGCTTTTCTTACGTAGTGGCCTAAGCACCAACAGCCATAGTCATGTGACAAAACTAAAATTCTTCTGGGAAATACCTCCAACCCCACAAATGGGCCTAGGCTCAGCCGGGCCTTACTTTTTGTACGTCACTTGTCTAGAACGTTTGGTCCCGGAACCAGTGGCGTAGCTAGAGCCTTTTGGCGCCCGGGTGCAAGAGTATAGAAAATTGCGCCCCCCCCCCAATTATAATTATGATATTGTGAAATAAATTGATATTGGTTGTATAGGCTTTAAGCATATCCGTACCGTACCATGCACTGTAAAAATAGATAAAGTGTCTAAATAACATTATTTAAACCCGAATAACTATTATTATTCTCTCATAGATATAGTAGCTATAGCTACATAGGTTCTCTCTTACTATTGAAACTGACAACTTTATATATATAAAGTTGTCAGTTTCAATAGTAAGAGAGAACCTATGTAAAGTTGTATATACAACTTTACTATTATCCTAAGTTGTAAGGCTCTTGTATTTATCGCATACAGCTAAGTATTCTTATTCTCTAATTTATCTTATAGTATAGCGTCTTGTAAGTTGCTGAATTTGTAACATTGTTTAAACACGCAACTGCATTTTGCGTGCTTTTGTATCAGCAAATACATGTAATGATCAAAGGCTGTTAATTAATGTTGTCTGCTTCATCGCGCTCAATACTAAGGAGTGCCAAAGCAGATAGTCTCGCTCGACGTCGTAGTATACACTCCCCTAGTGCCTTTGGAACTGTATACTGAAATACCCGAAATTTCTGTGACATGTAGTCATTCAGGCGCGTATCCAGGATTTTCTAACCCGGGGGGCGCGAATTACTATCTAAGCGGAGCGCCACCATCGGTTGGCGCGCAGCGTACAAGAAAATTTCTGGTTTTGATAGCCCCCCCCCCCCCCCCAGATCACCGGAAACGGCACTTCTCGGGCTTGAAATGACCAACCAGATGTACACTTTTGGCCTGAGAACCAAGTATTTCCTAATAGTTTTTTTTTTCCATCCATAACCTTTTTGAAGATTGTCAACCCGGCACACGTCATGTTCGACCTGATCGCATGTCCTGTGGGTCTTTGCTTTTGTAGGTGATTCTACGTCGCGGCCCACAATACCCGTCAGCCCCACTTTTCAAGGTTTTAAGCCCCAAATTTGTTCAGAATTTGAAAATTCACATTTCTCGTGAATAAACTCACTTCAAAACATACCCATAATGTTGTACAAAATTTCATCTATGGACAACCAATATAGAAAAACTACCTTCAACCCCTAACAGACCGGTCAAAATTGCACGAGTAGAGGGAAGTGTGATGCAGAATGTTGGTCAGAAATTTTCGAAAATTCAGACAGTTAATTTATTGGTGTACAAATATTAAACCTCTTATAACGGCTATTATAAAACTTGGTTGAAGGAAATGAAAAAATAGCAGATATTTCCGAAACTGAACACTACACACATAGGCGTAGGAGGCGCGGCGGCAGTGGCGGAGCTAGGGGTATTGGTCAGGAGGGGCGAGAATGGTCTGTAGGGGCGCTTTCGACACTATCTAAGCGGAGCGCCACCACTGGTTGGCGCGTAGAGCACAGACAAATTTTGAGTAAAGATACTCCCTAGATCGCCGGAAATGACCCTTTCAGGGCCTGGCTAATTTGCAGATAAACGAAGAATAGGGTGTCATCGCCAAATTACACCAACAAAATGTGTCAAATGTCAATAAGTAGATGAGAGCGCAATAAAAAAGTCAATAATCTAGAATAAGTAAAAAGTGGTAAAGAGCTGAAAAAGGCGCCAGCAGTCCATTTGAGTCCGTCAGGGGGCGCATCCGCCCCCTGACCGTATGGACGCTCCGCCACTGCGCAGCCGGGGTGCAGCCCCTAATTCGCCATTACTAATGTAAAAGAGAGTTTTGACATAATTGGACCTCCATGCTTTTTATACATCTACATGAGACATGTCGTTGTTTACATTAGCATCCCGCGGTATACTGCGCAATTTTAACGGACCGTACGGTACATGATGGCATGCGATGTAATAACCGATGCTTGCTTATATGATATTGACATTGACACGTTGAACGCGCGCGAAAATTTTTGGTTATTTTTTCAGGCAAGTCGGACAGTTTTGAGGATTTTCATCCTGGAACGCTATTTTCATTCTCACTGATATGATGTGATATCTGCTGTTTGCGTTACAAATTCGAACAGGCGCGTAGCGAGGAATTTGCCAAGGGAGGGGCGAAGCCTGTAGGCAAATTATCTAAGCGTAGCGCCACCATAGGTTGGCGCGAAGCGAACAAGAAAATTTTGGCCGAAAATGCCTCCCAGATCGCTGGAAATGGCACTACCCAGGACCATTTGTTAGCGCGAAGTGTACAAGAAAATTTTGGCCGAAAATGTCTCCCACTTCGCTGGAAATGACACTTCCCAGGCCTTGTAAGTTGCTTCTAAGCACTTTCTATTTTGAAATTACTTAGCGATATCATTTAAAAAAATGCTGAATGGGGGGAGGGGGCGGTCGCCCCCATTCCAAAATGCGTCATGTTCCCCGACGACACGGTCGAGTTCGAGACCAGCCACAGTTGGTTTCATAGCACAATTCTACACACGCGTTATGATAGACCATATATAGTATTTATATAGATCATTAGTGAGAGAGGAAAATGGAAACGTCAAAAAATGGAGTTGTCGGTGTAAGGGGTAGGGTAAGGCACACTTTTACGAAATCATTGATCCGTCACTGGCTACCCTTCAGGGCTGTAATGATGTCACTGTTCCTCTTTCTCTTCCCGGTGTCTTCGCGTTTTTCTTTTACTCCCTCCTTTTCTCCTTCTTCTCTCTTTCTTCTTTTTCTTTTCCCTTCCTTCCTCTCCTCCTCCTCTTTTTCCCCTATTTTTTTCCTTTTTTCTTCTCTTTTTTTTCTCTGCTCTTTTTCTTACCCGGGGGGCGCGCGCCCCCAACGCCCCCCTGGATACGCACCTGTCATTACAGAACAGGATTTTTAAAAAAAACGGTCGAAATGGACTGAAAAGAATCACAATCTGTAAATTAGTCAATAAAAACAACTATATTCAGATTCTTATTAGTAACTAGTAAATATTCATGCCTGACGACATACATCAATTTCGTCATGTTGATCTACAAAGTGTTTTTTTTTTTTTTACACTCATTCTCTATATACGGCTCTGCTCATTCTCCCATTCCAGTGCCCCCATATTCGGCGCCCTGGCACGTGCCCTACCCCCTAGCTACGCCACTGCCCGGAACCAAGCCTTTGCGAGACCAAACCATCAAAACAAACTTTTCACAAGTTCTCTTTTCGTATGTGTGTCAGGTGTAGTTCGTTCTTCACACAGATGCAAGAATCTCTGAATTTGACTTCATGTACATTTGCAATTCATGCTCACTTCCCTGTGGCCTAGCTATAGCGGGCGATTTGTCACTTTACTTAATGGCAAAACGCCTTCCTCTATAGCAACCGAGCAATATATAATATTTTGATGTTTTTTTCCCAGCACAATTAAATGTCACAAAATAGAACTACACCCAAATTTGGAGGGAAAAATGGAATGTGCTCTAGCTTGTAGTTTTCGTGTTACTGGGCCACAGGGTGTGCATTGATTGGGCAATACATTTTATATTTACCACGTGGCATAAACACACGGCACTACTCCATCCGAAGCCATGCATTCTACGATCTGTAAAGCATGGTCCGGTTCACGCGCGGCATTCATTTTAGCTTGCTGCATGCTTATCCTGTCATTTCACGGTACTGCGGCGATTGGGAAGTCACGGTGTAATCCAGCCTGAGAGAGCAGCCGGAGAGAATAGGGAAACATCATCAAAAATCTTTCGCTTTGGCACCAATCCTTCCTGTTTCTTCAATGTAAATGCTGCTATTAGTTTCAGGCTTGTTTAAAGGTTTCTTTTCTTCCATTGTTTGATTTTAAGAACCCCAAAGGAGTTGGCTGATGATTACTAGAATAAGAATAAGAATCATGTCATTCGGATTGATTAGCCTAGGCCTACGTTAGCCAATTTAGACTCAATCTTGGATACATGCGAGGTCTATTTCCTAATTCACTCTATAAATAAATTATTCATCAATTTTGCGGTGATATTTGCCACATATTACACTAGGCCTAACATAGGGTAGGCCTAACTTAGGCTGACTAGTCCATTCAATTGCCATGTGTTCAATTGCCATGTGCCCGATTAATGTTTGGAAGAGAATAGTTCCCCTAGGCCTAGCTCATTACATTAATAAAAACAAGGTAGCCTAGGCCTTAATGCGGCTAGTTGTAGTAATATTACAAGTAGTGGCTAATTAAAAATAATATCAGTTGCAAACCTTCAATACACAGCATTGCTTAACATTCTGTGCTAATCTGAATATTATAGTTATTCTGCTGTGACCAGGTTTATCCTACTGTAATGTGGCACAATTGACAGCTAAATTGTGACTTGACCAAGCTGTATAAATATTTAACATGGAGCATCTTTATTCCTGAAGAAATGCTCTTCAGAGTTCCTTGTTGTAGAGGGCTGTCAGAAATGTTCTTCACAGGCATGTAAATTCTTGAGGAGGTTTCAAAAGATCATTTTAATGTCATAAAATTTGTAGAGCTATACAAATCATGATGATGAAATCTGTGAGGTACAGTGATGAACAGATGACGAGTCAGAGGATAAGAGCTAACACCTGGAAGATTTTGGTCTTTTGTGTTTTACAACTGATCATTGTAGTCTTAAAGGAGCTAGTTACTATCTGCATATGATTTTGATTATTGATCGAGGCATTTGTCTGAGGACGTCAGAGATTTCATCAATTGGTATCAGTCATGTAGTCGTGACCAATTGTCAACAGTTTTGAAGATATGTTTGAAATGTCTGAGTACTGAATAGACCTCTTGTGGCAGAACAGGATTTCAGCTGCATTCACAGTGTACTAAATCTGTTAACAGCCCTAATACTAGAAATACGCTATCTTTTGCAGGTTTCACAGACTTCTGACAATAGGGGAGTACGCTATATTCCGAAATGAACGCTATGAAATCAGCAGTGATGACAGTCAACAATAAACCTGTCAAGGTAATCATTTCCCTCTTCTTTAGACCATGACTGTCAGTTTGAATATTTCAAACTATTGGGTTCAGTAATGTTGCCCCTTGCATCTGTTTATCAAAGTAGCTTTCTCCTTATCTGGATTTCATCCCGCTTGTGACATCGGTCAGAAAAGTGGGTTACAGAGAAGAAGTAACATCACAGCTTGTCAATGTAATCAGATGGTTCAACAGTCAAGAGGTAATGGTTGATGATGTAATAGCAACATTGTTTGATTGTACAATACATGTGAACCCACAGTATTATTACTGCCACAGTTAACAAATATGTAAACGACACCAAATGATAAACAAGAGATACAGTATATTTCATGAAGTAACTGGCAATTGAATGATGTCTTATGTTTAGTAGATTTGTCCTATGGTTTTGGTTCCCATCTTATGAATATTAATGAGTGGGTGGGGCTTAGAGTTAAAGTTTTAACATGAGTAGTTTAAACCTGTTTGTTCTTAAGCAACTTAAGCCTTTAAAACCCCATGACATCCTGTGATGAACAGATGACGAGTCAGAGGATAAGAGCTAACACCTGGAAGATTTTGGTCTTTTGTGTTTTACAACTGATCATTTTTAATCTTTCAGGAGCTAGTTACTATCTGCATATGATTTTGATAGTTTTCGAGGCATTTGTCTGAGGATGTTCCCCATTCCCCATCCCTGAACTTACCTCCTTCAAAATTGTGAATAAATATGTTGCCTTTTTTTCTTTTGTGACATTTCTGTATTTCTAACACCTCATGTAGTTGCTATGTCATTGTTTCAGTTAATATTATCACCTGGATCATGGTCTTTGGTTCCTTATGGAAGGCAAAATGTGTGTTTGTGTGTGAGACACCCTGGCTTGTAAATGTATCAATTCAAGTCTGAAAAGCTTGTTAATATGATAACTTTGCAAGCAAAGCTTGGATGAATGTTATAAATGGCAGCCATCAATTTGATTACAAGAACCCTAATATATTTTTTAGGTAGAGGTTGATGTTTCAGTTAAAGTAACCAGAGTTGAAAGTCTGCAAACATTGCAACATAATAACTCCAAAAGTAAGCTTAAATGACAAGCTTGTTAGATGTGATGGTATGTAGATTTAACAATCTAAGAACAAGAACTCTATTTTGTCTATGAAGGTTCAAGGTCTATGAAGGTAAAGAACAGCTTGAATAAATTGGTACTGGGAATGTGTGTACCAACTTTTTGTTTTCTTTTTTCCCATGCAGATTGTTGTGTTTATATCCACTGTTTCTCACAGTTTGGACAGGACAATGCATGTTCAGTACAAGAGTCATCTGCATGATCTGATTTCAACGCTTTGATGATAAAGGTGGAACTGGAAGATGGGAAATAACTGTACACCTAAGCACCCAGTCGAGGTATTGCCACAGATATGGATTGTCGATAGTACAGGAACTAGATAGAACTAGCTGGTTTCTCTGAGGATGGATGACTATTCACTGCACTCAGGTTTGTCTAGGCAATGCTATTTAATTTAAGATGCATTGTATGTACTTAAATCTCTTTCGCATTATTATATTGTATTATGAAAATATCAAATTTGTGAACTGATGATACTGCATTAATAGAGAGTTTTGAAAAGCTTGCGGGATGAAAACAATTTGTGTGCAGGCTGTGTATTATAATATGCTAACCATTACAGTTGGTACAGACAGCAAATAAGAAACTTCATTTATTCTTAAATGAAATTATTTTTTGAGAGTGGGACATCTTTGTTCACCTACTGGACGGCCAATAAGCTACTAAAAGAATTGTCCAATCAAATGAAAGCAGCAGTAGATTTTAAAGTGTGAAGGTTTCAACCTCTCAACATCCTGTGATGAACAGATGACGAGTCAGAGGATAAGAGCTAACACCTGGAAGATTTTGGTCTTTTGTGTTTTACAACTGATCATGTTTAATCTTTCAGGAGCTAGTTACTATCTGCATATGATTTTGATAGTTTTCGAGGCATTTGTCTGAGGATGTTGAGATTTCCCCATACCCCTCCATATCTCCTTGCAAACATTTGAGTAAATATTTATCAGCATTTTCCACCAGGAATAACTGCAGACAGAAACAAGAATAATTAGGATGCGGATGTAACAGTTTACAGCTTAAAAGATAAATGAATGTTAGACACTAAAAACTTTTCTTGTATTAACTTAATGAATTACTCCTTGAGATTTGCTGAAGAATTTAAAGTTTGATGTGCCTTTTCTCACTTTCAGCAATGATGAATGCTCATCAACTATTTCCAGGATAGCAAGGATATGTGGCAGGAAAGTGAGTACCATAAGGACAGGTGTCCTACTTTTTAAGTTTTTCATTTTAGGATATTGTAAATGATGATTGGGGCACAGTGTGATTGCTTTCCCATTACGCTTCCTTACAACAAAATAGACATAGTTCACTTTGAATTTGTCTTGAATTGTGACATGTCAATGATGAAACTGAATTATTTTTGATCACTTGTGATGAAAATTTCATTGTTCTGTTTCTGAGCCATGTGTCCTAGGATTAGATAAATCATCTATTGAGCAACTTTGTGGCATTAAGCCAACTGAAGCAACCTGGATCAACTCTACCATCATAATATTGTGGATAGCTTGACTGTGTTGTGCTATCAACTATGACTAATCAAGATTTAGGCAGTTTCGGATTGTGTTGGCTCCAGCTAAGGGGAAACCCCACATGTAGTATTTTCCTGACTGTCAGTGAACAGGTGTGGTGGCTAACAATTACCATTTCAATAAATGTAATCGGTCATAGGGAAATAATTTGCATGTGACCTACACAAGTATTCTTCTACAGAAAACAGCTGTTCAGTGTGCGCCAGTCCGTCATGTGGGGTCAGTAGTAAGTGTATGGGTCTTGATGATTATGGAAAACTAAGTCACCACAGTACCACTAAGTCAGGTTGCAATCTGTAATGTTTGTCTGAATCTTGGGCCCACTGAGCTGTTGCAGCTCGTGCTAACATGTCAGGCAACAAATTTTGAACATTTTTTGAACACCATGTCAGTATCCATTATGTTGGCAATAAGGAGGAGCACCAAGTACTTATATAGCTATTGAAAATGTCTCAACTTTTTGGTTTCTTCCAGGAATGACAGACATTGAATTGACAGGTATAGGATGGTCAGCATCTTACTGTTCTTTGGAATGCTAGTTCACCTCAAAGTAACCACCAGAAGATAACCCAGTTGGTGTTAAAAGAGCATTTGGTAAGCACTAGACTGATAGTAGTGCCACAATGTGTAAGAATATCTGTCTTGTTCACATGTCTGCACCTTCGTTAATCTTCGGCCTGTCTCCTCTAAGGTTCTGGAGATCATTTAGGTGCTAAATTAAAGCAAGGTTTTTCACCAGCACCACTCTTTCTACGTGGGTGTAGTTGGATAGTAGCCTCTGCTATATTCCTTAAATGTAGTGTACCTTTGGTCACACATCATTGAATATAAAAAAAAATTCTTAGTAGTTAAAAAGAATAGGTTTTGCTCCAGTGTGGTCAGTTAAATAACATCTCACTGAACAGACTGTGACTTTGGAGTGTCAATGGATTGTCAGGAGTTTACAGTATTGGTGTATTTCAATTGTTTGGCATCTTGAAAGTGGTGAACTTGGGTGATATATTGGAAATGGTTGTGTGGAATCTAATAAACAAAAAATAGGCAGGATTTGTGCTGCTGATCATAAAACAAAAACTGGTATACTGGTACAAATATCAGATGACTCAAAACTTTTTGAATTGGTTGTCATAGCTTTAGCTTGGCTGGCATCACATGATCGCTGCTGCCTACAAAATCTTCTTAGCTAGCTTAAAACTTGGTGTGGACCCATGTGAGATGTGATGAAGCAATGTATGATGGTATAAATCTAAGCAAATGACAACCATTGACTAAAATTGTTATGCAATTGTGTTGTTTATGCTTTGATTTTTGTTTTCTTTCAGTACAAAAGCTCCATGTGTGCTGTGAAAGGTTTCCCTACACTTGTTTTAATGGTGAGATATAATAAAACATTGTCTTGCTTGCTGTAGCAACAACAGTCCATCGCTACAGTTCATTTAATAGCCCGATGCATCTTATCACTTATCTGACAATAATGCTACATCATGCAACAATTAATGTGGTGCAGTTACATTCTGATCAAGGATTCTCAGTAAGAGTTACACTTTTAGCTTGTCATGTCAGTACGTGTTATATGAGGCATAAAATCTTCACAAGTTAAGTAAGTTTAGTTAGATTTGTTTCCTGAAGTGCTTTGTCCACTAGCTAATATTGATGTTAGAATTGGAAGTCTTCAGTATGGAAATAGTCAATATTGTAGGCTGCTGTGCTCAATAGGCAACGTAGTGTAAAATAACTGCAAATCGTGTAACTTTTACAAGTTATAACTTGGATGTTGCAGCTTCTGGTTATATCCAGGGCTGATGTGATAATATTTAAATCCAGACTACAGTAAAACAGTTCAATACAATAAGCATGTAGCTGCTGATGTTTTGTCAAGCTTGTTTACATGAAGATTGACATGCTCTAAGAATGGCTGGTTATTGTACATTATACTTCATTGTGGCTGCATTACCTTGCAGTGAAATGAGTGGAGAGAAAAACTTGGAGCAAAAAAGTCTTGACTCAACAAATCAAGTTACTGAGCATATAGGAACACAAACTTAGCTCTTTTAATTAAAATGCTGTAAAATCTCATAATCCATTCAGTACTATTTTAAGATATACAGTGGTAAGATGTAATTGACAGTATACCAATTGTTACCATAGGTGCACATGCTTGCACCAATACATAAATATATTTGTTTCCATATTGCCCAACCCTGCTCCCTATGTCAGCAATGATGATAACCACACGATCTGAACTAATTTCAGACATTGTGGGCTCACTGAGCTGATAAATGCAGTCCATGAAATATTTGGTGGAATTTTGACTCAGAAAATATGTGGATCTTAAGCAAGATTTCATTAAGTTCAATGTAAAGAATAAGTGAAACCATTAAATAAAATTAAGTTAATGACATTTGATCTCCGAACCTTTCTTGTTGCAGATGATTATACAGGGTGGAAGATATCTTGTTAATTCTGTCTTGAGGCTGTCTGGTATCCCATTTACTGTGTGGGTTAGTATTCCATTACTTTTGTCTGTCATGCTGGCTCTGTGCAAAATACTCAAACATTTTCAGCATTGTCAAAGTGTAACCATTGTATATGCCTATTCGATAATGTTTTTAAAGGTGTTCATTGGCATCTTTGCAGTCTTTGGAAACAAAGATGCAATCATTTGAAAACTATTTAACTGGCTGTGATAATTGTCCCAGTCTCAACATTGTCATTTATTGCCCTATGCATATTGTCTTATAGTTTTAATGAATTCATATAATTGTAAACAGTGTTGACAGTCCTAGAAATATAGTATTCTAGTAACTATTCTGGCAGTGATGATTAAAGTTCCCCTGTCATAATATATTTGATGAGTAACTTGTCTGAGCCAATTATTTATCAGAAATTGTTGTTTTGCATGGAAATCTTCCAGCTATGATCGATGTTCCAAAGCACCCTTTATTATCTATAGAATTTTTGTTGGTTCAAGAATTTGAAAGTGCCACTGACAGAAACATACTTATTCCTGATATCTGAAGGGTTTCAGATTTCCTGAGCAACATGGTTCTGTATTGTATTGGTCGGTATCGGTGGTAACAAAAATGTCAGTTTCTATCAACCTGTTCTTTTATGTTGAATCGGCCCTTCATAATGTAAACATCTGTGTATATCTTGTGGAACCCCACCATACTTGATCACTTCAAGAAGCCACAGTACAGTACCTGTCAATAAAGTATCATATGGTTTGATAGTGGGGTATGGCTGCTGTTCAATCAGAATGACCTTAAGAGATTAAATGGAATCGTAGTGCAAACAGGAGGACCACGACAGATGAGAAAAAAAATGTTACCTTACTATATGTGTTATTTGTTACACACAGGTGCATGAAATGTGATCAGTGTGTATAACGTTTATTATTTCTTTGTTCCTTTCAGGAATGAAATAATTCCAGAGAGGAGAGGACCAATGAGTAAGTCTATATTTTGAGTGATGTTAGGCTTTATGCAATGTCATTGTCAGCTGTGTGGCTTGAATGATGATAAGCACTGGGCAATGATTGTCAGTGATTATAATCCTTTGAAATCACTTATCTGACTCGTTACCAGCTGTACCAGATGATATTAATTTCAGTAATATCCGCTTTTCATGTTTGCTTTTCGTGACATTAACATTTCTTAGCAACACACTCTATTCATACAATGGTTCGAACCTGAACAATTGTTTGTTATGGTGTTCTAGGAATTTATAAAAGATACAGAAGAACTATGACAATTTGCCTGTGAACTTGCTAAGTTAATAAAATAATATGCTATTAATATTGTTTTCTCTTCAGAATTCATTTGAAGATGAAGCTCAATGCAGTAACCAGTGGCACACTTATTGTAATGTGCTCAACTCTAGGTTAGTATCCCAGTATTTTTGCTTTCAATTAACTCAACTGTGAAATTACAAGTTGGTAATTTGAGTCCAGGAATCTTTGTCTGGTCTTACATAATTGTATAGTTTCACCACTTCAACTGTCCAAGTTTAATTTGTGATTGGAAGCAGTGTTGACAGTTTAATCAAATGTGTATTTGTCACTAAATTCTGGCAGTGATGATTGAAGTTATCCCTGTCATAATATATTTGATGACTTAACTTTCTGAGCCAGATGTGAGCAATTATTATTATTATTATTATTTAAGACATTTATTAAGATTTGAAAGAGCCACTGGTGGAACTTAGTTATTTCTGATATCTGAAGCCTAAGATTCCATGAGTTGTTATATATCATATCATGATGTAATATGTTGACTAGGATCATCATAATGTATACACATTTATGTCAAGTGAAACCCCACCTTAAGTTATCACTTAAATGATCCAAAACAGGTGTTAAACAAGTGTTACACAAAGTAGGTATGGCAGGTTTAATACTGGAAATCAATACTGAGGTGCTATCTACAGCACCAAGGAACATATTTATCAGATAGTCTAAACAGGTGAACCTTGAGAGTATATATATAGGGTTAGCCAAGCTGGAGGGGAAAATACAATGTATGTGACATTGTCCTTATGAACCTACAATACCTTCTTGTGTACTGTTATGTGCATAAAATAATAACATGTATTATTTCTTTGTTCCTTCCAGATTGAATACATTCCAGAGACAGAAGACCAATGAGTAAGTCTATATTTTGAGTGATGTTAGGCTTTATGCAATGTCATTGTCAGCTGTGTGGCTTGAATGATGATAAGCACTGGGCAATGATTGTCAGTGATTATATCCCTTTGAAATCACTTATCTGACTCGTTACCAGCTGTACCAGATGATATTAATTTCAGTAATATCCGCTTTTCATGTTTGCTTTCTGTGACATTATTAAAATGTCTTAGCAACACACTCTATTCATACAATGGTTCAAACCTGAACAATTGTTTGTTATGGTGTTCTAGGAATTTATAAAAGATACAGAAGAACTATGACAATTTGCCTGTGAACTTGCTAAGTTAATAAAATAATATGCTATTAATATTGTTTTCTCTTCAGAATTCATTTGAAGATGAAGCTCAATGCAGTAACCAGTGGCACACTTATTGTAGTGTGCTCAACTCTTGGTTAGTATCTCAGTATATTTGCTTTCAATTAACTTCACTGTGAAATTACAAGTTGGTAATTTGTGTCCAGAAATCTTTGTCTGGTCTTACATAATTGTATAGTTCACCACTTCAACTGTCCCAAGTTTAATTTGTGATTGTAAGCTGGCAGTGATGATTAAAGTTATCCCTGTCATAATATATTTGATGACTTAACTTTCTGAGCCAGACGTGAGCAAGTAATTGTTGTTGTAGTAGTATTCTGCAGCAAAATCTCCCAATGATGATTGCAATCCCAATTCACACTTATTATCAGTACTAGATTTTTGGATGTTCCATGTTTAATACATTTATTAAGAATTTGAAAGAGCCATTTTTGATATCTGAATGCTTAAGATTCCATGAGTTGTTATATATCATATCATGATGTAATATGTTGAATAGGGTCATCATAATGTATACACATTTGTGTCAAGTGAAACCCCACCTTAAGTTTTCACTTCAAGGATCCACAACAGGCATTGAACAAGTGTTACACTAAGTAGGTATGGCAGGTTACATAATTGAAATCAATACTGAGGTGCTATCTACAGCACACAAGGAATATATTCATCAGATAGTCTAAACAGGTGGACCTTGAGAGATTATATATAGGGTTAGCCAAGCTGGAGGGGAAAATACAATGTATGTGACATTGTCCTTTTGTACCTACAATACCTTCTTGTGTACTGTTATGTGCATAAAATGATAACATGTATTATTTCTTTGTTCCTTCCAGCATGAAGATATTCCAGAGATGAGAAGACCAATGAGTAAGTCTATATTTTGAGTGATGTTAGGCTTTATGCAGTGTCATTGTCAGCTGTGTGGCTTGAATGATGATAAGCACTGGGCAATGATTGTGAGTGATTATAACCCTTTGAAATCACTTATCTGACTCGTTACCAGCTGTGTGAGCAAACAATGTGTAACTGCTTGAAAGTCTGTCTCTGTGTTCAAATGTACAACATTTGGTTTTGTAGTGCAATGAACAGGTAGAGTGCTCCCTCTCTTGTTTTCACAAGCTCTGTGCTTTTTGTGTATTTGACTATAGTGAAATGCACGGTTCTACATTATTGTTACTTCAGTGTGCACTGCAGTGTTGATGTATGCAAGGTTTGGTGGTGGCCCTGCAGGACCTAACTATAGTAAACTATAGTATAAAAATACGCTTCTTTTATCCAATTACCTTTTCATTTCCAGACTTCTGGCCTCTATGCATCTGCAAATTGTTAACTGTGTTTCCTACTTGTGGCTTAACAACTTGTTGTTAAATGACCTACAGCTTTTCCTTTAATTACTTTTTGAATAAATGGCTGAAGTTGATATCACTTACGGTATCAAACATAAACTGCAATCTGGCAGGAAGTATTGATATTGATCGATGATACTGAAAATATTTCATATCTCAAGCCATCTATTTGTCAACTTCAGCTGACTTGTTACCAGCTGTGTGATAGTGGAAAGGGAATGTGTAACATTACTGCTATCCAATGTTATAAGTTTCTACATGAATTAATATGTGCAGAGAACCAGTCTCCTGTTCTTTATATTTGATGTATAAGAGGATACGCTTGTAAGCCTGCAAGGATTATTAAATGGTATTTAATGAAGCATGCTTTCCTTTCAGAATCGATGAAGAATTAATTGGAAGAATAAACCACGCTCAGCGGGGTGCTCACCAGCAGTTCTCTTCTTAAACTCTGGTAAATTGAATGTTTAACTGTGTACATCTATGTAACATTATATATAGTCATGTTCATTTTGCAAATGTCATATTAGAAGATTATAGTCTTCTGGCTATGATGATTTTAGTTATCCCTGTCATAAATACCCTTGATGACTTCCAACTTTCTGAGCCAGATTTAGTCATAAATAGACTTTTGTGATAGCATAGTGAATTTAAGCACACAGTTATGCTCTAAGCCTTAATCTGAATAAATATGGACGTGCATATATATGTTTATTTTGGCTACAGGGTCACCTTCAATAAGAATGGTGTGTCCTTAGGTCAAGCTGACGAAGAAGCATGTGATGCAAATGATAATCCTGGATATGAAAACAAACAGGATGTATCATATTGAAGCAGTGCTAGAACTTCACAGAAAATTATGATAGTTTCCATCCTATGTTTATGATAGGAATTTTGAAGGTTTAGAACCATTATTTGAAATACATTGAAATGAGTTCCCTTGATGGCTTTTCACTTATTATTTTATGAATTGTAAAAATATCTGATCCAAGGTTTTAGATTCCTTGCTGGAAGTAAGAGAACCTATGCAGTCGGGTTGTGGTGTGCGTCTGTGACACTTGCTTGGTTCCTAGTTAATTAAAAAATAGAGTGATGGATATTTGTCATACTTGCCATGAATCTACATATAGTGAAGTGTGCCCTATCGATTTTAGCGCTGGACTGGTATTTAATGGGATTATAGGGTCAAATGTAAAAAAAATTACATTGCAATAACTCCACAACCTTAAGTTGTATAGTTGTTGGTTAATAGCTAGGACATATAGAACTAACCTTTTTGGGGATTATCTAGACCCCAAAAAAGGCATGGCCCATTTTTATTACCACCTCAAATACATTTTGGGACACATTCTGTGGGCCCGAATCTGTGGAGCCAAATATGTTCAGGGCCATTTGGGCCCACGTTTCCTTTAAGGTGAAATAACTCTGCAAGTCGGATTGTAGCCAAACTTGGTATACAGTTGTTGATTAATAGCTGGTACATATAGGCCATTCGGGCCCAGATTTTATTTTCACCTCAAATACATCTTGGGACACAATCTTTGGGGACCATGTGGGCACATAATTTTGCTGGGCCCAACTTTTGTAGGGGGAGGGACCAAAATTTAAATTGCATGACTCCACAACCTTAAATCAGATTATATAAAAACTTGGAATACAGCTGGTAAATGTTGGCATAAATATTATGATATTTGGTGATGGCATACAACACTTTCATATTCCACTAAGCAAGGAAACTGTGTACCTGTAAGGCTATTATAGATGGATGTTTTGATCCCAGCAGGAATTATAAATCAGTAAGAAAAATGGGTTTACACACAGATGAGCTAGACTTGTTAAGTTTTCTTGTCAATGAGTGAAGCAGTTTGCTAATGTCTTTTATGATTTCTTTTTTATCCTGAAGGTTTTCAAGAATCCTGATGGTATTATGATTTAGGCAGACATTGCAGAGCTTGGAAGTAACTTTTGGGACCTAGGTCATGTACATGGTTGAGAAGAATCACACAAGAATGTCTAGTTGACTTGACTACCAGCTAACAGTCAATTATAACTTATGTTTGCCAACATGATATATCTTCTAGTTGTGATAGCAAAGTCATTTACCATATGTCATTGCAGGGTACCATGTAGTGTTGGAAGAGCAGACTTAGTTTGACTTCCGAGTAGGTATCAGAAGAGCATAGTTGGGCTGTCTTGCTGATGTATCATACATCATCATCTAAACATTAATGCAACAAGTGCTGCTATCCTTCTGTATGTTGCTTGGCTACTTTAAACCTTACTAGCTATATCCTATAACAAGCTGTACCCAAAGTCAACAATCTTTCAAGGTATTGTACTTATTGTTGTTTTGTGTATATTAGTGGTTCATTGCTAGCATGGAAGTGAGTTAGGTTCTTCCTCTCTCTCTATGCTATTTACAAGGAGTAATATTGCTAACCATCCCTGTCAATGATGCTACAAATGTTGTGAATGAAACATTTGAGATGTTTAATTTCATCTTGTGTTTCCACTGATCAAACATTCCTTACTCATCTGAGACTGGAGAGGATGGAAAAGTAATATTGATTGGAGAGTGAATAATACATTATGTAGTAGTTGAACTGTTCATGACACCTTTAACACCACACGAGCTCTATCTTGTGTTCAGTATAAGTCTTCCTGTAAACTATTTTGGATATTGACTACTGCCATTTCATTTATGTAGATTACAAACAGAGAGCATACTTCTGTAAGAAGTTTCATACAAGTAGTAGCTTGGTGGTCATTTTCATTTGGTTTGAGTACAGTAACATCACTTGGGCTTTCCAAACTTTGCTCTATATGTTCATGTAGCATTGTGTTAATCTGTTCCACTTCTGCTAAGGAAGAAAGTCATATTCCTTTATTACTAGGAACGTAGTTGTAAGACAGATTCAGATTCCCTTGAACATTATTGCATAGAACTCTACACCTGTATGTTTGCCCACTAGTCCATATTTGTGCTATTTAATTACTTCATATGAATTGATGGTGTAGGATGCTGCAATATTTTACAAATACTTGTATTATTATGTAGTGGTGTAGATATCTTGTCTTATGGACTGCTGTACACATTTTTCAGATAGAGGACATAGTGAATACATTACATGTTAGTTACAATAGGTTTACAAACTTAATAAGGTTATGAACTTTTCTTTACCCAAGTTAAATATGTTTGTTGTAATTGCTAGACTAGCTGTGGGTAAGCTTGTGATGCCCCAGTCAGTTTGTTTGTTGTTGATTCTGTTTTGTGCTCAAACTATCAATTTTATCTCAACATTTATAGTCTGTCAATTAAATTGAACCAAGTTGCACACACAATGAAGTGTAGAATCACAGAATGTTAACTTTCATACTCACCACATAGTCCTTGCTATATTTTTATATGTAAAGAAATAAAAAAAATTGAAAATGACTTCCATTCTTTGTTTTGTTCTTTATATGATTTTGTCTTCCACATAACCATTGAATAATGAATGTTCAAGGGAGTTTCCTTGTGTAATTCTTTGAATGTAATCTTACTTTAAATGCTATTTGAAACTGCCCTCTCGAATGCATGTACTTGATGTCCCACAGTACTGAAGGAGGTATCTAATACAGTGCAATGATTCCTTGCTGAAAACAATGGAAATCTATATGATGGTGGTCATGTGCATTTCTGTGTGATGCTATAACTTGTCAGCACAATATCTTTGAAAGTTCCTACTTTGCATATGGAACCACCATATTGAATACAAGAAGCCATTAGGTTTGGGTTTAGAAGGGGTCATAATTTTAATATTAAACCTTAAAAAAACATTGTACTTGAATTAATCTGAAATAGTTGAAGAACCATGCTGTTTTTCTGGAGACCACAGGTCATTTGGGGTCAATAGAGGTAAATGACTGGAAAAATTAAACCTGAATTGTGAAGCTTGGATTAATTCATAAAAGGGAGAACTTGCTGCCTGTTTGTTTACGTGCCCCCCCCCCCCCCAGTCAAGGTTCAAAGTATACACGTTGAAGAAATGAGAATCAAGACAAAGCATTTCAGTCTTTATGTTTTAATAAAAATTAATGCATTGTTCTTCAAAATGAAATGATCAACCAACAGGACTAAACAGAAAGTAACTAGCAGCTTACACATTCAATTGGCTAGAAGTTCGATAAACATTGTGATCCTTGAAAACAAATTTTCAGTAAGTCTTCCTGGATAAGTAATACTTACATAGCTGTTTCGATTTTATGGTATATATTGTATATCTGAAATATTAGTATTGGCATTGATACACTGATCAACCTAAACTTTCATTTTCTGAATTCAAATTATTATTGCATGGTCTGTTCTATTTCATTGCAACGTTTGAGGGACCAGCTACACTAAGACCAGGAAACAAAATGGCACTGAACACAAAATTTTATGAGAAATTTCCATCCGTTCCAAGAAAGATTCAATGATAATAAAATGCAAATTCACTGAAAAACATTTGTATTTACCACTTTTCAAACTGGAAGACTATTTATAAAGTATCACATTATTAAAAGTTATGCTGTAGGTCCACCACCCACTCACTGAGAAATTTCTCTAACCAGTCAAGATGTTAATCAGCTCATAAAACTGGAACATATGTGGTCATTAAAATTCAAAGTGTTTCATAACAACAAACAAAAGTGTTCACTGCACGTAAACTTTTCAAGTTTTGATCACTGTTGACGGCAAGTTTCTTGCATCAGTCTGGAACTTCTTCATCAAGGGTAAAGTCCCAGCTTCTTTTGAGGTTATCCTGTTCACAAGGATATCAGACTTTGATCTCTTTTAACGTTTATAACAGAATATACTAGGGGTTCCTAGATTTTTACTCTCTAAGGTGGATCACATACCAAATAAGAAGTTGATCCATGTGTCACTTTCTATGTAAGCTTACATATCTACAAGTTCTTTCAACCTAGACTGACCTCAAATACCTTTGACATTCACTGGGTCTTGCAGTCAGTTACTAAGGTAAATATACATGTAAGAAATATGAAGTCCATCCAAAACTATACTTTCACAGTTATTGCACTAACAATTTATGACCAATACCAACAACAACCCCAAACCAGTTCTGCCTTCAGCAAGGAATCAAAAACTGATCAACACTTTGAGGGTAACTGGAAGTTGGACACCCTCTTATATTAACTCTCTGGAGACTAAGACAATCATATACTTTGGTTCATCAAATCATGTTTTGCAATTGCTAACACTTGATATCTGTCAATATTGCTAAGAGCAAAGGTTGCAGCCTATGACCAATTCAATGGCGTGTACTTAACGGTAATGTGGTGTTCAACATGCATTGTCCTTCATGGAGCAGGCAAATCCATCACATACTTAGTAGCAATAAAATATTTAAACTGATAATGCTTACTGTCTAGACTTGCGATACAAGAGCCTCTACAAGTAGAAGTGGTGGTTTGGTTACATGTTTCAGTCGCTCAAACATTCATAGTTATAAAGACCTGTTACAAGTATAAGCCTTCCGGTGTATTGTGAAAGCTATTCAGAATGCATAGAGACATGCAGAGGGCATTTTAAAACTTGAAAACCACTGACCAAGCAACAGACTATATAAAAGATAAGCAACATGCTGATAGTAGTATCAAAAGTCACCACAAAAAGAAATCAACCCCCACCTACTGTAAGAAAAAAAAAGTTAAACAAATCTTATAACATAGACATGCATTTTGCATGAACCATGATATTGTTTAGTTATTTAAAGTTTGCTTCCTTTCACCAGTTGTAAAAGTTTTCTGTACTGGCACTTAACTCCCCTCGTTTTCCACTTTTCCAAACGATACGAGTTTGCATACACCTGGGTAGTAGGATCGGCTGCCTGCGAGTTTGCATATACGCCTGGGTGGGTAGGATTGGCTGCTTGCCAGGTCATTCTTCATAGCCGGTCAGGATTTCTGTGAAGACGGTTGTGTTCGGTTCATTCGTTGTCAATTCAGAGTTATCCTCGGTGCATGGTAACAGAAAGACCAATGCTGCAATCAGGGCAATGAAGGCAATGGAAATGAAGACTGCGACAATTGTCCTATTGGTCTGGTTATCCCACCATGTCTTCTCCTCTTCTGCTTCAAGAGCAAGATATTTCTCTCCCTTCTGCTCGTCTATCTTTGTATCTACCGAGAGATACTTGGTCTCCGTCTTCTCCTCCTTGGTCTCCATCTTCTCCTCCGGTATTGGACTGTAGCTGCCCTCAGACTCCACGTTGTCTTCTGGCATTTTGCTGTCAAATGAGATGAACACAACTGTTAATTATACACTACATGTGTGAACTGTAACAACTAGAGAGTAGTTAAGTAGCTGGAATATTAGTTGTGACAGGTCAAAATTATTATATAGGCTGGTTGATGCAGACAGAGAGATAGAGAGAGAGGAAAAATATAAATATGACAACTTAATTTATGGGAAGTGTTTTCCTTTACTTTGACTGGTGAACATAAATGTAAAAATCAAGGAAAGTACTTGCTTTGAATAATATGTGTACAATGCAATACTGTACTTGGTGGGAGATGGGAGTGGGGGGGGGAGGAGGTTGGGTGGGTGGGATAGGCTAAAACTACCTTATTGATATAAATGTAAGCACTTAGAAAGTTTTGTCTTAGGTGCTATATAAATATTATTTATTATTATTACTATATTCATATTCAACACATCATTAGAATCAATCTCACTTATCACAAAAATAAAGGGATGCAACATTGACTATTTCTATGAATCTGTGTGGAGTTGTTTCTGCCTTGCACTTGAATGGATACAAATAACTATTAGTGCTGCACCATTTTGGAGACAAAAACACTTGTTTAGAACATTGCACTACTTCTCAATGTAAATCTGGTGACAACTGTTGCTGGGTTTGACATCCTGTACTATTTTCCCATTGGTAAGTAGCAAGCAAAGCCTCATCAGTTGTCCCAACTGGTAATTAACTTAACCTACAAGATACTATGGTGCACAGTAACACTGCCATCACCTGTTGCAATCAAGTTCACAAGGTCGCTAACAACAATGTACACGTGTGGAAACCTAGCATCAATAGACTTGGATACAGTTCGATTGTATTCAAATTAGTTGACTGTTCTGCCAGTTATATATACACTGCAACACTGCACTGTGCTATCTAAATACACAGAGCCTCTGTGAAAAGCACCATGAGATCAATGTGTGCACTGAACAGTGTGTACTTAGTTTACCACTTTATACTGTATAGCACAGCTGCATGATGGATGGCCATAACAACAAGATACAATTAGATTAGTTGTCCAAACTCAAGCACTAATGTTACAGAGAGTCATATCCACACTAACACATGGATGTGCTCACGCCGGGCAGTTCTGAATGCCGCCCAGCACAAACAGTATTTTAAACTTTTCTGCCCGACACTTTTTTCAAAGATTACTTTAACAAATTTTACCATTACCAAAAATTTAAGTGAATACTAGGCACAGAATTGAGTGCCAGAATAGGAGAAAGTTAGCACCATAAATACCATCTAAGCCTACTTCATTTGCAAAATTTTCAAATTATTCATTGTCAAACATATTAAACCGTGTATCATGGGAAACCCTCTATGTAAATTGAAGACCTGCACATCAATGGGAAATTGCCAACTTGAATATATATCCTATCTCCATATCTATTTTGAAATTGTATAATGATGACGTCAATCCTCATATGTCTGTCACAAATTTGCCAAGCATAGTAGAAACATGTACTGTATTCCATACCAGCAAGTTTTTATCTTTTGAATTTCCTTGGAATGTATGTATTTAGTGCAGGAACTCGCGAAGAAGCCATCATTGGCTTATCAAAGCTGCAAGCTGACCGAAGTCAGTCTCTTAGATGCATATTTAACGTCCATGATTATGAATTGTCAATTTTCCACAACTCTGTAACTGGATGACATACATTATTCTTGGAGTGACTCCAACTTAGGACCTTATGATTGAAGGGCACCAGCGTTAACCACTGAGCTAACACTCCACGCCTCCTGCTTTTAGGGAACATTAATTGTGAGCCAAGCTAATGGGATGTGTGCATACAGTATTGAAACTAATCTACATACATGACTCAGCCATTTCCATTAAAGAGTCAAATTGTCCCCAAGATTAAAGGTGGTATTGAAATGTCCCCTGGGCAAGCACACTACAGTAGTAGTTGTTAATGGTCAGTGATATCGATATTGATTTTGGGTGCAATTGATTCTTTAATATACACACTATCCATGCAAAATAAAACTCAAATAATTATTTGGAGAATCTTTCAGCTACTAGCTTGAATTACGATTTCTTGCTGTGGGTTATTCAATAAGTATACACAAATTTAAGACCAGTTTGAACTTGTTTAAGGCCAGGCGAAGCATAACCAAATTTTGAAGCTTGCAGTACATGTAACGCAAACTTTCTTCTCTGTGTATTTATTACAGCATTTTTAAAGCACTAGTTTGGTATTCTACCTTCAAGTAGTGATGTGCTAGTGGATAATACATCACGGATCAGCATGTGACATGCCAACTATACAGTAGTATGATAATTAGGGGACATTATTTAGCAATATTGATGATTGTGCAAGGAGGGACGTCTTATTAACAAAGGATATAAGTAAACAGAAAACTTTGTTTTTTATTCGAATTCCATCTTTTTGTAAAAGTAAGTTGGCCTGACGTTTCGATCCTAGCAGGATCTACAGTACTTCAAAGGCCCTGCTAGGATCGAAACGTCAGGCCAACTTACTATTACACATTCTCTTACACAGGCTCTCTAGTGGATAAGCAGTTTGCTAACAGTTTTATTTTATTTTATTTTGAATTCTATCTTTATCACTACATATAGTTTCAAATTCATGCTTTTGTAATTGTACCTGTACTCAGAGAAAGTAAAAACCAAGGCCTTGGTATTTTGGCTTTGTACTTGTACTTAAGATATATATATCCCTTGAACTCATGGTTGTGTACTGTACACTCACAACAAATCTGCTTGAAAGGCAAAACAACATCATTGCATCACTTACATTGTATTAAGACCTGCTTGATGTGATCTGCTTGAATGGTCTATAGAAAGTCCTACTTTTACATGGCATGTTCAATCTATCAGTTTTTAAACAAGCTACAACTGTTGTACAATAGTTTTTTAATATTCCCAGTGGATTTTATTGTGCAAAGTAGAAACAAAAGGGCATTCTTTACAGTCATAAGTTTAAGTCCTCCTAATCATGCAACAACTAAAGAAAATGCACTAATCATTGCGATGCAAAAACCAAAAGACCTTTATAAATCCTAGCTTCAGTCCAAAAAGGTACAATATCCACTCTGAATTTACCTAATTCTCAATTAACTTATAGATTAATTTGGTTGTGATATTCCGATATTGGCAATATATATACCGTACACATATCAATCTAAGGTGTGCATGGCCCTAGGATTTGCAACTCCAAGTGTGAATCCTGACTCCATCATTCAATACGATGAGATAAGAAACCTAGACAGTTAACAAGGTGATTCACATATCACTAATGACTAAAAGGATGGTAGGCCAACTATGTATAGCAATTGTTTCCAGTGTAATATAAATGCAAAGTAAAAATTTGTGATTTTATACAGCATACTTTGTTCACATCTTGTATGTGAGATAAAACTACCTAAATTATATGCTTTCTTGTTCAATTATGGAATGATGATAACAATTCTTAAAGCTCTCTCACTTGATATGGTTGAATACGAAAGTATATATGCCTAGGATGTACAACCTGTAGCCAAGGATAATACAGTTTCGTTTGCAAAACATTCACTATAACCTGTTATCTGGAAAAAACCCAAGGTGCTTTCTGGTTCTACCTCTTGCCTTTAACTTAAGTTCACCTTTACAAATTATTAGCTGGCAGCACATATAGGAAGTCCTCCACACTCCCTCATCCCGAAAAGATTACTAACAGTTTCTATTACTAGCCTAAACATAATGCATCACACTGCTGCTTTATTCAAAGTTCTAAGTCCCAGTACAACAAGTACACCTTGGCCTCCAAAGTAAACTCTCTATAAGAGAAACCTTACACCTGTCTGTGCATGTTATATTCTGGGTTTTGGTTACATATTTCAACAACTTGGTACAGTAGAAGCAGTTCAAGGTTGATATTTTATGGATGCAGTCCATAGCCCATGGTTATTTGCCATTTTGGTAAAAACATTTTCAAACACGTAGAGCTCATGTTACTGGGAGGTGGTTTGGTTTCATTTTGACATACATTAACAGTAGAGTGTTGACATGCAATACTAAGGAAACAAGCTTCATTCCAGATGAATACTTAGTAAGATGCAGCCATTATTACCTGATTGATTCATTATTGGCATTTTCTACATGATATATATGTTGTACTTCCCATAATGTGCCAAAATTTAAGGAGTCTTGAAAGATGTTTGGTGTCCTAAGTTGATACATGATTGTTTGCAAAGAAGCTGATCAGATTCTCCAAGTAGTTTGGCTAGAAGCCCCCACTTTGATTGGATTTTGTAGAGTGGGGGGGGATGGGTTTGCCTTGAAGTATGATATATCACAACATCATTTGTTTGGAAAACAAAACATGGAAAATTTCACAAAAAATCACAACAACTATACAATGTCTGACTCTGAATGAGATTGCTAAGACACCATTTTCATAGCGTTTATTAAAAAAGTGCTAAAAAATATTTATGTTTTTGAAAACCGTAACTTACGACATGCAAGCTGATTGCATTTGAGAGCTTTACATATAAATACCGTGTCGCATACATTGGGAGCTCCAATTAAAGTTATGTCTACTGATACTACCACCAGGGTTCTGGTACTGTGTTAGTATTACCGTAATATGATATAAGTTAGGCCTGGGCTAAGTACCAAACCACTATTATTAAGTAGGCTACTGTTTCAACAAGGAAACAAATCAATACTTTCAAATCCGAAGAAAATTTAGCATTACTAATAAAATAAAAATGACATCGAACCAAGTATTTGTTACTTACCAAATTTTTTGCTTACAACTCTGAAATTTAGGAGATATTGCGAAGAAGACAATAACTGCGGGTATGTATTTACGTAGTAAATTAGTGTTGTAGCGGTGCTGACGAAATATCGACACGAGCCCAGATATTAGGGTATCAGATCTTCTGAAAATGCTTCCAAAATCAGTTACCAGCGCAGTGCCTGATGAAAATAAATTTAAGCTGTCACTAAATTATTCATTTAAATTCATCAAATTAGTGGAACCAACAAATTCATACATTATATCATGAAACCATTTCTTTAGCGATAAAAAAAATGGCCTATATGATATCACAAAATCATTAGAAACAGTGAATATTTATTTAGTGATAGGATGAACTTCGTGATATTATTAATGAGTTAAAATGTCGAAACGTTATAGTGAAAAGTTATAGGTGAATCTTTGAAATGTCGACAACTTAGAGATGAAACGTTGAAATTTCGATAGGAAACTTCAAATTCTCAGGTAAACCCACGACATTTCGATCTATAATGTCGCAATTCACTGGTATATGTAACAATTGTTTGGAAAGAACGTCAACATTTCCAAATTCAAACGTCCGGCCCGAAAGTCTTGAGATAAAATATCAGTGTAGCCTGCCTTCTTGGTGTGCCAAAGGGGAAAAGCCAAAGTTTCGTCCACATTTTTAGAGTTCAGAGTGGATTTTTTTTAGTGAAGAATGGGATTCAGTCCTTCCGGTCATATTATTTTTTGTCTTTGTATCGCCCTAAACCTTGCCATGTGATGAATTTAGTTTCTGTGATAGTGCTTGAAATGTTGGCCCGTCCCTGCCAGGAAATTCGATATAACACTGACTTACTTCGAGACGTGACGTCAGTGTGGCACATTGGTCAGAATCGATCAGATCTCACTCTAAGCATGGCCTTGATACAATAAACAGGAATGTGTACGCAAACTTCGCGTACGACTGTGATTAAAAAAAATGAATTTATTTCTAAGACACCATTCATTTGCATGGCTCTACCCGCTGTTACAATTTCGAATTTTGGTAGGGGGTGGGTGGTATTCTCTATCCAATAATTTCCAAGACGTCTCAAAAGGTCCTCCTGTTTCCCTTATTGACACTGGACCCGATATTGCATCTCTTGTGACAAGAGACGTTTTTGTTATCACACCCTATTTTTACATCATCACAAGATATGTTCATATCGTCATTACGCTATTTGGCATGATCACTGCAAGACAGCATAGTCACATAAAATTTGCCGTTTTCGCGTTCTATAAATATGACTGACTGCCTTATATATGTGACAGGTACCGTACGCGGTACGCGACCTTATGTTAGATCTCTAGAAAGATTATTTGTTGATACCGGTTGATATATCATAAATTACAAACAGTAGAAAATAAGAAAAATATCATGTCTGCCCAAGAGCAGATGCGAAAGATGCTCGATGAGCTGATGGGAACGACGAGAAATGGTAAGTTACAGAGGTGTCTGTGAAATACCGCATTACTGTTAATTCCTTCTTTCGATAATCGCGTAGTCTGGCGTTAGGCTAATAATATAGGCGCCACTGTAATACAGCAGCCTAAGTTTTAGCCTACCACAGTTAGGCATATACCCCTATAATGAGAACTGCCCCAGCATGTACCTCGATGGATGCTTTTTTTAGTTTTGTGAGAGTAGCCTTAACTATTGTAGAATTAGGCCAAACTGATCACACCTTTGCAGTTCACATGTTCATATCATTCGCGTGTTATGTTCATGTATGTTGCTGATTTTCGTTGCTGAGTAGCCGAGGCCTAACATAACATTTAACAATAGTGGACCAGGCTGTAGGCCTAGGCTACAGTAGCATCTGGATTGGAGTTGCAGAATGCCTGGTTATTTCCTTTATAAAAAGTATGGCTTCACTGTTGTCCACTGTTAGTGGATAATGTACATAGGCAATCTTTGATAAAATTTCTAAATCCAACCAGCCTTGGAGTGGCTCTGTGGATTTGATGTCAAAGTGGGACGGCCACTTTGAGAGGCAAATAAATACTTTTAAATTTATGTCCAGCTTCAATACCTCAAAGTGCCTCCGCAGATACAAATTCAAAGTGGAACTGCCATTTTGAGAATGACGCCAGCCTAGGCCTATAATTGGTGAACAATGTGCAACTTGTTGACCTCGTATTGGTTTTTGCATTCAAAGTCAAAGTTGGGAGCTATTTGAAAACAACACTAGCCTGGGCCAATATTTGGTGAAGGCAGTACAGTAGACCTCAATGCTGGCTACATTTATTTATTTCTACACTTATTGCAAAAATTGATTGTACTCCCATATAACGTCTTGGCTATGCGAATGTAATCTCTAAAATTTCCATTAGAGCATATTACTTGTGGCCAAAGTAGTCTACTTCTAATGAACATGTGGAAATGGCCTGCTATGCTTACATATTTAAGCGCTCTTACAGTAATTACTTCCAATTATGATACCTATGTCAATGGTACCAGGACCTCTTAGAGCTGATATGATGAAAGTCAAATCATAATTCACGATTGTTTGCTCTTTTGATAAAAATATTCTCACTGTCAAAGCATTCAACTGCCAGGGTGGTATGGGCTTTACTGTGATATACAGTGACATTTT
Source organism: Apostichopus japonicus (assembly GCF_037975245.1). Lineage (NCBI taxonomy): Eukaryota > Metazoa > Echinodermata > Holothuroidea > Aspidochirotida > Stichopodidae > Apostichopus > Apostichopus japonicus. The sequence goes on from NC_092579.1 coordinate 26,234,607, forward strand.
CATGTCAGGCGAACGGTGGCCAAATTGTTTCCGGTAAAATACTGTAGGTGCAGTCATCATATTAGTGATTTTGTAACATGTTTTACATTGTTCATCACTTTCTGTTGGTTGAATAAGCTCAAATTTCATACTTACCATACAGTATGTATATGTACTGAAATTTCTTGATTTTTTGTAACACTATAGGCATCGAAGAAGGAGCAGCTCGCCCTCGATTTACTGATGCCAAAGTGTGCAGAGCATTCTTGCTAAACTGTTGTCCACATGATATACTAGCAAGCACAGTAAGTATTACCCCCCAACATTTGTTATTTCAGAGCAGTTTTCCTGGTCTTAGTCACATTACTTTGTTAAGGGGGCACTCATTCATGCAACTGCAGAGCTTCTTTGATGGCTTCTACAAACAGTTTGTAGTTCCAAACATTGATTTGTCACTATCTATTCGACACTTAACATCATAAATTATATCATAACAACCTACAGTAATATATTTCTTGGTCGTACAGTGCTTTTTTACAGGGAGTGGTTATAGAGGACGGCGAGGTTTCAATTTGTGGAGAATTAAGTGTAAATGACCAGGTGTTCTTTTGTTCTTCTTGTAGTATAATTGTGCATGTTATATTTTGTGACAAGAAAATGTGTTACTTACTGTACTGTAGGTACTATAATGTGTTTTAAGTACAGTACCTCCATGTGAGGACAATAATTGCATGTACTATAGCAAATGCCAAAGATCATTTCAGGTCTTCTTATTATCAAAATAACTTGACAAAGTGGTATTGAACACTTCAAAGTGAAAAGAAACACACTGTCCCACTGGATCAACATCTCCATTGTATAATGTAACTTGTTCCAAAAATAACCTGCTGTACATGTAATGAAGACAACAGTGATGCTGGATTACTAACCGGATTGTTTGTTTTTCAACCTGTACATAATTAGTGTATTTACAGGTAACTTCTGTCCGTAACTCATACTGTAGCCTTCCCTGTTTGCAGTTATGCTCTGGCTCCTACTGTAGAACAACATTGTAGACCAACAAAATGAAGCAAACACAAAATCTGAAATGATTAACCTGTTTCTGTTTTCTTCATCTTTTGTAGAGGGCAGATTTGGGTGATTGTACAAAGTTCCACGATCCAGCACTCAGAGCTGACTATGAGATGGCTTCAAAATTGAGGGAACATGGATATGAGGATGATGTGAGTATACATGCAATTTTTAATGGAATTTTTATTTTTACTGCAGAAAGGTTGCTATGTTGCACATTATATGAGAGGTCCTTTGATATTTTGAGTAATAAACACAAGGAATGAATTGAAGACACTGTTGGATCTGATGTTTTGTGTTCCACACAAATCATTTTGAGATGCCTTTGAATGATAGCTTCTATAGAATATCTATGTGCTTGGAATGTTAAAACCCCAATTTGTCACTAAGGAGATGAAAACCATAAAACTTCCTTTCACAAAGTTTTTAATTGGATTGGGAAATAAGTCATTCAATGTCAGAATTATCCCACATGGGTCAAGGATATAACTTACATCATCAGTGCATGTTAAAACCACTGTGCAGGTCATTAAGGCAGTTGCTATTCATGAAGTTTTAGGGGTATAATTCTATTGTTTTCTGTCAATGTTGAAGGTCATTTGTTGTCAACAGAATCAGAATGAGTCCGAGACATTCACAGAAAACAATGGAATTATTGTAAATACTTAAACAACTCTACTTATCAAGACCGAAGTTCATCCAATAGATTGGGTTCTTGTATTTACTAATTGTGGCTCGACATGCCCAGTGTAAAATTCATCTTACCAGCAGTGTCATATGAAGTATGACCATATGGAATGTGGCAAGGAATTACTAAGCCATTTGGCTTTCTGGTTGGTATTGACTTCAGCATATGCTTGAATGTGTAGACACCCTAGAATTGAGGGTAATTAACTCACAAAGGCTAGTCATTTCTAGAAGAACTTTGTGCTGGCCTTTGGTTGTAATGCACAGATTTGGAATGTGTGCGAGATGTTTTAAACAGAATCTACCTTTCTTTATGTTATATTTCAGTCTCTTGCCCAACTTAATGCTTTCCTTGCTGACATAGACAGAAGGACCGAGGTCTCAAAGAAGCGACTAGCTGAGACCCAGGAAAGTCTGAGTGCCGAAGTGAATGCTAAGGTAAATTCATTTTTGATGTGAACTTTTCATTCATAAACTGTGTTATGACATAACAAACAAGCTCATTGTTCAGGATACATATTACACACCCAAAAACAGCACTGTTAGTAGCAATATACTGCCATTAGGATACTCTCTACCATAACAAGTAATAGGTTTGAACATATTCAAATGTGTGAGCATTGTGATATGAATTGTATTTTAGCTGTTCAACACAGGACAAGGTTAGGTAAGGGGAGGGGGGGGTGGGATAGATGAATAAGACAAATAGCATAAGATACATAGATTCCACATATAGTCTTTTGAAATGACAAGAAAAGTAATAGGGCTTTAATTACCAAGTTTGTATAGTTTTAGATTGTTTATACATTTCTGTGTGAAATGACACACATGGCCTGAGTGAGCCCTAGATAGTTGAGTAGTCTTACATATTATTATTGTCACTTTGTGTTATCCTTTTATGTTTTTATGCCTTCTTCATTAATTTCTTGAGTAAAACATAAATTACTGAACAATTTGCCTGAGATTGAACCATTTATTGTCAAATAAATATCGTGAAAACTTAATAGTTCTTGTATTAATTTTAATCTATTTTCAAGTAAAACTTTACGCAGGGTTTTTCTCCAATTGTGGTGCCTGCTGATTATATGGAATACTGTATTTGGATATCAAGATTGCTTACTTTACCAGCACTCAAAATTTACTTGCTCCTATGTTTATCAGCGGAAACTGAAATTTGTTTTCCAAGCACAATTTGTTTTTGTCTTTGTTTCTGGACTAAAAGGGAATAAAAATTCATTTGTAGGCAACAACTAATACATCAACCTGCTACCATTGCAGGTTGGAATTGTTCTGAATTGATCATTGATAAATTAAATTTGCAGCTTTGGAGAACACAACAAAGTATTAAAGTCTAATAAAGCAAAGAAAGAAAAATACAGAAATAAAAGAGAGAGACAAGCAGACTCTGCTAATGAGTTTGTGTTTGGAACTAGTTAGTGAAATAATAGATTTGATTTCTGCTTATATACAACTTTCTTTGGATCATCAGTTAAGAAGTTGCCTGGAAGTAAATTCAGCATAGGGCGTGTATTTGTTCCTGGAAGTAAATTCAGCATAGGGCGTGTATTTGTTCCTTGAAGTAAAGTCAGCATGGAGCGTGTATTTGTCCCTGTTATTATTCTTAATTCTCCACCCTTTGAATAGTTCTCTTATGACAGCTTCAGCAATGTTGAATGTGTTAAAATCCACTTCCTGTTGTGGTCAACAGAATAAGTCCCTTGTTTGATGTCATAATTTAGGGAGATCTATCGTCCACAGTGGTACAATTAAAGCTGGAAAGCTGCTCTTCAAGCAAAACCATATCAGTTGCTTTTTGGCTTTCAACCTGGCTGTAGTAATTGTGCGGGTCAAGTGACTTTGTGTGGCTGACAAAAGAATGGGTGATCCGTTTCAATGTTTACTATGAGCAAACTGTCCATGTGTATTATTTAGGAGCAACTATCAGTACAAGGTAAGGTGTACTGTGGTTGCAGGTTGAGTGCTGTTCAGCCTATTTGATTGTGTTCATCATTCTTTTCCTGGACAGATTGTCAGCCTCTTGACGCCTACATGATTGCTGCGAATGTCTTACATATTATAAGGAGTTTGTAAGTTGCATTGAGAATAATAGGAACAGTACTACATGATAACTATATAATGTCTCATGATGTTAAAGGTGCCCTGTAATTTTGTAATAAATGTCCCTCTACGTACTGATGTTACACTCAAAAAACGTTAATAATGCATTTGGAAACAATTTAGGCGATTTATAATGCCATCCATGTAGTACACAGAGTACGACTGCATTCAATCAGAATGAGTCAAATTGAAAGAGAAGAGGTGTGTTTAGCAATTTCCAAGAATTTAAACAATTGTGGGGTGTCTCTTATTTAGCCGTAGGGGAGGAGGAATTAGTTTGAGTCTTCAGACATCCTTTATTTACTTAAAAAGGAATAATACATTACTTTACAACAATGAAAAGTGATTTAAAATTCTCAATCACAAACAGTTTGAGATTCTGAAAAAAACTTTCGACCCCCAAATGGAAGGCTTTTCACCAATTAAAGAAAAAAGTTTGAAGAAAATGAAATTGAATTTTTTCTGTTTGATCTTCTCGATATAAGTGTCTTCACCACACTGGGCACCCTCTCCTTCCCCCACAAGGAGGTAATGGTTCAGTAGAGGGCCCTACATGAGTCAAATGTAAGTATGGCCACTTCTATCTTACCAGTCTCACCAACCTAACACACTTTCACTGATCTCTTTCACTGGAAAATGAAAAGCTCACCTCCCATGCTACTAATGGTTAATTGGATGACAAAGTAAAAAAACCTCAGGGTATTCACTGCACTGATTGCAAGGAAATGCTGTCATTTTACAACTTGCCTGTACATTTGTTCTGTACTGCCTTCTTGTTGTGAACACAAAAAAAAATCAAATTTCCAGATGGAAAGATAAAATAAAGGATTTCTTTGAGAGTTTTACAAAGTGACTTGTGCATATCCCATAAGACTGTGAGAGAGATCAGTGATGGGGGTTGTGTTAAGGTCCTGATCATTCCTGTTTTGATGTGACACTCCCAGTATTGAGCTGCAGGAAGTAGCCATCGCCAGCCCACCATTCCTTACCTCTTGCATGTCCATCTTGCAATGGTAGGTGACTCACACAGGGTTGATACTTAGCAGTTGGTTTGTCTGTTCTCCCTCCAGGCTGAAAAGGTCCACGAATTTGCGGAGCACATCGGTAAGAAGCTGGCGGAGGCGGAAAAACTTGGCAACGATGGCTTTGTCGAGGAGTCGATGAAAAAGATGGCAGAAGTCGAGGATCTCAAGAAGGAGAAAATATCAGCAGAGGTAACTTACAAAATTGCTTCACTTTGAGATTGCTTAGTTAATATGGATATTGATCTGGAGGCAAGTTGATGATATGTTTCATCACTTTTCATAGTGAAACAGCAAATTGTGTCGAAACAGAAACTTTGAAACAAATCCATTGTTGAGTTCTTATTGAAGAACATGCCTAGAAAATAAGTCAGCTGTAGGGCATGGCTGTTTGGTCTTGGTGTGCACCTAAGTTTAAAGGGTCAAGGCCATTTACACAGGCACCAAGGCCAAAAACATTTTTTTTGTGGCAGGGCACCAATGCCATAAACATTGAAAGTGTTAGTTAAATTTATGCTTGAAAATTAATCCTTAGAAGTAATGTGATTGCAAGTTGAAGGAATAACGATGGCAGGGATCAAAGACAATTTACATTCTTCAGTCCGCTTCCTGTTTGACTTAATACACTCGCTTTCAAAATTGGCTCCTGAGGCCTCACCATGATGCACAGTAAGCCACCAAAATACAGCAAAATGCTATATTTTTCAATCAGCAAACATTATTTACTTGTTATGAAGAAAGTTTGTTAGTATCTGAAACTAATGTCTAGATAGTTTTGAATCACAAACCCAAAAGAGGCACTGATTTATAATAGATAGATAGATAGATAGATAGATAGATACAGTAGATAGATAGATAGATGATTTATTCAGCCACATGCATAAAAATACAATGGAAATTGTTCAAAGAGCTCTAAAACAGACATGAAATTGAAAACGCATAACGATGAAAAACATATAAAAGTGATATTGCATGAGTAATAAATACCGGTAGGCTATCGACAATGGTATAAAAACATTGCGATAAAAATAACGATGTAAAAAAGTACGAATGATAAGAAATATGTACGGCATGAACCATATAATGTATACTTGTACGATAAACAGAGCGCTAAGTCAATGAAACAGAATTCAGAACATGTAAGACATAAGATACAGGGAGTGATAAATAAGTTAGCGACTATGATGCGCATTGAAAATCTTCACTGCAGAAGGATAAAAACTGTTAACTCAGTAAACTGATTGATTCAAAACTCATTTGTGTTCAGTGCTGATCGAGGTGTGTTGAGGTCGTAGCGCTAGCAACAGAACTAATGGCGAGATTTTCTCGTGGATACCCATTGGCTAATTTCGTTCCGGTTCCCAAGGACTTGTTCATTACACATTGAACATAAACCTCAAGATCACTCTGGTGATATGTATGCCTAAATGACTGTAACTTATCCTTTTAGCATTTTGCTGTGCACTATGGCTAGTGCTTCAGAGGCTTGTGGCTATTTAGTTTGACAACTTGAATGTTTGTGGAAACATTTTCAATCACGCCTGATTAAATTGGGATGTCTGTCTGTTGTGTGATAATGGAACAATCACTTGTTGCTTGATTCTTTAATGCGTCTCATATTTATGTACAGCTCTGGTCAGGATTGTTAGCTAAAAATAAGATGTAGCCGGATTTTACTATGCTGAGTTGCTTAGAGTAATAGGTCATGTTTATTGCAACAAAGCATGTGAGCATCTAATATGAGAAGATTACATAGGCCACAGCACAGTATACACATACTATGGCAACCAATGCATTTGATCAAATCTTCTTACAAGGGTTCAGAATTTGACCTCTGTTTGCCTCAAATGACATTTGACTTCCACACAAAAGTATAGGATACTTATACCCACTAAGGTGGGTCCAAATACTAATTAGGTTATGAAGTGAATGTTAACTGCCGACACACATTACAGTCTAGGGTACTACATGACATAATAGGGATGTTCGTGATACTTTTTTGCATTTACAACCAAAGTGGGCCAAGTGGCCATTACAGTATGTACTTGTGCCAATTGAACTGCTGTGTTTAAATGGCAAATTCATGTTTGGAACATATCACAGAAGAGTTGTTCTTAACAAAATGCTACAAATGTTAGGTGACAGACCTGATTGGCCCTTTTAACGGAAACATGATTTCTGTCAATGTTAAACGGTACATTCATTCGTTTAACAGTGGCAACCCTACTCAGTATGTGGATCCACCTTAGGGGGTACAAGTATCCTATACTTTCGTGTGGAAGTCAAACGTCATTTGAGGCAAACAGAGGTCGAATTTTGAAAACCTCGTAAATTCAGTAAGTCCAATAGTAAAGTTTGGATGAACTTCGTTTTTTGGCATGTAGATCTACCATAGTAAGTACAAATGCCATATTGTTGTCTGTGGAGGTTATCTGAGATAAGCAGAGGTCAAAGTCTGAAAATCTTGTATGCCTGATGGCTCAAGAAGGTACCTTGGCTGAACTTTATAAGTGGTATCTTGGTCTACTTAAGTGAGTACTTGAATATCACTCGAGTTCACAATATTAGCTCCAAAGTAAACCTTCACACTTGGTATGTGGATCCAGTTTATGACTGTATTCTATAAGAACTGTCTGTGCAGAGTAAAGTAAATGTTCTCATATATATACAGTACTGTAAATGTGGCAAGGAATCACTAAGCTTGGCTTTCTGGTTCTTATTGGACCAATGCAGTGAATTGGTTATCTTGATTGACAAAGATAGATTGCCATTGGCAGTCTCTGATCATGTCAGACTATGACCTAAATTAAAGGCAGCCTCCTTCATAGCGTGCCCTACATATTGAGTGGCAGCCTGAATGAAAACTCTCATATGTACTTTGAAGAAGCACTCATTGAAAGTTTAACCCAAGGCTATTCTTATCAACATATCACTTCCGTGCAGGAATTGGCAATTGTTATGTGTCTCAGGAATGAACTTTTAATGTTTCCTAGGGTTGAATGCAATTAAGAGAGAATGTTTCTTTTTAAGAACCCTTCAAAACCCATGCCTCAATAATGGAGAAAAGGTGTGGTCAATGACCCTCTTTTTCAAATCATATTTGTCATCAATGGGAACCTATTTAACAAAGTTACTATACATAAAGAATATTAATGGGAGCGATATTTTCAAGAGGTTTTCCCCATGTACAGTGTTTGGCATATTCAAGCCGTACTGTTACTGAAGCAGTTTTGAATTTGTTTATGATTTGAAACCTCAGGTAAAGGAAAATGTAATTGCAGATGTTACCCAACTGGTGTTTCGAGAAAGAATTGTTAGTAGTAGGGTTAGAGTAAACTTAAATGTTACTAAGGAGGAGAAAGTTATAGTAGTTGGTTATTCTGCAATAGGAGGGTAGTGGGATGTTCAGTTGCTGAGAAAAAGCACCTCAAAAATCAACAAAATATCACTTGGCCTGTAAACTGCAAAATTTGAAACGGTCATAAACCAGACAATTTTGAGGCAATGCAACTGATATTTTCACAGTATGCTTAATTCATGGTGCTCTTATCACCTAAAGAGGGTGGTAAGCTAAATCTGATGATTTGATATGGAACCACTCATTTGCAATTGAACTCCAATTATCCATAGCTAAGCATGTATGTTACAGTACGTTTCCTTTTCAGTTGAAAGGTCACATGATTTCCCTAAAATGTGATCGATCAATTGACACCTGTGATTAAGCATATTGTATTACATCAGCTTCACTGATGCAGTGTTAATTCATAGAAACCTGGTCGTGATATTACCCTACTTGTCTAACCCTCTAAACATAAAAGAGGAGATGAATATTAGAGTCACTTCATTGCAGAAGAGGATGTCATAAACTGAATGTTTATAATTAAGCTAATCTTGTGTCTGGCTTCAACTGTCTGTATGGTAACTATGTTTAATACAGTGAGTATGTACAGTGTTGTCTGGCTGTAAGCTGGATATCCTGCCCATTACATTTGCTTACTGTTTAAAATTTGAATCCAGTAGTTATCAACTTAATTGAAAGAGGATCTATTTTGCCTCAGAAATTTGTGTAAAAGTCATGCTCATGCAATAATATACCATTTGCCCATGGTATACTGTGTATATATAATGTTTTCTACAGTCACATTTGACAAATCTAGTCTGGTTTCACCTACATTTCTTAAGTCAATTTTAGAAGAACATGACATAATATGGTTGATGCATTACAACCATATTTACATTACAGTACAATACAGTAGTATTCCTGCTGTGAAGTAAGTGGAAGGAATTGGATTTCATCCTACCAGTGATAAATTACTAGTGCAGGTATACTCAAGGCATTAAACTAATGTGTGTATCTAGTATTTTCTCATTGCAGCTGCACTGATCTGATTACAATAACTGGTAAAATCAGTGATTTGCTCATTATGCAACTGATATGTTTTGATGATTTGTTTGGTCTGTACTCATTTTAAGAAAGAGCCATCATATCAGTGCTTTACTCTAGCTTAAAATTATTTAAACTTATTGCCTAGATATATAGCAATCAGGTTGTGAAAATCAGCTCGCACATGAAATGTCTACATGTGCAGATCATAATGTTTATAGGACATTTACTCAGACCTGTTTCAAAAACGTTAATAATGCTGACAGTTAAAGTCCCTATGGGAAATTGGATGAAGAAAATGCAGCAATGACACTCCCCTTAATGCCATCAGTTTCACTTGGAACAACTACAGTATACAACATCTGGACAGTCTACAAATACAAATCTACAATTTAAAATGACGGCAAAAATCCAAAACAGTCATTTTTTCTCGTTGACTTGATGTTGATGACGTGCAGTTGTATCAAAAGCTAATATATATATAAGCTATACACATATATATATATATATATATAGAGAGAGAAAGAGATAGATAGATATAGATATATATGATATGTACGTGGTATATATCATAGTATAAAACTAACAACTGGATCTATTACAGGTCAAGCACAAGATATTTGCTTTCGTAAGCTTATTCCCTCTGTCTTCCATTAGCGTATCACAAACAGGTTAATGTTGTTCTGAACAGTGTCTGCTTACCTGTCAGGTCAAGTTGTGGGTTAATCATAAGAAACAGTAAACAACCGGCCTCACGCTATAATGGCAGTAGGCTATTGATCAAAAATTTTTAAAAGAACAAAAACAGTTGTCGAGTAGCCTTGTTACTGAGCTTTATTTCTTGCCCCGATAGTGTGGAAGATTCATTCAGGACACAAACTTGTTGAAACACTGTTATATTCTCACAGTCTTACTATCAGCTTCATCTATTGTATCACATTGGATCACATTTGTTAAAGAGTGGTACTGCAAATATGACAGTTTTATGTTTGTCATGTTGGGTATTTATCAACATTATCCAATGGATTCCCTAAGATAACATTTTAAAACTATCACTCAGTAATGACTCATTGAAATACTATTACTGCATATTAAAGGACATGTTAGGATGAAGATATAAACAGATGTGTTTCTTGGCCAATATAAAAAAATCATGATGTAAACAAATTCACTCAATTCATTCTTTCCTGGATGCTCAATGGCTCCTTGGACAACATCAAACAAACCTTTGGTTGTCCAACAAGAAATTAGTAATCTCAGATTACCCAAGGACCCTAAGCAATGCTTAGCATCATTCCTGAACTTGGTAAGGAATCAGTACAATGGATGCATTATTCTGTTGATTGTATTTTAGTTAAACGCACAACTTAACAATTTTGGCAAATTTTGTCAAGATATATATATGAATTCCAGTAAGTTTTGGGGACCTTGATAAAATAAACAAATTGTTGTGAAGTTGTGTGTTTAAGTCTGCATCTCAGGACAACAGAAGGTTATTCATTGTTTGATCATACTTTAGACACTGGAGTCATATCAGAATATCAGTCTAAAGCAATATGTGCTCAGTTTGTTAATTATGTGATTTTCTCCTAACACTAACAGGAGGAGTTGAGGAACTCCATGCCAGCATCCACATACCAGCAGCAAAAGCTGAGAGTTTGCGAAGTATGCGGTGCATACCTCGGATTACAAGATAACGACAGACGACTGGCAGATCACTTTGGTGGCAAGTTACATCTGGGCTTCATTGAAATTCGAGAGAAGCACGAGAAACTTCAGGTGGGTTAGCACAGAGACCAGAGCAATAAAATATGAAAAAAGGTGCTAATTAATCAATATTATATATATGAGAAGCATCCGTGTATTGTGCAGGGATGTGTATTGGAAGGTTACCTTATGAAAGTGGTTCAAGGTGAAGTTTATGTCCACATTAACACCACATATTTAAGACAGCAAGCTGAGCAGCTCACACATACTAGACAATGCACTATGACACCTGTCATAGTTCTAGTACGTTAGAAAATTCAACTACGTGTACGAACACTGTTACCTGACATTGTTTATACTTCAGTTAAATTTGTTGCTGTTGTAGTATGTGATGATGGTAGTCCTAGCTTTATTTCAATTGCCATCATTGAACTGATTTTGGCTATGAAATTAATACCACATTTTAGGAAATTTTGCACACTGCACCTCAGAGTCATGCCTGCATCTGGTTAATGGATATAAGTCTAACACATCCTTGATTGCTGTGTAACTTTGGTAAACTTCTCAAGATTTCTTCTTGTGAACTTTACATTAAGCTGTGTGTAACTATCTGTTTGGACAAAGGTCATGAAAGTCATGAAAGTTTATCGTGTAAACCTGTATAACACAAGCACAATAAGAATATATGGAATTTTATGTCATTATGACAGCACGTTCCAAAAGTCTCATAGCGATGTTTAAGTTTCTTATATGAAATACGAAAGTCTATATATTAATGCACATTGAAATCAACATTTTGGAATCTACTTCATATGCATAGAGATACAAGCAGCTGGTTAAAATAGGTAACAGAACTGTGACATACTTAGCAGCTTTATTTCAGATAAATAGCCAATATAGAATTAAAGCTAGTGTTGTTGCTAGTGAGTTGAGGGTAGTAGTTAAGCTACGGAGACTAGCAATATATGAAGGATAGACCTCTGTTAACCTATGAAAGGAGTGGCATTTTTGTGGAAGAATTCCATAACAACATGTTACAGTTAAATCCTTGTAGTGTACAGGTGGTAATAAGCCTGCACAGCTAAAATTGTCTTTTAAGATGGTTAAGTTGAGCTTCAAACGTTTAACAAATGCAACACCAATGGAAAGGGATTGGTGGAGGTTGTGTGAAAGCCTTGTGACAGTACAGAATTAATTGCTAAAAATTTTGTCGTTTAAAAAGCATGAATATGGATAAAATACAAATAAAATGAGTCAATTTGTTATTCAGTATACTAGATAACACTGTACTAATAATGCCAATACATGTGTTGTTGTTTATGGTCTTGTTAGGCTCTCGTTGCCAAGAAAGCTGTGGAAAGGGAGACGGAAAGAGCAGAACGTGAGAAGGAAAGAGAGAAGGAACGAGAAGAGCGGGAGAAAGAGCGAGAGGAGAGAGAAAAGAAAAGGTAATTAGATCGTGGAAACGAGCAGTACGTCATATTAAGACACTCTGATTCCAATGACTAGGCAGTTGTTATAGGAAAGCCTACCAATTAGTCTCCACACAAAATGTTTGACAATGTCATTATCAACAAGTCAACTTCTGTCAAATTTATTGAAATTGGTACAGGTGAAAGGTCACATGTGGTCAACAGGTGTAAAAGTCTGAAAACCTTGAACTCCAAACTTAAAAGGCTGCAATTTATCTGTGAATTCTCCAATGCTATGATTTTCTTTGGTGAACATAATTTGGTCAAATTCAGTTTAGTTTTATGAAGGGGCTCTATAGGACTTCAACAAAACATAGAGTCATCCAGGAATGAACATTGCTTCAGAGAGTTGATCGTCTTGCTTTAAATGTGCACTTAAACTGCTCTAATCAGTTTTCACCCTCAGAGCTTCGAACGTTCAACAGGTTATCTCAATTGGTGCGGAAAAAATGGCTCAGGGGATCAACAGCTTATCTTAAATGGTCTCAAAATTGGCAGTTTCCTCAGTGATTTATACTGGATGAGTTTTGCTTAGGCAGTAGGTTGTGAAAATATTTTCACAGTGTATAAACTATGTCAAGTAACTCTCAATCATTAATAAGGGGTTAATCAACGGTCTAGCGTGCGTTACTCACAGGATTAATGCACGATCGGGGGATAATGCAAGCGATGCACGAGGGCGGAGCCCGAGTGCATCCAGCGATAGCATTAACACCCGGAGTGCATTAATCATGTGAGTAACGCACGCTAGACCGTTGATTAACCCCGTTCATTCATATACTACCATTTGTGTGGGGGAAAAATCATAAAACAAAACATTTTTGGTTACATATAACCAAAGATTTATTAAAGTGATGCCCCGTAATTTTACCGTGCGTTACTCACAGGATTAACCACGGTCAGCTGACCTGAATGGACCAATAGGATTTAGGAATCTTTACTAAGTATGAATGAATAACAATTACTAAAGGGATGGTTGATAGCAGAGCTGATTTGCTAGCTCAAACTTGGTAAAAGAAAATGTCCTTTTATGCATACATTTGGTGTCTATATAACTCACTTACTCTATATTAGTCAGATAGTTATTTTGAATTTTGAGCACATTGTATGGCCAGGAATCACAAACTACTATTTCACTAAATAGACTTTGTCAACATGACAACTGATTCCTGATACCTTCCTTTATATGTTGCTGCATTAGTCAACAGATTATTTTTTCACCATCTTAATTTTGGTGAGCATAGATTTTAATATCAACATGTATGGCTTTACCACACTATGAATATGTTAGGGCATAGGAACCACCTTCCTACAGACCTGTCCATTATTCATGTTATTTCTGTTTGTAGTGCTCTCTTGAATAATGTCTTTATTGAACTTATTCTATATTTATTAGTTTCCCAAGCTATTTTTTCCTTTTCTTGATTGGCCAAAACTCAAGGGGTCTCATTGGCATGTGTATTCCTTTATGTGCCTTTAAAACGCTGCTTGGAAGGAAATAGACACTTCACTATTTTGTGATAAGCTACAGTTTCTGTTAGCCATTACCAAGTGTGAACAATCTCATATAAACAACACTTTAGCCATTTATTGTTGCTCAGTATTTTGGGTAGTTTACCAATGCAGGAGGGTTTTATTTGAAAGAAAATTCACACCAGAGGTCATTTCTATTGAAAGGTGTCTTTTTCTCACCAATAAATTTCTTGCCTTGTTATTTCTGCAAGGGTATTTGTAAACAGTTTCAGTGTTTGCTATTTACTGCTGGAGAAATGAACCGTGAAGGTCTGTTGGTTTACTTTGTGAGTTTGTGTGTCACTTACACTTATTGTAAACTGTCCTAAAGTCACGATCTGTTCCGATTGTCCTTGAATAGGCGCAGATCGCGTTCCCGTTCTAAATCTAAATCGAGACATCGCAGAAGGAGGAGCAGGTCTCGTAGCCGGTCTAAATCAAGAAGCCATCGAAGGAGGTAACGTGTTACATTGAGCTCTTCCATTTTAATGATAACCACATTGCTGACCAGCTGCTTAATTTCAGGTTAACAAGTATTTTGAGGTCAGAAACATTCTAAATGTAATAGCTCTCTGCACGCTTGAATGATTTTTGGCAAGTTGTCCAAACTCGTAAAGCCCCAGTAGAAGGGGTCATCTCTGTGGATGTGAACTTCTTATCATTTGAGGTGAAGAGAGTTTCAGTGCCAATTGCGTTGTAAATTTGAGAGCTCACAAACATATCATACTTGGTGTGTAGGTCGACTTTCATTTGTGCAAGAGCCTAGTTGAGCAAATTGAGTTAAACAGTGGTTCAAACTTGAGTGTGTTGTGTCAGATCTCAATGTCATGGAACCATTGTCCCTGGTAGCATGCCAGTACAGTGACAAAAGACAACATGAAAGCAAAAACATTTCCCAGGACAACATTCATGTTTCTATATTTTCTCGCTACTGCTAGGCTATTAAAACCAGTTCAGTTATTTATGTTATACAGCTAATGACCTCCATTTTCTATTCTACTCATCTGAGACCTTTACAAATTCCATACTATCCTACTTTGAATGGTCTATTGCTTCCTTGTCCACACAGTACATCATTCCCACAACATTTCATACAGGCTACTGTATGGTATACAGTATGTATGATATAGCACTTACTGTACATGGTAACAGGAGATGCAACCTAGCTAATGACACCAAATCATGAGACCAAAGATTTTAAAATGGTTTGAGTTACAGAAGATTTACAGTAGATAGATGGATACAGTAGATAGATGGATACAGTAGTTACAGTATATAGATAGAGTTACAGTAGACAGATGGAGTAATATGAGATAGATGGATACAGTAGATTGATGGATACAGTAGATAGATGGATACAGTAGTTACAGTATATAGATAGAGTTACAGTAGACAGATGGAGTAACAGTAGATAGATGGATACAGTAGATAGATGGATACAGTAGTTACAGTATATAGATAGAGTTACAGTAGACAGATGGAGTAACAGTAGATTTACAGTAGATAGATGGATACAGTAGATAGTTGGATGCAGTAGTTACAGTATATAGATAGAGTTACAGTAGACAGATGGAGTAACAGTAGATAGATGGATACAGTAGATAGATGGATACAGTAGTTACAGTATATAGATAGAGTTACAGTAGACAGATGGAGTAACAGTAGATTTACAGTAGATAGATGGATACAGTAGATAGATGGATACAGTAGTTACAGTATATAGAGTTACAGTAGACAGATGGAGTAATAGTAGATAGATGGATACAGTAGATAGATGGATACAGTAGTTACAGTATATAGATAGAGTTACAGTAGACAGATGGAGTAACAGTAGATTTACAGTAGATAGATGGATACAGTAGATAGATGAATGCAGTAGTTACCGTAGATAGATAGAGTTACAGTAGACATATGGAGTAACAGTAGATAGATGGATACAGTAGATAGATGAATACAGTAGTTACAGTATATAGATAGAGTTACAGTAGACAGATGGAGTAACAGTAGATTTACAGTAGATAGATGGATACAGTAGATAGATGGATGCAGTAGATTTACAGTAGATAGATAGAGTTACAGTAGACAGATGGAGTAACGGTAGATAGATGAATACAGTAGATAGATGGATACAGTAGTTACAGTATATAGATAGAGTTACAGTAGACAGATGGAGTAACAGTAGATTTACAGTAGATAGATGGATACAGTAGATAGATGGATGCAGTAGATTTACAGTAGATAGATGGATACAGTAGAGAGATGGATGCAGTAGATTTACAGTAGATAGATGGATACAGTAGATAGATGGATGCAGTAGAGAGATGGATGCAGTAGATTTACAGTAGGTAGATGGATACAGTAGATAGATGGATACAGTAGATAGATTGAGTTACAATAGATAGATGGATACAGTATATAAATGGAGTTACAGTAGATTTACAGTAGGTAGATGGATACAGTAGATAGATGGATACAGTAGATAGATTGAGTTACAGTAGATAGATGGATACAGTATATAAATGGAGTTACAGTAGATTTACAGTAGATAGATGCAGTTACAGTAGATTTACAATAGATAGATGGATACAGTAGATAGATGGATACAGTAGTTACCGTAGATAGATAGAGTTACAGTAGATTTACACAACAAACTTCTACTGCATTTCACGCTTGTTTTCTCACATGTAAATTTAACCTGTGTGGTTTGAGAAGTTATTTTGCCAAATGAACATACCTGTTGTAGACCCTCAAGGTGATTGATTAACCAATAAAATGTTATCTTTCAAATATTTGACAAGATTCCTCTCCAGATTCAAATTCTGTGTCCTTTTCTCTGGCAGATCTCGTTCCAGGTCAAGAAGCAGGAAACGCCGTTCACGTTCAAGAGACAGACGGAGACGATCACGCTCCCGTGATAGGAGAAGGAGAAGGTCAGGTTCCCACTCTCATTCACGACGTCAGTCTCCATCAGATGAGAGGAAGAGTAGAGACAGAGAACATGAGGAGGAAGAGACCAATGAAGCTGCTGCTTCAAGAAGTCCCAAACATGAGGAGCAGGAGGAGCAGCAGCAGCAGGCACAGGAGGAAGAAGAGGGAGTCCCACCCCCAGAGGAAGAACCTAGTCCTGAGAAGTGATGGTTTTGAAATGCTTTTTGATTAAAGATTTGTTACTGTTAAAACTGTACATTTTAAACCAAGTATGAACCATGAATAGTAAATAACTTACTAGGGGACATATCAAGTGGGGTTGGTTTGCCATACAGAGATGTACCCATGTCATTACATTAAACACTGGATGGTTGGATAGATTCCTTCATTACTACTAATGTATTAATTTTACTACTCAACCTCATATCTGTTAATTCATCCTTCTATTTTTCTCTTTTGGGTGACCTTCTTTCAGAGGTGACCAAGTATATGGGCTTTGTTGTTTTCATGATGGTATGCATTTTGCAAATAGTTAATTCCATTGCAGTAACAGAGAATTGTAAATATGCTATCCAGTTTTAAATTTGATCCTGTCCAGTGAGATGGAAACCAAGGATACCTTTATTTTTGTGTCACATATAATAAGCTGAAATGTGGATATCTTTTGTTACATCAACCTTGAAAAACTGTATGGATTTTGTTACATCACAGATAGAACAGCTGGATTGTGTGTATCTATGGGACAGTAGAACTGTGTGGTAACATGAATATTCCAGCACAAGATGCAGGTATATCAGATATACCGTATGTCAACAGCGTGTAACAGTGTGTATTTAAATGGTCCCTCTACCAATCGTGTATGGCAACAGTTATGGATAAACTTGCCATAACTATTCAAGGACACAGTTATGGCTTCATTTATATGTATTTGTTTCTTCCAAAATTGTTTTGAAGGGCGGCATAACACCTTCCTATCGAAACACTCCCTTTGAGGTCAAAATGACAGAGTAGATCTATGTTTTAGTTGTGTTAGTTTCACTGAAAACGATCATTTTTAATTGCATCACTTCACAAAATCTTGCTAGTTACATTGGACTGTAAAATGGCATCATATTTTAAGTCGGTGTTCTTGCTTGGGAATAATCATCATCTTTTTGTGAGTGTGTATTTATAATGTCTTTATATACCAAGATGATAACTTCATGAATCAGCTGCAAAAATATGAGCATGCCAATTGGTCAAGAGTTTATAATTCGATAAATACTTCAACGTCTGTATTTTTTATTGTGCACCAAATTTATGTTATCGGTGTACCTGGTACTTTTGAATTGATTGGGCTTATGAAGTAACTATTTGTTTGCACTCTTAAGGAGAACAGTGTCTAAGTTTTATTGATAGTAGTCTTTAACTTGCTGGAACTCGAACAAAGGAAAAGACAAGAAAAGAAGGAGATAGAACATTTTAATATGTACTGTACATGTAATAATTGTTCTCATCCATTACAAAGGAAAATCCAGCTACCAAAAAATAAGGAAAATGATGTAAATATTTGTATTGCTATCAGTTGGATAATAAATTTTCCAGAGGAAGCATTTGATGTCATTGCGTGGTGGTTTGTATAGTCACTGCTTATACATACGTATGAATCCTGTCAGAGCCCATCAGGGCAAGAATAAACATTCTCACACCTGGTGGCCAGATAAGTTAAGATAGATTCAATCATCATTTTGATAGTTTCCCATTTGATCCCAGTGGTTTACTGTAGCGTAATTACAACCCAGTCACTGAAAGACGTTTGGAGCCAATGAAACCTGAAATACTAGTTACCCAAATGTTTGACACATGATTCTCTGATTAATAACATATGTTTTCCCATTTCCAAGTTTGTTACCTTTGGCCTCGTGACTAGAAGAAGGTTGTACTAGACAGGATGTCATTATATAGCACCTATCTTATGATGGCTTTTACCCACTTCCTATCGAATGTAACACTTGTAGCTTTTTCCTGCAAATGTAAACAGCCACAAGCTGCTTTATCGGTTTTCAATGTAGTAAGTACCCCAGCTGGTAAAACATGCATAAAAGCAACGGGAAACAAACGAGCTATATTTAGTAATAATAGATAGGGCAGAGTACTTCCCATAGTCCAAAGTGATTTAAAAAGGTGACAATTTGAGATATATAGGAGAATGTACGAATGCCAGAATACACCATTAAAGTAATGCTTTGGTGTGTTCTTATATATACATTTAGATTAAATATAATGTATAGTAATAGAAAGTATAATTAAACATGAAATTAACCAGGGAAGTGTTTGTTACAAACCTGCAACGGTAGTCTGGGCTTATTTTACACTTCGTGAAAGTAGAAACTACGTGATCCTTCAATGTGTATGATATGACACTTATGCTGTAGAATTATCATTTAAATGCAAAAATTGTATACGATAGTGTGAACTACAATTTCCCCTGCCCGTAAAATTCTCGGCAAAATAACTGTTCACTGTCATTTAAAGAGTAGCCAGATGTATCAGGCATTTGTTAGTATCTTGAAGACAAGTTTGCTAAAGCTTTCCATAGCATTACTCAAAGATGAAATAATCAATTTTTTCAGTGTTTAAGTTCCTTTGAAGGATTGACCGAGTTGGAGAGTAGCCAATATTCAGTATAAACGGGAAAGTCGCATCCGTTGCTATAGACACATAATTAAAGATGAATCCCTCCCGCGATACACACAGCTACATTAAAACTGCAGGAAGCTCCAAATCCAGCAACGCGCTTTACAGTTAAAGTCATCTCAAATGGCATGCTAAAAGCCAGTGCGTTTCAGTTTTGATGACGCGTACGCAGGATTGTGTTTCACAGTTCAAACCTGCTACGAAAACCGTGTCTGCTGTAAAGCGAATAGCATCGTTGTGTATAATGAGCTTGTTGACGCAATAAGTCGGCTCCTAGGTATTGTTGCCTTGCCGTTGGTTTACTTCACCCTGAGGACTGGGCTCACTTAAACGAATATTATCGGAGGTCAAATGAAAGAAAATGGAATGGCTGACGAATCACGTGATGAAATGGAAGCTTTCTGTTCTTGGCGGCCCCGATTATTATTATAATTATTACTATGTATTTGATAGAACGCTGGGATATTTGACAGAGCGCCGATTTGTATTTGATAGAGCGCCGATGAAGGTTTGTAACAAAGTTTTCGTAGAATCAAAATATCCAATTGCCCTGTCGAAGCGAACACGTTACTTCAAGTTCGCTATATATAGAGATAAGACGACAGGTAGTTTCCTTTTTAATAGGTTCTTTTGTTGTTCCTCCACCGTGCGCGTGCAACCTGTACACCTGATCCACAAAAAAAAAACAACACGCCGTCGATCTTTCTTATTCCTCCGTCCCTTCCTTCTGTGCCTCTGCTTCTTTTGCAACCTCTCCATTTGTTTGTGCTTCTTCTTTTGCGAGTTCTGCGTCTTCGGCTTTCTCCTCGTTTGCATTACCTTCGATGTTTTCATATTCACTTTTGATCACACCCAGGATAACGCCGTATGCTTTAGCCCAAGCGTTTTTGGCGTCATCCGTGAACTTCTTTCCCAAGGCCTCCTCGAAAGTAGCGATGACGACGCCACCTAAATCCTGTCAAGGGAGGAAAAAGAGAGAAAACTTTACCCATACTGCGTTAGGTCCAGAAGAAAGGTGTAATTCTTACCGATTGATCGTTACAATTTCCCAACTGATGATGCAAGTCGGTGGGGTGTGGTCAGTTGTACATCGCTTTATCTCAAGCAGTCTACTATCATATGAACCCAGAACAGTATGCTTCGATTACAAAGTGTTAGAGACAAGGGCGGAGGAAGCACTTCTAATCTGGGGGGGGGGGCACCGACATTAAAGGGCACTTTGCAGAAATTCGATTGCACTGATGCAGCCTTATATTTAGTACCCTTTATAACTCTTATTGTATTATCTTATATGCGTATACACATCACTCCATCAAGGCCCCCCCCTCAAAGAAATATGCATACTAGTACTGCAATATCCAATGTGCAAATTGGGAAACAAGTTTTCTTTTGAGACAAAATGAGGTGATATCATGCCTGTTGCTAGTGTAGGAACCTTCCGAATTAGACATTATTTCTTGTTTATATCTTAACAATTTTTTTCCATTCGAAATAGCTTTGAGTTTGACCCACAGAAATTCATTAAAAGTCAGGGGCGTAGCAAAGATTTGCAAAGTTGTATGCACGACTATCTGAACGGAGCGCCACCATCGTTTGCGCGGAGCGTACAAGAAAATTTTTGGTTTTACAAACCCCTCAGATGGCGGAAACTTCCCGAGTGTTCATTCTGGTTCCCTAGCCTCTTGCTAACTTGAGACACCTCAATTTTTATGTAGGAAAAGGGCACATTTTTAACCTGAGGAAAAGTGGGGGGGGGCACGTGCCCCCTGTGCCCGCCGGTTCCGCCGCCCTTGGTTAGGGACCAAAAACTGCTGTCAAGCATTCTTTTCCGCCAACGGAGTTAGTATTACTACTGACCTTGTAAAAAGCAAAAAATGAAAAGGTTTCCGTCACCCTGTTCCTCCCACTCCTAAATGTACCCATGGTCTTCGATGGTGCATGAACTTCCTTCTCGCCACCCCACCCCGCCCCTTTAATGTGGATCACATTTACCTCGAAATGTTTTCTGCTAGTTCCACGTGGATGGTGGGAATGAGCAATATGTTGCAACATATCAACGAGGCACTCGATATCATCCAAATTCTCTACCACTGAGTTGAGAGCCGCTAACACCCTTAGTCCATGCGATCGCACCCCGATGCTCTTCTTTAACTCGTCAGGATTCTTGCCTTTGAACTTCGGGAATACATCTTGTGCCCCTTCACTCATTTTGAAAAGGCTGTAAAAAAAAATATGATAAAAAACACAAAGAAGGAATATTAAGGTATGAATGAACATGGATATTTTTTCATCTGTTTTGTTTCATTATTTTCGTCAATCTCAGAACCCAAACCAAATTTATTTCACAACGTGTCTCAGATGACTCCTAACTTAAATAACATTCAATTTTGCTAGACACTTTTGTTAGTTTGTTGGCAAAAATTTGTGTCACGTGTTTTGGAAAAAGAAAAACACTCTTGAGCGTACTTTTGCAAACTTTCCTGCAAACAATTGAAGGGTTCCTGTCACGTTCTGCCACGGAGGGAAGGAGTGGAGAACATTGGTTGGTGTGAAGATAAAAATACCCAGCAGATACAAATGTAGGTAGTTGCAATCGTTTTGATACGAAACACATAGGGAACGATTTGTGATTCAACAAAGTCACAGAAGTACTTTATGCTTTGAATCTCAAGAAGAACAGACATAAAACACTCATAAATTAAATATGCGATGCTCGCTGGTACCAGCGTACTTTGACACACCGTTGGTCATTCTTACTGCCTTGCCCTTTGCCTCAGGCAAAAATTTAAATTTCATCTTCTCCGGTAATATTTTTCTAGACTGACTGGTTTTTTTTTAATAGTAAGAATAAATTTCTAACCATTTGGGAAATAAGAGTTAGTTATATTAGTTTCTATTTTACCCAATCCCAATGGTGATAATAATGTTGACGAGAACCATGTCTTGAAATTTGTATCCGAATCGACAGATCAAAATAAATTGGATATGAAATGCACATCAGACTTTTATCTCAACAACATTGATGAAATCTTAGATAGATGCCGACAGTTAATGTTCCGCGCTTTTGGGACATTCCAGAGATAATAAAGGTTAAAACAATTTGGAAAGCTTAGCTGACCTCGCAAAGGTTCTGAAGTTTGGTTGCACAAAGAAACCGTCATATAGCAATTGGAATAAATCAGCAAACTGGTTATTTCAAAATGTTTTTGTGGATGAAATGGTACTGAGCAGACGTCCAACCTGTCGAGGGTGCCGGTGAAGAGGGCTAGTTAGATGGAGGAGGGGCGGGGGGAGGGGTGGAACACCAACCTTTGCAAAATTGTCGTGGTTACACCCCATTGCCTACCTACTTCGCAGAACGATCGCAAAAGAATATAGAAGAGTACATTTTGACTGACCTTATCATCATTCACAAAATTTTAGGATTGTTCAGTTGGACAAAAGAACAATTCCTTTTAAGGGAAGGGAGCGAAATGGAAGTTTCGATCATATTTTGCCCATTATTTGGACATTCTAGCATAGGCCTATTTAGGGAGCAACAGTGAGTTAAGTTTAACTGCCATATTGACAAGTGGGTACACGTCACTAGTGAAACCTGCCATTAAACTGATTGTTACGTAAAATAAAAGCTCAACAGTCAAATCTTTTCCGTTTCATATACTTTTTGTTTGCGTGATAAAAACAGAAAAACAAAGCTCAAATCCAACGTAAATCAAATCATAGCGTGCAGGTAATATGTGGATGTTTTTGTCGCAATGACATCTCTTGTAACATTGGCGTGATATCCGAAATAATCATAATCCCGTGGAGCGTCTTGAAAAATAAAATTGTTTCATAAGGCTTTCCATTATGCCTGTCAAAACGTGTAAGTGTCCTCCGAAGGGCAGTAAAACTCCTTTCTACAAGGCCCGACAAAAGAAAAAGTCTTTCCTGAGTAAAACACATGCATTTCGTTGCAAATTTAATTTCAAATAAGACATATCTCTTGGGATTTCTGGAGTTCAATGCATTTAAAGAAAGTTCTCGTCAAGAACCTGCATCGACGGCTGACTTCAAGCTCTCGGTTGGTCCTGCCTGTCTTAGATGAAAGAACTCAGTTTGAACTTTGGGGATTTAAATTCATCTTACAGACACTTAAGAAATGGCAATGACATAGATTTATGGATTATTCTAGTTGTTTAACAAGTACTCTGACATGACACAGACATATACCTCGATTTATCAGCAGACACCACCGATCAAATCGACTTACATCAGCTGCAGCCGACCCTCTGTAATAATATCATCTGTGAAGAGGGTTAGCTGCAGACAGCCCTCTGTAATAATATCATCTGTGGGGAGGGTTAGATGCAGACAGCCCTCTGTAATAATATTATCTGTGGGGAGGGGTATTTGCAGACAGCCCTCTGTAATAATATCATCTGTGGGGAGGGTTAGCTGCAGACAGCCCTCTGTAATAATATCATCTGTGAAGAGGGTTAGCTGCAGACAGCCCACTGTATTAATATCATCCGTGAAGAGGGTTAGCTGCAGACAGCCCACTGTATTAATATCATCCGTGAAGAGGGTTAGCTGCAGACAGCCCTCTGTAATAATATCATCTGTGAAGAGGGTTAGCTGCAGACAGCCCACTGTAATAATATCATCCGTGAAGAGGGTTAGCTGCAGACAGCCCACTGTAATAATATCATCTGTGAAGAGGGTTAGCTGCAGACAGCCCACTGTAATAATATCATCCGTGAAGAGGGTTAGCTGCAGACAGCCCTCTGTAATAATATCATCTGTGAAGAGGGTTAGCTGCAGACAGCCCTCTGTAATAATATCATCTGTGAAGAGGGTTAGCTGCGGACAGCCCTATGTAATAATACCACCGTTTGGGAGGGGTAGCTTATGTCAGGAGGATTTGTCAGCAATTTGAGAGCATATGCCAGGAAATTTGTCAGTAAACCTGTGGGATATTATCATGATTCTATTAGTTCGAACTGACCCTGTGTATTGGCAATCTCCATATATATAAACTAGCAGATAGGCCTACATCAGGGGTACAGGGAGTGTTCGACCCTGGTGACCTCAGTCATTGACTCATTACGCCATGATGGTGCTGTATGTTATATAAGTTCCTTTCTGGCAGGCTAATGAGCAGTGCGTCCATACGACAATTTTGGGAAATGCTGTACAACTTAATATAATAATAAAGTAATGCTGCGCTAAAATGACGTATACATCTTAAACAATGTTGCACTATGTAAGAAACTGGCCTACTTACATAAGATGCTAGATTCATCAAGTCTCAAATGACCATGATATAGGCGTCCTTATGACGCGTGTTACATATGTAGGTTCAGTTGATCCTTCTATAAGCTATTTCAGATTTACAGACATAACTCAGTATAATGTCAGCCCATCTTCTTCCGCGGATTTGTTAAATAGCTTCCGATTATCAACTAAAGGATTGTTCTACTAGGTGATTTAAATACAGTCGGATGAAAGTATTTAAGGAGTGATCAAAGTTTATAATCGATATTGCAGGACAAACAATATTTTCTGCGGAAAAAAATTGACATACTGAAAAACTTTATACAAATTAATGGTTGCAAATGGCAATTGTTATATATCCCATTAAATCTCATTACATTTGCGTTGGTTTGTAAGACTGTTTCATTTTCACCATGAAAACCGTCAGAAATAGAGGTCTACGCACATGTCCATACACAATCGGATACCGCTAATCTATGACTTCAACAGGTTGGCATTTACTCAATCACACTCCGGACAATTATTGTTTTAGGTCTGACCCACAACTAAATTAATTAAAATTTCCGGAGGGTTGCAGAAAAATTACAGTAAACAATAATTCGAAAATGATTAAAGGAAGAGGAAAATGGAGTGGATGTTGACGAGAAACCTGTTTTCTTGTTGTTGTTGTTGTTTTTGTTTTGTTTTTTACGATACAGAGACCGTCGGACTTCCAGCTCCCTCTTCTGTAAGCCCGATTGAAGCCTGCATTTGTAGTCTGCTTCACTCGATCCAAAAAAAAAAGAAGTTACCAACAGGTGTTGAACACTTACGACATGTAAGACCACTCTAAAAACGTCACAATATGCCTGTGGGTGGTCGACTGCGGTTACTAGTGGCCAATGTTTACAAATCTCCAAAACAAATTCGAACCAATTAAAGGAAATATGACCGAAAAGATATTTCCTTTTCATACCTTGGCGTGTTGTTGATAGATCCCTTTGGTTTCCAATTTGTAGAATGATTAAGGTCGTGACCTAGACCGTGAGGGGATTATTTATGATCACTTAAGGTATGAAATAGCTATCGACAATACCTCCAAGGGCGCACTGGCGAGCAAATATTAAAACATTAACACAGCGCGTATAAAGCCCACCACAATCCTTAAATATGAATTTTCATCCGTTAAATGTTTACATAATCGAAAAAGATCGTTAGATCACGATTATACAGAAATGCAATTTTCTGTGACCATGGTTAGGCTATGCCTACTCGGTGGTTGGCTTTACCTTAGGCTTTCAGTCTACATTCCAAAGCAAGAAGTGTGCTATGACGCAAGACAATATATGTCCTTATGATACTCTCACAACAAAACCTTGTTTGTTGTTGTCACTGAGGAATTTCCGATCACGTATACCGCTGCTACGTACATATATATATAGAGGTCTATAGGATAGCCAGTGGTAAAGCTCCCACTGGGCTGCAGTGTCAACTCAGTTTGCACAACCCTCGCAACATCTTTGTCCCCATCTGTCTGAGTTAATCATTCATGTTTGGCCAACACCATTATTTTGTCTGATTTATCAACATTCTTGAGAATTTGGCCATCACTTTTTGACTTTTCCCCCCTTTATACATGATAACATTGCGTCCAATCCAATCGAGATAGGCATGTCAAACATGTATTACCAATACTTACTACGCGGCTGGGGGTACATCCATTAAGGCATTTCTACTTTTTAATGTTTTATCTAGTTGACCAAACTTGGTGAGTTTTTTGTTTTGCCGTGTCGTTAAGGCAACGTTGAATGCATGCTATAACTGCAGTCTAGGATTAAAACCCGAAGTTGTAGAGCACCCTATGCTGTGTTCAGAAGAGTAATAGAGAATGAAGGACTGTTTTCTTCCCTAAGTTCGTCATGAATAAATTCTTTCTTTGAACATGAAACTAGCTCCAAGTAGATAGTGACTAATGGACGAGTACAACGACTGAATATCAATTAACAATAATTCACAAGACCTAAAAATTGCTTTTAAGTTAAAAATGTGCCTTAAGTTTTGTTTCAAGTATATTAATACAGAAAACAAAACAAAACAAGCAACCAAACAACAACATCAACTTCACGGGAGAGCTCTATATAGATTCGCTGAAAACAACAATTGCATCAACAACTGCATAAGAATTTGTGTCTGAGTTCAATTGGCGCGAAAATACTACAATATCTCGTACAACTTGCAGGAATGGATATGTAGGCTATATTTATATCAAACAGCTATATGGTATAGGTTATGAACTGCTATACGGTGTAGGTTATGTAATAAGAGTCAAAGATAATATTACAACAAACAGGAAGAACTGTCCTGAAATACAATAGCTAAGATGACAAGGGAAGTGAAAGACGATGTTTAAGCTAGCATATAGCGTTTATTGTGTTTTATTCAGTGTAATTGTACACGGTACCGTATCAAATAGAAAACATATTTTTGGAAGTATACCAATAGGCAATAGTCAATGACATTGCCAAGGGCGTTAACACGGTGCCTGTCCTCTTACTGTTGGTTTAAGCTCAGCTTGCGCACTTTGTGTACTTAAATGTTATATTGCTCTGAATTTTATCTGTTTATCAACTTGAATGAATCATTGTGAACCTGACAAATATTGGGAACTTTGATTTACCGTCTCAGATATATTAGTATTTGTACAAATGGATTCCCTGTCGCAAAGTTGATTTTGCAATTTCACCAATTTATTAGCCATTAAAGCAGAGGTGTACCTATACTTATCATCATTGAGAAGCTAACATGCTTGACTGAAGAAAGAAAAAAAAAAGGTTTTTGGCTGCACTTGTAAAAGGTTTGAATAAAATAAAATATCCAAGGTAGAAGTAAAAGGTTAAAGTTATAATAGATTTAACGTCGAATAGAAATTCTTATATAATTTAATAGTGGAAAACCCTGCTTCCGTTTATTTATGCCTCTTTTTTTAAGTTTATTGAAAAAGAGGTTTGTATATAGCCTACTTCTAAAACTGTGCAAACAGCCCCCCAAAATGCAGGAGACGGATTCAATACAAGTCCGTTAACAACAATAAGCAAGAATGCGACCAATTCCAAATAGTTACCGCAATAAGTGGTGTGTGGCTAAGCATGAACAGATTTTGATCAATGGTCCTGACACCCTTCAACGAGCTTACAATCGAATTAATTAATTTTCTGTTACCCCTGTAAACAACTTCGCGATTCCCTCCCACTCGATCTTTTGTTGAAATTGATACGTAGTGCTGCAGTAATTCTTCAACAGAAAATGGTTGTCCAGATTAACAACTTCGATAAACCGTAAGTTTAGGCATAATTTTAATAACAACATCTCATGATAAAAGGATGTGTGCGAGTAATATTAATTAAAGCTACTCCGGTTTTCAATGTATTCACTTTTGAAATGTATATATCCTATATATATATAGCCTATATATATAGCCTATATATATAAATATATATATATATATATATAGATATATATATATTAATATATATTTATATAGGACTATATATATAATTATATATATATATATGCTATATATATAAATATACATAGGCTCTATATATATATAGGCTATATATATAGGCTATATATATAGGCTATATATATAGGCTATATATATAGGCTATATATATATATTGACGTCGGTTCGTTAGGCCTACATCTTAATATTATCCATTCTTTGATCAATTTTAATAATTCAACCTAAAAAGCCTTCATATGAACAACAAAGGATCCATGTCAGACATTGAACATGTCCATTTGTCCATGAAAGTTTTTGTAACATATTGTTTAAAGCTGTCATTTGAGGCCATAAAACTGTTTTGTTTTCCCATTGAGTTTTGTGCTGCGTCTGAGGCACTGACCTATAAAGGTCTGTAAATAACGTAGTTCGATCACTTGAATTGATGAACCCCGGGTCCAAAATAACATCAAAATAAAATTATAGTGCCTAAAGTTATTATTAAAAGCCCGAGAGGCTTAAACAAGTTATGCTAACAACTTGGCTAACACTGTGAAGATAGAAACACTAAGTTACAACTGATCATATACTTACTTGACAATAAGTAACGTTGCATTTTCATTTTTGTTCTTCATCAAAGCAGCCCAACTTTTTCGAATATGGTCTTTTTCCACTGTACTTAGACCAGTCACTTTACAAACATCACTAGAACCTGCTGACGAAAGAGAATAGTCAAATTAAACTTGCAAAAACATCATCAGAAGAGTGATAAGAAATAAACTCTTTGCACCACTTTATACAACATATCATACATTCATTTAACGTGTAAAATACAATTGTATATAGTATCGACTGTATTGTTTTCCAGTATAAATTGAATAAGAAATATAGACAAAAGAAATTCATTAATTACACATTTTTATGACCAGATAACGTGGTGGATCGGCAGGAAAATGTCTGTAAACATTTTTAATTACTATTGAAATAGCGGTGCATAAGAAACATTGGTAAAAAAAACGAAGGAATGTTCGCGCGCGAAGCGTGCTAAAATTTCCTAAGATAAATAATTTATTGTTTCAGTGAGCAAAACATTATGTTTACAGCTAACTTTGAGTGCACCAAAATAATTCAGAACAATGGCCCGGGCCGTCGGCAAGTTCCTGGAACCGGGCCCTTGACTATAGTTATTTCTAATTATTCCTCCACGGGTATAGTTACTTCACGGACCTTGTATTTCTGTAAAGGCATAAGTGCATTGTTTTTCGATAGAGATTCACGTGTGGTATACCTTACATATCTGATTGGTCCATGATCACCGAACAACACGATTGTGGAGCTTCAGCTAGACTCGTGTTAGTGAAAATTGTAAAACTATATATCAGAATACCTCCAATATTAAATCGTATCACGAAGCCATATAAGCAAGAGACAGGTCCACATATGAACCGTTATGTATAAATGTTATGAATGAATGGCGGATATACTCAATTTGTACATGTCTGCCATTGTTATGCAAATAAGAAAACTTTACAACGACACCACAGGTTTCCCTACAGGTGGACACAGCTGCAGGGGGTTTTCGGAGGAGTAAAACGAGTTGCCCTCAGGCTCCGTATACCATATTGAATTATTGATATTAATTAATATCTACAGTTACTGGCACACATGTTTAAATAATATTACTAGTTGAGTCTGGCTATTACACTATATATATTAACAGAAGGGTGCGTCGTTACACTAAATGTTTCCCACGGAGCAAAAATCCTATGTGTGAAGGCCACTTAACACCAGGAGTCGCTAACTACACTTACGTTGTTGTCTTACAGAATTCCTTCGTATAGATTCATTTCTTTAAGTATGTTTGAGTGGCATGGAGGGGAGGAAAACCACTCAAAACTGTTTAGAATGTCATATATTCTTGTCAAACCTGCCTGGGGATGAGTTAATCAAAGAATGTTTTATTACGTGTCTTTCAGAATCAAGCTTCAAATTTATGTATCCCGTATCTACACGTTATCTGCATAGTGGATAACACACACCACAGTTCCATATTTGCAACGTTTATTAATTTTCTGAAGTACCAAAAACGGTCTGCTTTTGACTCAGTTATGATACCTAATAACAATGTATTAGCTCATTAAAATCTAACACAGCTAAATATTTGGTTGAAATTAGAAGGGTATCGTAGCCTACATAATAACCTATAATTAATTACATATTAAATCCATTAACGATGGTTTGGGGTAGTATAGTACGATTATTTTACGATTTTCCCATGAGGAGATTAATTTCAGCTCTTATTCATAACACTGGAATGCACACCAAAGTTCAATTTTCAATAGTTATTTAAGTTAAATTAATTTATAATTATTTACATCCTTATTTACTTCCTGTTTATAGATAAACACATATTTCGAACATCGTGATAATTCAACAATTAAAGAGCAATACGGTAATTTGATCATGCATTGTTGGACTGTCATACGTAACTGATATCATATACGCTTTCAAATCTATATAGGTTAACATATAGTTAAATGCCCACGAGTTTGAAACTGAATATAAAAGAGTTGCTAAAGGCAAATAGACTACCTTAATTATAGCCGACGGGGGACGTTAATTGCCTCATTGAATTAACCCAAAAGTCGGAAATATTTTTCCGTAGATTAGTAGAATACCGCACACCCATGCAAAATCGTGCACTTATTTTCCCTTTTTGTCCGAGCGCCATCCAAACTCGACCACACTATTGTACAAAGGTACTTGATTGTATACGCTGCACTAATGAAAAAATGTAATGTACCCAGATACGTTTCATACGGTCGTTCAAAACAACTTAAATTAAACAGCGGAAACTTTGTCGAAAATGATGAATTTCTCATATGACATCATGAGAAATTCTCTAGCTTGCCTTCAGTTACAACACTGAATTTGAAAATTACCAACACTTAAAACGGCCTTCAACGTGATTTCCTGAATGACATGAAATAACAAAAAATAATGTAAATAACGTTTAAGTATGCTAATCTTTATGTTATTATCAAAACTTAATAAATATCTTAACTTAATGTGTCCAATTTCAAATATATCCTTACTTTTCTGCGGCTTTGTTTCCGACGCCCCCATTATGGTTGGTTTGTTACTACTTTCCACGCCTTTGAAATGAAAAACTGTCACAGAGTTAATATACCCAGTAGAAAACACACCCGCTAAACTTTCTTCCACCAACAACAGAACGTCGAAAAATATGACTCTAACACTGGTTGTTGAAACAATAAATATGGCCAGCCAACAGCTTGAAGGAAGTGAAGCGAAACGACATTTTGACTGCTAACTTGCACTAGGTCTATAATACTATATAGATATATATGTATCTGGGCTGCGTATTATACACGTCACTCAAAGTAGGCACAGCTTGGTTGACAAATCACGTAGTATCTCTATTGGACTTGTCAAGTTATCCAACTAATACTCACTGGCTCCCGAGAGCATTGCTTGGCTAACGAGGGAAATCATCAAAAGGAAGTTTGCGCTTGTAAAGATGATGATTATTAAAAAGAAAGGAGTTTTTTTATATTTTGACTGCAGGCTGACCGGCCGTAAAGCGTTTTACCATAATTTTTGACCTAGAAAATCGCGTCATGCTCCTGTTACTTATAAATCGTGAAGCAGCAATTCTCTCTCCTCTTATGAGTGTATAGGAGCTGTCCTTTGTTTCAGGCATCTTTAAGGATGAAAGATGTAAATATACACATGATCGTCATGTACCTATTAGTTAATTAGTTATTAGTTTTACGGTAATCGCAACATTTACAGGATCATCATTCGTTTTTGTTCTGTAATGGTTAACATGCTCCCAGCGAAGATTGCCAAATTTGGCCTCGTTTCCCGAATCTCGTCAGAATTCTCAATTAGTTTGACCCTCCTCGACCTCGTATATTTCTGTAATGGTCAACAAAAACATCCGACAATTTTATACTTTAAATCATGCATGGGTTATTGACTGTTTTAAATAGTCACTGTTGGGACGCGGAGATGGATGTAAATGAGTTTGATATATGTAGGCCTAATACAGTTCACATGAATCAACATGGCGTCCAGGTGTAATGGCTTATAGCAACGAGCAATATCAGAGTTGACTATCCAGCCCAATTGAATGTGTATTAAACCCATGATTTATGCCTGTAACGGAGGCATGTTAACATGATTGAGGATTAGTATAACGGTGTCGGTCATAAAGTGGTTGCACGCGACATTAATGTCATAGACCCTTCAAAACATTGTTATGAGACCCAGGTTGAATTTCAATACCACTTTTAAGAACATTTGAGAAATTGCACTTTGTATACCTGACCGTGGGCAACTTAGTCTAATACACCGATGCAGTAAGTCAGTTCTTCAGATGCGATAAAAAACACAAGACATAGAATGAACTTAAGTATAACAAGTTTACAATGCATTGCACATGTATCAAAGACGAATTGTGTTGCATATGCTCTGTTGTTTATATAAAGTTGGAAGATTGGTTTTGGTTGAGTAATTAGAAATTGTAAAACAAATGATTAACATTCACACAGGATGCACTGATGGGGAGGCGAGGTCACATTCGATTTAGCCTTAAACTGACGAGCATTCCAGAGTGTAAGCATGTGCCTATGTTGAAAACCTTTCAAACAGGAATAGCTGTGTAGAAACATTACAAGCACTAACCTTTTTTCTTTCCTTTTCTTGTAACTTGGTATTTCAGACTAAATTTCTTTATAAAGTAATCTTTT
The DNA here is from genome assembly GCF_037975245.1 of Apostichopus japonicus. Lineage (NCBI taxonomy): Eukaryota > Metazoa > Echinodermata > Holothuroidea > Aspidochirotida > Stichopodidae > Apostichopus > Apostichopus japonicus. The sequence continues at coordinate 26,267,675 of NC_092579.1, forward strand.
GAGTCTAATCTTGAGTGATTACCGCACGAAGACTTTAGACCTTGATCTCTTTATTACCTTATGAAGATGTCGATGTCTTCGAGGTTGGTCTATTCCAGATTTTATCTATGTAAGATCACGGGTATATTTAGGACACGTCAATTAAAAGTTCATATTCATCTAAGAGTTGTACTCATTATAGAAAACGTCTGCAGTAAGTATATATACAGAATCACAGTTGGGGTTTTGTTTTTGGTTAATAGTTTACTCATTGGCACGAATGTAACCAATTCATGAAACACCTATACAGTATTGTTTGTGAATACTTCAACGATTCTCTTCTGTAGGTCAATTTTTAATCCATAACGGTTTAACTTCTTTTAGATAATTTTATTGAGTCACGACAACATTCTCAATGGATAAGTTAAGAAACAGAACGTATTAGATATGGTACTAACCATTACAAGTAAATTCAATACCTAACAGGTTAATATGTCTATATAACACTGCCCCTTTTCTTAAAGAAAAGATAATAAACACATCAGAAGCTCATTATTTAATTACGCTAGTCTAAAACTTAAAAAAAAAAACATTTGGTGAGGTTATCAGAAGTAACAGAACGTCCGATTACATTTCATAGCTGAACATGTCACGTATTCGTTTGTTTTAGGAATGTTAAATAGAATACGTTTCGACAGAGTTATTAGACTTTGCAAAACATTGGATCTGGATCAGCATAAGCATTAGAGGCCTGGATTAACGAATCCGTCATCATCTGGGTGGGTGTGGGGGGGGGGGGTATAGTTGGTATCAAGTTTGGTTTTTGGTATTAAGGGAACGTTTCAGCCATTTGACGTAATGATAAGGTGAATCTTGTGAAAACTGTAAGATACATATGGACGAGATAATGAAGTCTGGTAGAAGAACTCTCACCGTAACCCAACACTGTCTGTCTACGATATTAATATTTATATAATTATGTATAATTATTTATATAATTATGTTTAATTATATAAATATTTATGTATATATATATATATTTATATATATATATATATATATATATATATTTATATATATATATATATATATATATATATATATATATATATATATATATATATATATATATATATATATATATATATATATATATATTCATATGGCAAGCTATTTGGATAATGAAGAGGATATAGAGGGCAGCTATTGCTTATAATTTTTACATTATTTTAAGTCAAAAAATCATTTCGCTCTCATTTATTTTCATTACATTTTAAGTCAAATAAGTCAAAAAGTCATGAGCAATACATTGCATTTTAAAGTCGCAAATGACACGTTTATACTGCAAGGTTGTCATGGATACGAGTTGTTATCCGTGCTCTTTCACCAGACTTCATCGTTTGTTCGTTTTGATATTTTTTACTTCTGCATGTTGTCTTCCTTGAGTGTATGTTCAATTAGTTGTTCTCACATAAAGCATTGCTGTATGAATATATATGCAGTGGCGTAGCTACGGGGGGGCCTGGGGGGCCGAGGCCCCCCCATGAAATCGGCTGGCCCCCCCACTGGCCCCCCCCACTGGGAATGGGGTAAAAAAAAAACACTCATCAGTGCGATTCGCTAATATTTTTTGTTCAATAATTTGGGAAATAGAGTTACACAATTTTCTCGTCTGCACCTGGCAGAATAAGAATAATACAATATCTGTAGTAATCATGAGAATGGTCACACAGCATGGCATGGCAATGGTCGATGCGACGATTGCGACCATACACCACGAACCTTGTTGTGCTGCGTGATAGCGATATCTGCTGAAAATATGTTCAGTGCTTCCACCTAGCGCAACAATCTATCAAAAGATTGGCTCCGTTTGTTCTGAGCCGAGGTATCAGGTATTCATGGGTGGCGATCATGGGGGGGGGACGGGGGGGGACATGTCCCCCCAATATTTCAGGTGGGGGATATAGTATCTTATATCCCCCCCCAATATTTGGTGGCATAGTTTTTTTTTAAGCATATGTTTTGTATTTTTTATGATATCGCTAGTAATTTCAAAATAGAAAATGCTTAGATGCAACTTACAAGGCCTGGGAAGTGCCATTTCCAGCGATCTGGGAGGCATTTTCGGCCAAAATTTTCTTTTGCGCTTCGCGCCAACTCATGGTGGCGCTACGTTTAGAAAGTCTGGGTACAAGCTTTGCCCCTCCCTTGGCAAATTCCTCGCAAAGCGCCTGTCTAACCGTGTCACAATTTGTTACTATATATGACCGAAAGTAGTTTTTACTTTTTTTCTCTCGAAATGAATAGCTAGACGGACCGCATCCGTAATGAAATTTGGTTTGCATCTTGTGTATGAGTGTAAGTACGTACAATCATACATAGGATCCACATCGATATGGGTTCACTGGGTTTCCATTTGGCCTGTTTCCTACGAGATTTCTAACTGCAGGTGCGTAGCCAAGGGAGGGGGGGATGAAGGGTGGAGACCGCCCTCCCCATGGAGCATATTTTTTTTTGATATTTTCTATGATATCGAAGTTTTATAGTAGCCGTTATAAGAGGTTTTAATATTTGTACACCAATAATTTAACTGTGTCTGAAATTCGAAAATTCCTTGACCAACATTCTTCATCATAGTATACTTCCCTCTACACTCGTACAATTTTGACCGGTCTGTTAGTGGTTGAGGGGGGGGGGGGGTTTCTATATTGGTTGTCCATAGATGAAATTTAGTGCAACATTATGGGTATGTTTTGAAGTGAATTTATTATTCAAATTCTGAACAAATAATGGGCTTAAAACCTTGAAAAGTGGGGCTGACGGGTATTGTGGGGCGTTACGTAGAATTACCTACAAATGCAATGAGGTCGAACATGATGTGTGACTGGTGACAATCTTAACAAAAGGTTATGAATGAAAAAAAAAACTATTAGGAAAAACTTGGTTCTCAGGCAAAAGTGTACATCTGGTTGGTCATTTTCAAGCCCGAGAAGTGCCATTTCCGGTCATCTGGGGGGCTATCAAAACCAGAAATTTTCTTGTACGCTGCGCGCCAACCAATGGTGGCGCTCCGCTTTGACAGTAATTCGCCTACATCCAAGAAGATGTCCCCCCCCCCCCCCTTAATATTTGAAACAGATCGCCGCCCGTGCAGGTATTCATATATTGCCTCGAGTCAAATGAATATATGTCATTGAATATTCCACAAAACAACTTTTTTATGGCCACGAAACTGTCGAAACAGGATTTTCCACTACTGGTAGAGATATAAAATATTGGGAATTCTGAAATTCCTGCAAATGATGCCAACTTCCCTCAAGTTAAAAGTCTGGTTGAGTTGGCAAGGCCAGTCAGCATGAAAGAGAAAAAACTTTTTTTGCATTTCTGTCACCAAAGTTGCACATCTTTTTTGGTTGCTATTTTGCCTCACAGGTGCCATCTCCTGCGATCTGGGGGGTGCTGAAAATCTCAAATTTTCTCTGTACGCTCCGCGCCAACCATGGTGGCGCTCCGCTTAGATAGTAACCTCCGGCCCCCCCCACTAGAAAGAACAGCCCCCCCATGGCCCCCCCACTCAAAAAATCCTAGCTACGCCACTGTATATATGAATAGATGGGTATTCAAAGGCAACATGAGGGGTCTACAAAATGAATAAGTCATAGTATTGCAATAGACAGAAAGGTACGAGGCTTGTAGCTTAGTATATCTGGTTCTGAATCAGGTAAACGAACTTACCACAACAACGAGGAAGATTATTACCTATTTCCCTGAATCCCTCAGGCATATGCCCGTTTAGGAAAGTTAAAACTTTTAATATGAGCGAAATTGGTTAAGAAAATTGGTGGATTCTCGTTTGACTTACGGTAGGTGCGAAAATCTTTAAAATGTGATGATGAAATCTTGGGACAATCGTGAGGATTTGCTGAGATGATGGGAGCCCTGAAATATGGTTCAAACGTTAGTACTGTTTTCCCGGTCTGTTAAGGAACGCCGTAATCAACGGAGATGCGGCCAGTCGTTTCACAACATCCCTACTAGTTAGTGAAGTTTGATGGGACGAGACATGGTGACGGTTTTGGGTGGGGTTCAGGTAACATCTGAAAAGCATTGCTTATAGAGTGACAGGTAATGGGTACTTGGATGACCTGTGATATGACCTTTTACGACACATTACGAGTGATACATTGAAAGTTAAACATTTACCACAAGATTCACCGCAAATGAAACTTACCGCATAGTCTAAACGTATAGCGACGTTCATGCCTATTGTCAAATAACATGGTTTCTCACACACTCAGTTAGAAATGCGTCTCATAAAGTGCTGTAAATTCAACACCCCCGCCCCTCCCCCCTCCCGGCCTCCCACCTTCCCTTCCCTTTGATAACCCCTTTTACATATACTTTCATCAGCAATAGTTAGAATTGCAGTCAACAGTTTGTGGGCGTTTGCTTTAGGTATATCGCTATTTGTAAACTTGACATTACTAATGCACTATATCAATCGTCTCCAGTAAAATAACACGACTAGCTCAGTATACGCAGCCAGGAACGAATGGAGTCCTATAAAGACTCAAATTCTGCAAGCGAATTCGTCAGCCATATGCCTTCTAGAGACATTGACTTCACTATACAAAATACTTCTCAATAAACAGCCCGTTCTGTCTCAATTCCTGCTACATGACCCCTGTTTCTCATTTGGGCGTGGATAAAGGACCGTGAGACTGTGTGTTTTCGTTTCATTTGTTTATTTCATCTCTCTCTTCATACATGCGTTAAGTATTTATATTTATATATATATAAGTTGCTATAAATTAATATGATGCAGACTGTAACAAATCTTCCTACAATTTCTTATCGGTAATTAAATCCTCTGACTTGCGGGTTAACTAGAACAGACCTCCATTAGTTTTTTTTTTAACTGAATGAGACGGATACCGTAAACAAGAAAGACAAAATGGCTTCCTTATTTTCTCCGCCACGTGTCATATGAGATCATTCACTGTGACACTGCAGCCAATGAAATTTGAAGTTGTTTGATTACTGCTGAATTCACTTGATCAGCAAGGTCGTTGTAATCATGGAAACCTGTTTACAAGCTTCCTTCCCTCTGACCTCAGACGACATTGACTTCCATAGCAACAAACACTGGAAATCATTGTACTTATATGCAGATCTGCATGCCAAGTACAAAGTTCATCCAAGCTTCATTTAGGAGTTAACATGCTTAACAAGGTGTTCTTACTTTGACCTCCGGTGATCTATAAACATGACCTATGAACTCTGCAACAACAGCTGTGACTTCTGAGGTGGATCTACATATTAAGTACGCAGGTCATGAAAAGTGCTACTCTATGAGTTATTTGTGTTTAAAATGTTTGACCGCTGGTGCCTTCAAATGACCTTTGAACTCTAAAGAATTATTGTACTTGTGTAACTTGAACTATCAATGATTCTGGTATAAAGTGGATCGACATACCAAGAATGAAATTAATCTAGTAAGCTTAACCTATTAAACTAATTATGTTTACAAGTGTTTCAGACCTTATCCTCTGGCGATCACACATGACCTCTGACCTCTACATCAACCGATAGGATTTTTGAACTTTCTAAATTGGATCCACATAATTAAGAACGAAGTACATCCAAACTTTGCTTTTGGAATTAAGGTTGTTGGAAGATTTTCGTACGTTGATCTCTGGTGTCCTAAAAAGACCTTTGACCTCTATAATTATTCAGAGGAGTCTTAGACTAACTAAAGGAAAATGCGCATTCCAATTGCAAGTATGAAGTTCATTCAAACTTTAGTTTAGAGCCATCGTGTTTTCAAAGTTTTCATACGTTGACCTCTCATGACCTCCAGCAGTTAGTAAAACAACATTTTGTTTTACAAACATAACAGTCACAATTGTTAAATGAGGTCAAATGAAGGCCCACAGTAGGACTAAACAACAAAATACTTACCATATAGCCATGTTAAAAGAATAGAAAGTACAACTTTTAAAATATTAGTAAGAAATTATTGATGGCCGCAATTTCTACGACATGATACTCATGAAGTGATTCGTTAGAAGGAATTTCATGAATCGCCAAGTTTTTATAGCAATTAATAAACCTCGATCTACGTCAACGTATGCTTTGAATTTAAATAAAATGTAATCTACATATTCTCATCTGTGTAAATTGACATATTGTTATACCTCAAGAAACATAGTCAAAGTCAACTTTGAGGAAGTTTAGATTTGATAGCTGGAAGTAAAGTGCCCATAACTCCAATTGCTTATCAAATAACACCATTAACCATTCAGGCTATAGTAATAGTGGAACCACTGTCTCCCCCCCCCCCTACCACCCCCAAGGCTACGACACCTTATTGTCACAATTTGCGACATTCTTTTAAAATATTATTTTATTAAAATTATTTATTATAATAGTGTGTCACCCCCTTCCCCTCCTAGGGTAATGATTATTGCCGATACTGGTGCAAATAAACAACAGCTATCCACGTAATAGGGAATGTTTATTTGATTGGCGGTCAACGTTTCTGTTTTAGGCTATGATGTGGTTACATGATCATAGATGTGAAGAATAACATACAACATTATCTATGTTATGAAGACAGGAACACAGAACTAGTACATGCATTCAGCAATAATGTTAGTCAAGTCTATGTGTTAAATTGGGTAATCGGTCAGGGCTTAAAGTCCATATAGGCTAAACGTACTAACAAGTGAAAATCTACAGCCTATTTCAATATTTTCTGTACACATGTGGCTATCAAACTTTAGTAAAATTACGAGAAAAAAATTCACACGACAGGGATAACATCAATTCATTTTCACAGCAAAGATAATGGCAAAATGAACAAAATGTTACAAAGAAAGTACAGTCGTTTGTCAAGAAAGTGCATTGAAATCTTTTACAGTTTACAGGCATGAGTATATAAAATTGCAATCGCATACATACATAGCATATATCTACTGTTAAATAGGTAGTGATAACTACTTCAAATCTGATCGTTTTTTGTACAGTTTTATCTCAATACAAAGATTAATACAAACCTTATAGCTTAAAATATCTTGAAAGAGTATAAAAAAAAATGAAATGTTATTGAGTATCTTATCAGGATCTTATTTATTGAAGATATTGTCTCATCAACAGGAATTTTACCCAATAATGTTTTCACTTTCCGGCTGAATAATCTTAATTTCGCTAAATGGATACACACCACAGTATTGCCATAGCTAGGCCTTTTTGAGATAAGGCTCCCAACTTACTAAATTCACGGTAAAGTTAATACGGGCATTGGGCTAGTATGTAAAAAAAAGTATAAAAATTAAGTACCATCATTATAAAACTGATAAAGGAATGCGAAGGAATGAGATGCGCATGCGCAGAAATATATGATCCTGCCTGAATTTAAGCCTGTAAGTAGTACGGCGTTTTCGTGGCACTTCATTTCGCAGAAAAACCAGCGAACATGGTTCTGCAGTTATTTGTTTAAATTTTCGCGCCATGAAGCATTTTAAAAGGACTGTAAAGTGACACAAAGAATGTGACATTTTATTTTGAAATAGCCATAAAATCTCAAAACTTAATAATCCATGTTTGAGCATTTATACCAGTCATGTTTTGGATCATCAATTACCATGGTAATCATAGTTTTTCAACAGTCTTAATTGTCATGGTGACAAAATCAGCAAATCTGTTCTGGCTGAATATTGGAATTTTTCATTTCTTCACTTAACAGTCCAAGAGTAAGGTATATTGCTGATAAAATGTTCAAACTGGGCTTTGCTGTTGTGCTAATAAACACTGTTGCTTGTTAATGGAATCTAAGGCATAGTAAAGATACACGTGCATGTACAAATGTGAATGGTTGTCTATTAGGCCGGGGTCATCAAGGTACTCGATTATCCAATTTGCATATACTATTAACCTCAAAAATATAATATGCTAATTAATTTTGTGAACGGATTTTGTAGGAAAAATCTGATTAATAAACACAAAGTAGTGAGCAAAAATGGAAAAACATGCAAAGAAGTTGCAAGAAGTACTCAGTTTGGCAATCCATTGATAGCCAGTCAGAGCCATGGGCACAGTGTATGCAAGCAATAATAAGAATAATAATTATATTAATCATAATATACACACCAACAGTTCATGGTTAAAAACACCCAGGCTATCAAAGGACAGCCGTCGCACACATGGACGTGCTTGTGAAAATTTAGTTCTCCGCCACCTCATTCAATCGTCTCACCTCTATGTTTGTCGCTGTCAGGAATGGACTTGTTCGCAGTTTTTGCAAGCTCAATGTATTCACCCAACATGACCTTTTCCATGACTCCGTATGCTTTCAACCAAGCATCTTTTGTCCTTTGGTTGAATTTATCCTTCAGCTCATCTTCAAAAGCCTCCATCAAAACCTTTCCAAGGAGCTGAATGTAATAAAACAGATTAGGTCAAGGTTGAAAGGCACATATCACGTCATTATGTTGAATGCGATAATGTTACGCGAGGTGATATGTTATGTGACAATGGGTGTGGCATATCAATGTCAAATATCAAAACTTTACAATATCGATGGACTTATAACTGAAAATGAAAGTTTAAAAAAAAAATCATCAACTCACTAAATTTCATTGTCTCCAGTTTTCAAGCCTCATATCATATCATATCATATCTATCATATCATATCATATCATATCATATCATATCATATCATATCATATCATATCATATCATATCATATCATATCATATCATATCTTATCATATCATATCATATCATATCATATCATATCATATCATATCATATCATATCATATCATATCATATCATATCATATCATATCATATCATATCATATCATATCATATCATATCATATCATATCATATCATATCATATCATATCATATCATATCATATCATATCATATCATATCATATCATATCATATCATATCATATCATATCATATCATATCATATCATATCATATCATATCATATCATATCATATCATATCATATCATCTCATCTCATATCATCTCATCTCATCTCATCTCATCTCATCTCATCTCATCTCATATCATATCATATCATATCATATCATATCATATCATATCATATCATATCATATCATATCATATCATATCATATCATATCATATCATATCATATCATATCATCTCATCTCATCTCATCTCATATCATATCATATCATATCATATCATATCATATCATATCTTATCATATCATATCATATCATATCATCTCATATCTTATCATATCATATCATATCATATCATATCATATCACATCACATCACGTCACGTCACGTCACGTCACGTCACATCACGTCACGTCACGTCGCGTCGCGTACGTCACGTTACATCACATCACATTCCAACACCACATCACATCATATCATATCTCTCCATTTTCAATCTTGTGATAGGCCTAAGCAACACCTAGGTAGATCACGTGTTGTCTTTCTTTTTTTAATTTGCCCTGCAATTACTGTAACCTATCGCGTGCTTATAAATACATTGCATTGTATTGTGTGGCAGGAGACCACCACTCGAACTGATTTTGCTCTATTAATAGATCACCAAAAGAGCAGAAATGCATATCATCATCTTTCCCATGCTCTGTCTTGAGTTTTTCTTTATTATTTTCAATGAAAATTGACTATTCAAACTAATAAACTACATTGTGGTGAAATTTCAGTGTACGCAGAATAATATAAAAATTTACAAAAGTGAGAAACAAAAAGCTATACTTCAAGGTATTCATGAAGCAGGATAACACGTCGCTGTATGCCTAGGAGCCACTACGCACATTCGATGCAAATAGAGTCAGTGATACTTATTACAAAATAGCATTAGTCAAATAGTGATTTGTCTATAGGGCCTCCGCAGATGTATCGATTTGGGGGCAAAGGAATCCTGAGAAAGTATATATATATATATATATATATATATATATATGGATGAAAGGTATACGTTTATCCTTTATAGAGTGAAGGTGAATTAACGTACGTCGTAATGTTGTTTGGTGACCTGGTGACTGAAGTGTGTTCTGGCTACGTTATTTAGCATTTCAATTAGTACTTCGATGTCATCCAAGCCCTCTACTAACGTGTTCAGAGAGGCAGCCACTCTAAAGGCATGTGCTTTCATCTTACGATTTGCTGCTAGTTCGTCCAATGGGATCCCTCGGAGCTGATCGAAGAGGTCTTGGGAAGGCGGATCTTGTGTGAACAATCTACACGCAAAGAAGAATAGGATCGTAGACAACAAAAACATATTCATATTATATTTAAGCAAGAAGCTGAGTAATTCTTCTCGAGTCTTCGATTACCTTTTACAGCAATTTTAATGTTTCGTCGCCGATGTTTGAACCCTCTTGACAATCCCTGGCTAATATTGCTCAAAACAAGACGGTAATTGATTAAACTAAATGAAAGTTCATTCTTCAGACCCTTTTCTAATGAATCACATGAAGACAATTAAGTTTCCAACTGTCTTTATTGTTTTATTTTGTTATTTCAAAGCGAAAACTATTTCCAGTAGACCGTCTTGCTAAAATGCTGATCAGAATTACTGATGACATGAATATCATAAATACATGATAACGTGCCCTGGTTCTTGATTTCCTTCCTGTATATATACATTATACTACATGTCTACGTGAGAAATCAATTCCGCAGACTAAGTCCACATCCGCAGGAGACAGGGCACATGTACTTTTAACAAGGCCGTCCCCCGCCCCCCCCCCCCCATCTATCTCTCTCTCTCTCTCTTAGCAGTCGCTATGTTACTTTGATAATAGGCCTACTTGTTATTAAATAAGTGACTTTTATATTACATGTCAGTTCCCAAATGTATTGGGTAACATTTTAAATTCAACTTGGGAAATTTGGTATGGTGGAGTGGAGTGTTAGCTCAGTGGTTAACGCCGGTGCCTTCCAATCTATAAGGTCCCCGGTTCGAGTCACTCCAAGATTAATGTATGTCGTCCAGTTACAGAGTTGTTGACAATTGACAATTCATAATCATGGACGTTAAATATGAATGTAAGAGACTGACTTCGGTCAGCTTGCGGCTTTGATAAACCAATGATGGCTTCTTCGCGAGTTCCTGCTTGCAGGAGGATCTAAAATACATAGATACATACATTCGTACATACAAAACGACACCAATACACTTTGCACTGACCCTCTGTAAACTACCGCATATAGTTTCACTGCACGACACACCATCCTATAACATGAAATGCCTAAGAACCTTATCTTATGATAATCAATGGGAAGACTATAAACACGTCTGTTTTTGTATAGCCTGCGTCTTGTATGGTGTTTTAGTGCCCTCCTTTCATACGTACAAAATGAACTATCTGACTAAGGTGGGCCACGGGAGTTAAATTTGTCCAAGAATGAGACCAAGAAAAGAGCTCAGATTTTCAGCCCTTTAACTCCGCTAGTTAGGATTTTACAGTGTAGAATTTTTATTCTAAAATGTTTCACTATCCAGAAAGAACAGTTTTCCAGACACATCAGTGTACTATGAATATGAGGACATTTGCCATTTTTTCAGCTCTGTCTCCACCAATCCCTTTAATACTTGTTATTAATGAGTGAAGGCTCTACATGAAATTGTGTATGCACTGTGAAATACTTTCACAACTTACTGCAAAGTAATAGTCATCTAGTATAAAATCACAGAAAAGTGTCAAATTTTCAGACCATTTCATATAATAAGCTGTTGGATCGCTTTTGGCCAATTTTTTTGGGCACCGTTTGAGATCATCTGTTGACCCGTTGAAGCTCATTTCCTGAATGACTGTATGTTTCGTTGAAGACCTATTCAGAGAGCCCTTTCACAAAACTATAACTGAACTGAATTTGACCAAACTATTTTCACCAATAGAAATCACAGCATTGGAGAATTCATAGATTAATTGTAGCTTTAATTTCGGAGTTATCATATTTCAAAGGTTTTCAGACCTTGACACCTGTTGACCTCATGTGACCATTGACCTCTACCAATTTCAATAGAATTCTTGAATAGAATTCTCACCAAGCTGGATCTATATACTACACATAAAGTTCAATCAAGATGTACTTCTTGTGTTATCGTGCTTACAAGATTTTCAGACTTTGACTTAAATGTTGACCGTAAATGACCTTTGACCTACACCATTTTCAATAGGGTTACTCAACAAGCTGATTCTGCATACCTGTATGAAGTTCAACACAAAGATATATCTTTTGAGTTATCGTGTTAACAAAGTTTTCAGAATTTGACCTCTGTTGACCCCAAATGACCATTGAACTTCACAGGAAAGAATAAGATTCTTGTGCTCAATAAGATGGATCCACATACCGGTAAGAAGCACCATTAAAGCTTTTGAGGAAAGGTGTTTTCAAGCAAGTGTCACATACACACACACGCACACGCAGCGTCATGACCGCAATGATTGCATTTGCTTTCAGCAAGGTATCAAAAGTAGATCATGCACGCCACGGTACATCTACATAGCAGGTAAGCACAGTAGGCCTAGTCTAGCCTAGTTACATATCATCTAGAGTTATAGTTCTAACACAACGTTGATTTAATGAATATATAGCGTGACTGTTACACTGATGTGTGGCAAGAAGAACCAATTTAACGAAATATGTGTTTCCCCTGTACAGGTGGCGGATGATGGTTATTATTTGCCATTTCGATGTTGTCGTTTTACAGAGCTCCGTTGTCTGTGGCCGCGATGAATCGATTTAATATGAGCCGTATTGATGTCAGACGTCCCATCAACTCACCTGTCGGTTATGACAGGTGTTATCAAAGGAGAAATAAAGCGAAAGTCGGACAACCACAGAAACGAAACATGAACTTGAACTATTGCAGTTATTTTCGTCCAAGTGCCCTTGACACCCTACCAATCTCTGACACCAGAGCAAGGAATGCGTGGTGAGGCGACGATGTATGTATCGACACTGCAGCAGACGGAATCTTTATCTTCCAGACATCCTTACACTGTCTGGCAGCAGTATAGCACAGATAGATAGAGAGAGAGAGACAGCCTATCATATAGGCAGCCTATCATTGGAACTATATTATCCCGCACAGAAGAATATTCCACCTAAAACGTATGTTCTTAGCGAGGCTCTTTACAGAAATGAGGTTTCGGAGAATTTTTTTTTTTTTTTTTGTCTTTATCATTTTTTATGTATTTATACAATTGATGATATTCAGTTCATATCATTAAACATAGTAGTAATTGTAGCATATCAGTGATAAGTGGATATGAAACAGTTCCCTGACACACATTGCAACATGATATTATGATTTTAGTATTAAGCGTTCATCAATTCATTCCAAAAACTAACTCACCTCATGAAAATGTCAACAGAGAACTTCTTTTTGTTTTTCATGGCTTGTTCCCATGACGACCTAACAAGGTTTTTCTCGTAAACCGATAAACCTGTCGTTTCATCAATATCATTTTGATCTGCGGAAAAAGAACTATCATATTGGTATCGAAATCAACTCATGGAGTAAAAGTGTAAAATAAATGTCCAAAAGGGTTTACGTTGATTGACACTATATGGCTCTCGACTCTCCCCTTGGACTTCATCAGGTCTCGACTTGCTGGCTTGAACATATCAAAGACATACGGAAACTTAACCTCTCAGTGGATTGACAAGACTGCACGGACCATATCCGTCTAAAAGGGGTGATTGTCGATAAATATATGTCCTGAACTACAGGGGGAGGAGCAGGGGGGGGGAACTGGTTGATGAAAAGGGTCATGACGAAAAACTGTCTAAAGAACTTCACAATGTATTATCAAAAGTTGTTTGTATTTTTTGAGGGAAACTTTCTACAGATCTTTGTCCAACCATCATATACCGAATGCACAGTTACAATTAATGCCAAACGTGAAACAAAGGCCCACGTAATTGTCTCGTGACGAAGCTGTTATAATTAAATCGTTATATAACAAGTTTAAATAGGTCATGTCTCCCACTTATAGTGGACTCACCATGCATCTATATATATAACAACGACCTACACTGACAATAAATCGATAATGATATATCAGTGTGTAAATAATGTAACTCCTGTACATGTACACGTTGTAGAAATGGAGAAGAAAACGATATACGACAATTTCACGGAAGATATATGAAATGCAGAGAAGGCAGTAATGTCCCCAGTATTTCAAAGGTGTTGGGGGAGGGGGGTTCTAAATCCCCCTGATTTAGGTAGGGTTACAAACCTTTATTGAAATGGTCTTATCCTCAGCCATTGACTGAATATCAAAAATTCCCCGAATGAATCTAGAGAAATAACTTGTCGCAATTGCAGACAGTGTATGGATGAAACCAGGGGGTATTGCACGTGCCCCCCCCCCCAATTTTTCCAAAATAGCAAATGTGCCCTACTGACAATAAAATGTGCCCCTTTGATGAAGAACTGTCTTTTGGATATCTTAACCCTTTGTTAATTTTAATAGTTTATTTTAATTATTCACGTGCACCATAATAGTATTGATAGCATACTAACACAACATATATATTCAACCTGATATGGCCGGTGTGTATCGGTTTATAGCATAACGAGTAGTGGTTGTGGAATGAGAAAGTTCCCCTCTGAGGTTTTGCCCCTCCCCCATTTTTGGAAGAGTCCTACCTCCCTGGATGAAACTATATTTATGGTGCTACTATAGTCTTGAATATCTTTAAATGCCATTGAGAAATAGATCGTAATGCTAATTGCATATTTAACGCCGGCGTAGATTCCAATCGTTGTCATTTACAAGTGCTAATCATGCTATGTAATAATTGCTCAAGGCAATCTAACCGCCAAGTTGTCGTTCCGGATTGGAAAACAAGGTAAACAACTTGTAAAATTAAGAGAAAAACACTTCATTAACAAAATCAACGACGGGGTGAAACGGATGCCCTAGTCTTTCTGTATTCGAAATGATCCTAAATTAGACTCTAGAATTTATATGTCACTTTCATATGACATGTTATAGAAATAACAATTATTTGGAGCATTATACATAAGTGTGGCTTTCCTTTAGGAAATCGGGCAGTAAAGCAGTCTTTCTCTTCAGACTGACAGCCGGATGGTTTAAATGAACTATAGGCCTATATAGATAATCAAACAGCTGATTGTCGTAAACATGCTACGACTGATGATATAAGTCCAATTTTGAGTCCATTACATCAACCGAACCAGATACCGGTTAAATTTTGTGATTCCTTGCCATTCAAAATATATATCTGATTAATGTAGAGCAAGTGAGTAAAATTTGTCCAAGAATTAAGTGAGAACCACAAAGGTTTGTAGAAATCCCTCAAACCCATCAAATTAGTATATAGAAATCAACCAAAATGTTTCAATATCCAGAAACTAGAACAGTCTTTCTATATGAAATATAAATATATTTTACCAATTTTGAGCGAGCAAATACCTTTAATAGTTGTTGAGAGTTACATGACATTGTTTATACACTGTGAAATAGTTTAGAAAATGGCCAAGGTTTCCACCATTTGATATAACCCGTTGACCCCTTAAGCCAGTGTTTGCACATTTGAGATAACCTGTTGACCCCTTGAAGCTCAGAGGTTTACAACTGATTAGTGATTTAAGGGCACATTTAAAGCCAGATTTTATTACCTGGATGCCAGGTATGTTTCATTGAAGACCTATAGAGCGCCTTCACAGAACTAAACTGAACTGAATTTGACAAAACTATGTTCACCAAAAAAACATCCTAGCATTGGAGAATTCATAGATTAATTGTAGCTTTAGTTTTTGAGTTATCATGTTTTAAAGGGTTTCAGACTTTGACACCTGTTGACATCATGTGACCTTTGACCTCTATCAATTTCAGAAGGGTTCTTGCACTCACCAAGCTGGATCTACATACTAAATATGAAGTTCAAGAAACTGATGTATTTCTTGTATTATCGTGTTTACAAGATTTTCAGACTTTGACTTAAATGTTGACCGCAAATGACCTTTGACCTCCACCAGTGTTTTACTCAACAAGCTGCAACTGCATACCATGTATGATGTTCAACAAAGATGTACTTTTTGAGTTATCGTGTTCACAAAGTTTTCAGACTTTGACCTCTGTTGACCCCAAATGATATATAAGTTCAAAGAAAACAATATGGTTCTTGTACTCAATAAGATGGATCCGCATACCAATTGTGAAATTAATCCACCATTACAATTTTTGAGTTATAGTGTTTACAAGCAATTGTGATACATACATACACACGGCGTCATCACCATCGCATAGATTCATTTTGCCTCCGGCAAGGAATAACCAAAAAAAATGGTACCCCCTCCCCGCCCCAGAAGGGATACTTAATCGGAGGGGAGGGGTAAATTAATTGATCGTGTGAGCGCCATGAAAGTGAAATGCTGTACCCAATACGCGGGTCGCAGCAGCACGTATATGTATAAGCCTCTGTTTGGAAGCATACCATGTTGCGGACACAGAGCACTGGAATGTATCAATCGAAGACAGTCTGCTTGGTCATCGTAAACAAATGAACGATAAATAGTCAGTAATTAGAAATTCTTCACTATGTTCGTACAGTATAAACTGGAGTATGAAATCTTTTATCGCATTAATATTGCTTTGTCTTTGATTTTAATGATGTTCCCCTGTTTTGATCCTTTAGATTCAGCACGTTCCTTTTTTCCTCTGGTTCTGAGGTTATTTATTTTACTCGTCTTGATGGTATTGGTTCTCAGATTTGTTAATAAAAAGTTGTCGTCGTAAATCTAGGACTTATCGCCCGCCATTGGTCTATTCTTAGGGAAACAAATAGATCTTGCAACATAGCTATATGTTTTCAGTTACGATGCTGGTTGTGACTAATAATTGTTGTGATAAATGTCATTATAAACAGTTATCCTCTCGTTGTCATAAATGTGTTGATATGCTACTTGCAGTCAACTGACCAGATTGTGTTAAATAATAGACTGTACGGCTATTCTTCCTACTGTAGCAAGTATGTTCTTGAAGTATTTGCGAAGACGTCATTTGACATGTGTTAGACACGGAGTGTTAGCTCAGTGGTTAACGCCGGTGCCTTCCAATCATAAGGTCCCCGGTTCGAGTCACTCCAATTAAGATTAATGTATGTCGTCCAAGTTACAGAGTTGTTGCCAATTCATAATCATGGACGTTAAATATGAATCTAAGAGACTGACTTCGGTCAGCTTGCGGCTTTGATAAGCCAATGATGGCTTCTTTGCGAGTTCCTGCTTGCAGGGGGATCTAAAGTACATACATACATACTTCCTCGGCCCTGAGTGCCGACAGTCGACCCCAATCACTCATATAACAGAAATTCGACATGTGCCCAATATTATTTCCAGGCATTGGGGTGTATTTTAATGAGACGATAAGATGTCTCACCTAGGACACATGTTTTGGTTTGGCAGTAAAATGTTCATTGAAGTTGGACGTGAGTCAACCATAATTGACTTTCTAGCACTTTGGGGTCAATCTTATTGAGAATTATTTCACGTAATAGTTTTACTCTCTTGAAATCAAACCAGACGTTCGCGTTGGGACGCCGTTTTTGAAACAAAGATGTCGGTAACCATGCATACATAAGGAGCTTGATAATTCTGTTCATGTTTAAATTATTACAATATTGTTTTCAGAAATTGTAGCCACAACAGCGTTTGAAGGTAGGTCTGTACATTACTGTCAGATACCCGCACGTGCAATATGTAACTAACTTTTTATAACCTATGTTTATGTATATCTGTTCCTTTGCTCGTACGACGGGATTCGTTGACCTATTTTTAGGTCCTCCATCATATTTTGACAGCGCTTCGTATTTCATTTCCTTGAATTTGTCTATTTTCATGTCAGTTGCGTCTCTGTCGAAAATTGAATTGGAAGTAACCTGTCGGATCGGTTTTGTGTCTGGTTTGCCAGGCAGATGATCTACGCTCAACATATCATTCTTTTCACCAACATTTCAAACCAAAAAGCCGGGAGGCTTTGTGATTACTTGTCATAAATGTTTCACTCAATTAAACTTGTCTGATAGAGAAACTGAATTACAGTATCCAAGAATAAGTCAGTACCCTATGCATGAGATAGTTCGAGCCCCGGGCCATTGCAGCTATCGATATTACACACTTGATAACATGACATGTATGAAAGGAAATAAATACGTATAAATATGGTTATTTTCAACATATTTACATTTATACTCAGCCCACTCAATAATGTGCATGCTATTACTTCGAGAGAAACAAAACCACGAGTGCACATCTGCAGGTCAATGGCTATCAGTGCACCTGCATATATGGCAGGAATCCAATGTATATTTCCTGGGATATCGTGTTTACAAGCTAAGCGTTATAACTCACGTACATATGCAAATATACACACATATGAAAATACGTTCACACACGCCATCGTGGCCGCTTTTAGGTTCCTGATTCTGTTAGCTTCAGATTGCTTAAACCACTAAAAAAAGCCAATAACCATTTTTCATTATTTTCACTGTCGGCAACCATATATTTGGATCACTTTTAACATTCGTAAAGTCATTACTATCGATATTCACATAAGTTGAAATCTATACACCGCGTTAAATTGTGTTTACACAAGAGGTATATTACTAACGCAATAACATGCCTTTAACTCTTCAACCTATACACAATATCGTCGCATAATTTTGACAACATCACTTGCCTAAGGGCTTGAGAATCGTTACTAAAATCTAGTTGACAGGTACTCCAAGGAATGGATGGACATGTTACATATCAGGCATGACTTATTTTGTAAAGAGATTTTGCATAATTTTCCAAAAAGTGTGAATTATTCCGCGGCGGATTGGAGAAAATTTAAGCACTGAATTTTAAACTGAAGTGGGCAAAATATGCATGGGACTTCTGACATATATACGAACTGAACGAACTTTACAAGTATCACATGAAATGTAATTGATCATCTCTCTTAGAATCATACCTATAAAATAGTTGGCTATTTTGCCTTTAGTAAAAGCTACAGATCATATTCTATACTTCCAGATGTAACAAGTGCAATGTTCTTTACATATGAAAATGTATAACGTGCTGGTAATTATAGACACCCCTATACAATGAGTCGTGATAATGAAAACTGTAGAGAGAGGATATTTTTCTTATGAAGACATTTATTATAGCTCAACGGGTAGTATACATGAGCAAATTGGAACATATCAAACGGGAAGGGACCTTGCAGATGATCAGCGGATGAAGTTTTAGTAATTCGTTTGATAATTGTTCACAATTTGTATATGTTAAACGGAACGAGGTTGCTTGATTGAGTAAATGTAAGGCACGCCGATGCCAACAGTATTATACATACGCCTTGTCGTAACTCTGTACCTTCATCATTCGTTACGATCAACAACAAAACACAGAACAATGTACAATTAATGTTGATATGTTGTAGACAAAGAGCACTGTTGCCAGTCCACTTTGCATGTCTATAACACTTTAAGCTTTAAGAAGAATTAGACCTCCTGGTATTAAGATTTTATAATAGACCTAATTTGTAGTCTTAACATACATCAGAATGTTACCATATGATATGCCTACAGTTTAACTTTTTGCTAAGGAAGGACTCACAGAACATGAGAGGGGACAGCTTCAACGATCCCAGTACCACACCGCCTCACCACCTCCTTCATCAAACCCTGCATCTGCCTCTGTCCTATCCGTAAATGTTTCTGCCTCTACCTAGATCATTGGGGGGGGGGGGGGGGAGACTTTATAATATGTCCCCTACCTTTGAAAGCGTGTATGCAACTGATGGAACGTAGCATTAAAAAGAGGTAACAAGGTAAGCTATAAATCAACGGGCTTGGGAATACAAAAGCAGTGACCATACGGTTTGTATCCAGTATAATTTAAAATATTTATTTCACAGGTGGGATATTTCTGTATTTATTGGACACCAAGTATAGCCTTTGGGGACAATCTGTAAACTATAGAAGCTATCAAATGATCGTTCGAAAAAAATGAAAACTGCACGGTGGTAGAGAAAAGCGCCAAAAGTATGAAAACTTTGCAACGTGATTATTTAGTGAGTCGCACTGTCGCTGTTTCTTATCAAAGAGAATATTGTTGAACTGTTGGTGCTAATCCAAATGACAAATTCGAGATGAAATACTTGCTCTAAGCGCCGCAGTAGGAAGTGTTCTCATTGTTGTTTATCTCCCAATCTATTACCGTACTAATTTGATCTGGTCATTCGATTTCTCTGTGGAGTTGATAGATCTGACAATATTATATATTTTATGCAACTATATCTCACTTACTTAATGATAAGAATTTATCGCCATTGGGGAGCAGGGAGTTGTTATCCCCTTGTTGGGAGCAGTGGCATCGTTAGACATTTGAGAGTGGTGGTGGTGGGCACACTGAGAGCTACATTTTGTATGAGGGGGAGGGGGGGGTTGGGGGATACATAATAAGGTTGATGCAAATTTGGCGCCAGAGGCGCCAGTGCGAGCGTGGAGCGTGAAGCAATGTTGGCGTGGAGTCGATGGCCGCCATAGAGCCCTCGAGGGGGTCAGGGGACCCCCCAACACTTGCAGTTGTCATCATTCCCATACATTATATCAGCTTCAAATCACCAAACATACATTATAGTTAGTGGACGTCAAAAAGTTGTGTCTTCCTGTCTAAGAGAGCTTTACATTAGATCCGGATCTGATCTCCTGCTTAGGATCAGTTCCTGTGCTCGAGATCAAGGTTGTAGTGTTAATACAGATCAGATCCGGATCTGATCCTCCGATTTGAATCTTGGCAATGCATGTTATGGTTCACTGTTAATTCGATCTCTAGTTAAGAGTATCAAAATGCATGTTATGGTTCACTTGTAATGCGATCTCTAGTTAAGAGGATCAAGAACATGTTATGGTTCACTGGTAATACGATCTCTAATTAAGGTCAGGAAATCAGATCCGGGTCCATAGTGTAAAAGCACCCTATGTTTTTCCTTGACATCGAACCTGAACATTTGAGGGGCGGGGGGGGGGGGTGGGGATGTGGGTACGTGCACCCTCCAATATATTTTGTAATAATCCACTTAACATATAGGCTACACATCTCTACCTTTATATCTAAGTTTACTATACATTGGCCAGGATCAATGTTTCCAAACTAGATTGTTGCCAAAGCGATGAAAATGTTTGTGACATAAAACGGTACTTTTCTCGATGACGTTTCACATCTTATTATTAATATAGAACTGCTTCTCATTTCCTATAGCAACTCGACACCTTGCTGACACCGACACACGGTTGTATCGACGACCAGCAAACACTCTAACACATTGAATAACGCCATTACCGTGTATATACGTACGTATATTAAAATACCTTTCTCCATATGTGCCGGATAGGTATGCCTATATATGTCATTAGTTTATACCGAGATGTTATGTTCGTTGACATTATTCCCGGGAATTGAGAATTGACGGAAATAATTTTCCAAAACTATTTGTTTGCGCAGTCAGTAACGCACGCAGCATGTCAAACTTGTCGTCTACGTCACGACACAAACCTCAGGTGTGCAGTAGTCTGACCGAGATAACTCGATTTAATCATCGGAGAAATGGAATTACGCAGATTGAATTCAAAAATACCTTTACTACGACGAAATCGTCAATATTATATACATGACCGCTATGAAGGGCATTCTATGTGCATACCAATAGTGAAAAGAATGAACCATGTATATATATATAGTGGTATACATAATGTATATGAATCAACAATGTTGCAAAAATCGTGTCTCCGTCGTAAGAAAAAAATGGACAAAAGGGTAACATGTTGCTTTGTTGTATTTGTCCTGTATTTGAATTCTATAGTCACAATTCAGTTTTGTATTTCCTGAATTGGAATCCTAAAGATTACACAGTCCAGTTACTTAATTGATGAATCGCTGCAGCTGTTCAAAGGTTATTTCTCAAAATATTAGAAACACAATATGGACTGATATTAGTGTGGGATGGGGGGGGGGGGGTTATCACCCTATTCAACAAAATTAATTTTGTGTCTAAATTCAACTTTTAACTGTATACCGACCGTCACACGTAACACCTAATATTGCTTCTTTTCTTATACCACTCAGACCAGCAAGTCTGCCCATGGCTTAAACATCGATTAATTCATAGGTCTACTAGTAGACTATATAGTCGTTGAAATAAAAACCCATTGACTTTGGAATTACGGTTATGAACGTGATATGTAAAATGTTAACACCCTGAAACCCAATCAATCAGTTGCACAAATAGGTAACCTATATGTATTGTGTTCGTCATTTGACCTAATATATATATTCAACAGTTCATATGCCATAACGTATTTAAACTACTTAACCTATAAGTCCCTTAATAAACACACCAAACGGTCACTCATTGACATATTTATGCATACATTTTTAAACGATGAGATGTCTTGATCAGAAATTCTTAAGAACCTTAAATTTTGATCACGGCCCCAACAATCATCGTCTCAAATGCTCATCAAAAATTCTCCAAAAGCGGCAGCGATATTTAAAATTTAATCGATTAAAGGCTTGTACGCTATAGACGTTATAGAAGTGATTTTTTTTTAACTTTAGAGATATTACGTATATTTTAACTCTCTGATGGGAGATATGAGTTAGCTGCGAATACACTGGTCTAAACGTATAGCTTTAGGGGGGCTTTCCCTCATATATGGTACAAGGCATTACAATGTACACAATGAACGGTGGGTAGCCCAGAAGGTGTTTAAAGCGGGTAAGATAACATCGTACTTATATAATACTAACTATAGTACATTGTATCAAATTGGTTGTAATAAGCAGATTGGTTCCGAAATAAAATTCACATTGAACTTTTAAATCCGTTCCACCTTGTTGACATAAGTTAAGTGCAGTGACCAATAACCCATTGTGAATCAAATGGTCTAACACTGAATCAAGCTAAACCTGTCAATTTTCATTAGGTATGGTCTTTTGACTAACGGCAGAGGACGGAAATTACAGTTATAACATAAACAACAAGGCTGGTAAGAAAAGGGGATAATCATTCTTAGCATAAAAAGGATGTCTCAGGAAATATGAGACCGGGTGTTTGTTAACAATCTCATATTTCATTATGAAAAATAACAGGACGTAAAGACATCATACCCAAAGGGTTTATTGACCCTTTCCGGCAAAGGACTTGGCCAATAACATAAGACCGAGTATCAACCGAATATAGCTTACCGTAACCATTTATAGCTACGACCACGATGTAACACACTTTACAAGTCACAGAAGGTAATAATTTGAACTGAAAAAGAATATTTAGCTGAAAGCGGTACCCAACTAACGCAAACTAGGATAAACGGATGAATGTTTAGTCAAATTTCTTTGATTTTTGGGTATTTAAGGTGGGGCATAATCTCTGTCACTCGGAATCCACTCTTGTTTGCAATTTACGTGACCAGTAATGTTTCAGGGATGATTAAGAGTTTGACTACTCATGACCTCAAATGACCTTTGACCTGTATCAAATCTCTAGAAGGCGAGTTCACATTAGCTCGGTGAACCTATACACCTCCGACCTATGAAATTCACAAGTATACTGTACTTGTTTCGTACAATATTGCTTACAATATTTTTCCATATGTTTTGACCAGTAGTGACCTTAAGTGACATTTGACCTTTCCCAACAAGTAAAGGGGGGGGGGGGGGTTGTGATAACTATCCGTATACATGCTTATTGGATACATTGCGCACAGAGTACAAAATAAGAACGGTACCTACCGGTTCCGAAGAAACCGCCGATTACGTTAACAATGGATTGCCACATTTGTTTCAAAGCTCCACCGCTGGAAAGAGAAGAATACGGAAAAAAAAACATATTTCAAATGATAACAGCTATGACAGGTAAACACACCACTGGATCAGTGGAAGTAAGCGACATGTACGTGGGATATTGAGCTTTGTATTTGTTAACGACAAACACTTCACACTGTCGGTATAGGCATATCATAAAAAATAAAAAAATAAACATTGTAATCTATCATGAGTTATTTCAAACATATAGGTGTTCAAGGTGGGTAAACATAAAGCAGAATATATATCTCAATGGATTTGCTCTAGATCGCCTTCACACTGTGGGAATATCTTACATCAAATTCAACATCGTGATCTATATCATACACCATGTCAAAAACTATGTGTGCTCCCACATTGTCTAACTAAGACCCGAAACATGTCATGAGAGTGACACAAAAGGAGGTTTTTTACATGAACATCAGCCAACAAATCACAAAAGACGACAGCTCACATTTTTCATGTCATTTTTACAAGCAGGGTATACCATTTTGTAATGTATACAAATAACAGCTGACCTCAATCGATGTTAAGTCGCTAAATACCATTACCAAGTAACCAATCGTATTATAATGAGTTTATTCAAACATTTACTCCGGAAAGCAGAGTGCATATGCTCAATTAGTTTATTTACAATATAAGCAATAAAGACATCCCGTACTGTACATGGAGAAACAGAAAAAACACATGCTCGCCTCCAGTTTATACGGAAGTTATTATGTACGATCGTGACAAGTTGATTGGTGTAAAAGTGATGATTCGAATCAGGAGTGGTGGGAATATTCGTCGTGTGGGTCACATGTGGTAAACAATAATGAAATTAAGAAAGTTCATCTATAGAGCAGGTTCTTATTGTGTTTGTTGTTAACTATTCTAAATTATATTTTATACTTGAAATTCATATGGTTTATCTACATGATGTATTACTATGTTTCTTGTTAACTATAAACAATACTGGAATGTTTGCAGCTCATATAGAGCATGTACTTATTGTGTTTGTTGTTAACTACACTATAGATTAAATTTATACTGAAATTCATATGGTTTATCTACATGATGTATTACTATGTTTCTTGTTAACTATAAACAATACTGGAATGTTTGCAGCTCATCTAGAGCATGTACTTATTATGTTTGTTGTTAACTACACTATAGATTAAATTGATACTGAAATTCATATGGTTTATCTACATGATGTATTACTATGTTTCTTGTTAACTATAAACAATACTGGAATGTTTGCAGCTCATATAGAGCATGTACTTATTGTGTTTGTTGTTAACTACACTATAGATTAAATTGATACTGAAATTCATATGGTTTATCTACATGATGTATTACTATGTTTCTTGTTAACTATAAACAATACTGGAATGTTTGCAGCTCTTATAGCGCATGTACTTATTGTATTTGTTATTAACTAAACAACAACTGGTTACGCCTGTTGCTGTTCTAAAAAGCAACAGTTTGACTTGACTTTTAAAATTAATATCAATGCTCTTCAATACTAGCATCCAATTACAATACTGGTTATTAGCTAGACTATTCAAGTTTGATTTAGTGAAATGCAATAAGAGTAAAATAATAAAAGAAGGAATTTTTAACTTGTTTCTTATCATGTGATTAAAAATTGTTATGAAAGTGTATGGGCGACACATGGTTGAGGATCGACGCACTTTAATCCATTAAATAATTGCTCTTCAAATTTCATCTGGTGAAAACATCAAGTTACAATTATTTCTATATTATTTTAAGGAAGTTTTGATTAATTGCATATCTTAATAAATGCCGTAAATCGACTTTTAAATTGGGCAATTTCAATAGCTTAGAGGTATTCGGGTCGTGTTCCCATGGTGTATTTCGGTGTCAAGGTCACAAGAACCAAAAGATTGCATGATTCCGACGCAACTAAAGATTAACATGTACATCACAGTGCAAAGTAAACGCCAGGAATTGCACAATGAATTGGATCTTCAAGCTAGCGAATGGTTTCAGCGCAGAGTATCGCGCAGAGCATACTTGATTTATTTCTTGTTGGGTTGGAGAGCAAGCTGTTGACACAGAGCCCAGCTACGCAGGCAATTCAAATCGCTGACTGGTAAATTAGTTTGGCCGGTTCATATAATATGTTTGGTTGTTTGTTTTCAACCGATGCATTTGTTTATAAATGTGTTTTGATTCATTTTGTTTTACGGTATGAAGTTATAAAGTCATGCATAACATTAACGTAACTACGAAAAGAGTTTTTCACGCAACGTAGGCCTATATTCATCCACCTCTCACAAAGGACGAACACTTCGATATTGAAAGCCATTACTATCAAATGAATGTATTTTTCATAAAGCGTCTTCGATTTGCTGATCCTTCCAGAATATATCCTTTGTAAGAATACATTGAATTTGGTCCAGAATAAAAGAAATTGTAGAACGGTCATAATCGGGATGTAAGATTACGTCACGAGATTGTGATGTGAGACCGAGTGTTGGCATCTAGTAGAGTCATGAGTGCCAATGCATAGAAGATCACCTGGTGAGATTTAGGAAGTGCCTTTAACTGTTTCTTCCCGTTGGAAGGTGTAGTAGCGTATTAATTAGATGGTTCAGTGTTGTTTACATCAGGTTACCTGTAATCAGCTGAGACATCATGACACAGATAATATTTAATAGACTAATACAATGATATGACCAAATAACTAGGGCAGCACCCGGCACAGTGGGATGTTGTTTATATAGCACAAATTAGTCAAGTTTTATGAACTGTTTTTTAACTGCATCATATCTTTGCTCTACCCAAACCCACCTTTAGACACCATTTGTTTTCTTCTTACGACACTAGTAAACTATATCCAATCAGTTCTGTCACAGCTTAGCACGTATCATGTTTTCTATGACATCATGATCGCGGTGTCCAAACGTGTGAGGCCCCGGAAATGTGGGTACACATTAAATGGTGGCAGCATTTAAGATCGCGAACAAGACTGGGAACCAATGATGAGGCCGTTCGTCCGTATCTTGAACCGCAGCCAAGCGATTACGCAGTCAGTTTATCAGCTTATAGTTTACTTCGTAAATGCTGCAGGCTGATCAAACTATACTATTTGTCTATTTTTTGATTGACTCGTAGAGCCGGAGCGATCACATATTCAGCATTGACTATAAGTTAAGACAGAGTAACAACTCGGATAAAACCCGGGTTTGTCAAAGGAATTTAGGTTTTCGAAGATGCCTCCTATATGCATGGACACCACATTACACTGTCTTTTAGTTTGAACTGCTGCATTAGGACTCCGTCAGAATGGAAATCACTGTTTAAAACATACAACGGTTGTTTGTGTAACACTGCATATCATTATAGATTACTAAGCCATCACTCATCCATACATAGCAAATCAATTGCCATATTCTCAACAACGGAACAATCTATGAATGTTAGTAGTTAGATCAATGTGCAACTTCGTTTTACAGGTTTTGTATTATACCTTATACATTAAAATTTCAGACTCTGTTATCGCTGTGAGATTAATGGTCATTAAATGATATACTTGAAACTTCTCTACAGCTAAAATAATGTTAAAAACTGTTTTTTATTTTCGATGCACACACCTGCATCCCGTCCGGGTGCAGGTTATATTTGCCTACAACAGACAATGACCCTTACACAATGCTTTAGGATACACCAAGTACGTCCAGAACCTAATTGTGTTAAACTGTCGAAAGAATGAACAGACTACCGGTACCAGTTATGGAAAGTTAAAATTGTAAGAACCAAATGCTTTGAGGTATGTTTTGCCCCCAAATACCCTGAATTGAATATATATTACATATGGAATCTACCATTCCTCGGTAACCCTCCCCAACCACCACCCCTAAATACCCCCCCCCCCACACACACACGTTGAAACGCCAACAGACTTCTAACTGCTTACCACTGCATAAACCATGATCGTTACAACAATGTGCTCTCTTGCACAAGTTTCAAATGGAATGTGTGTATAGTCCTACCTACCTACCTACAGTCACGGTATCATTACGCCCTTGTACATTGTCAATGACGTCAACTACCATTTAATTAAATTAAAGATGTTCAATAGAAAGAGACCCTTGATTACGCCTTATCGATCAAAACTTGTGTTAAATAGAAGTGTTCTCCCATACCTCCCCCCCCCCCCCCCCCCGGAAAGAAAAAAGTCAAGTTTGTCCAACTAAACATGTTCAGCTTACCTGAAATGCAAAGAGTACGTCGTGTTCCGAAAGATTTAATGGTAGGAATGGTGAAAACCAAGAGACCGCTAAGTTACACATGCAGAATATATTTACTTAGCCACTTGCTCGGTTTATTTAAGGAATACGATATCAATACAATCGTTCCAGTTTGCACGTACGCTTAAGCACTGACGTGTTTTATAGTACCTTCATGCAACATAGGCGTCGAACTGATTGACCGAACGATTGGTGTCACTGTATAATATATGAACATATACATATGGTTTATCATTTTTGAATGGCTAAAACATAACAATTCTCTAATAATGTCACTGATAAATAGGAGGTTATTGTAGACTTATATAATAGTAATACGTGCCAGACTGAATGACCTAATGGAAGGTGATATGCTTTATTAGTACAACTGTAAACTTATCTTTCTTTCTTTGATAGAAATTATTAATTGGCACAAATGATTACTTTGTTGTTACAAACTCTGAAGTTGTTACTGCAAGTTATTAAGTTGATCACGTGATATGGATATACTTTATGGCCCGCCGTTTGTGACATACGGTACATTATAATTATACCGTAGTGTTATAAGTTATATCAGTCACAGGTATTTTTTCCCGTCTTAGGCAGTTAGTGATGCAATCGTGTATTTATGAAAGATATTTGCAATCGCGATATTTCACTACCCGACCACGGAGGCTCCCAACGTTAAAACCATGCTAACATCATATACATATATCATGCAGCTAAAGCAGGTCATTGCATCTAACGCCACACTATTGCCACTGCGAAACTGCAATATTTTAAACGTGTTCGTACAGTGAGCATATAGGATAGGACAGGTATCACAACCTAGTCGGATTTTGGTACCTTATGTTGTAATAACAAACTAATAATTTGCTATGAAAAAAATGGTCATAACAACTGTATAATTTGTTCTAATAAGAGAATAATTTGATTGGCACAAAATGGCTTTCGTATTGAGTCAGTGTCAGTCAGTGAAAACTAGCAATGTGATATTTAAATCCGAAATTTGTCCAACCATTTTTGGGTAGCGTGTTGTTTTAAACTGCAGTCTTATGTACACATCGTTGGTGTTTTTATAATCGATATTCGTATGTATAATACCATCAAATTTGAACAACGCAAACCATATTAAAAATAGAAATAAAATATAGAACTTCCATAGGGTAAGCGCGATTATCAAGTGATACGCCAGTAGAATTGTGTGAGGATCTGTGCTGGTCATACCGTAATACCTAATACGGTATATTGTTGACCATTAGCTCTTCGGGCGGAACATGAGACCGACGTCTCTCAAGCTTGTTCCCTCAAAGGAAGGCGAATCTTCAGAGCTATGTTTCTTATACCTGAGGTATAGGGGCCCATATATACATGTCAAAACGTTCCGCGTTCTCACACAAGGGATCTTGTATATGTTTAGTTCGATCAGCCAAAATATTGTTTGGAATTCGGCAAAAACTCATTATTCATTATGAGACATGAGTCACAAGAAGGTACAACTTCCGTCAGACAGAGTACATCAGATGGGGGGGGGGGGGGGGGGGTACACCAGACTATAATTGTTACAACCATTAAATATTCTAGTAATAATTTATCTTTCAAAAATTCCCTGAAATTTATGAGTAACTCCATGAGACAACACCTCTTTGATAGTAAGTTGTTAACCAACATTCCCTCAACAGCAATAACGCCTTTAGTGGGATGAAGTTCATCCTGCTCCCCCCCCCCCGTCTCCTCCCTTGCCGCTCAATTTTATCAAGGCTTATGATTTGGTATAACCTACAGCTCAAGTTGACGTATAAAACGAAAGAAGGACTGTTATTGCGTCATGATATCTGATACCATTACCAATTCGAGAGTGTGACGTATATCTCTTCACATAACATTAAAATGTTCATGGAGGGGTTGATTAGAATATTTACAAGACAAACTCCAGCTTTGTATGATTTATTTTTAGATTATCTTTAGAATACTCTGATTGCAACGATTAAACTAATTAGGTCTGGTGGGAGTTGCCTTTTGGCTTCTCAAAGGTTAAAATTCCTGCAGTAATGCAGGAGAGAATTGCAACCGGTGTTTAACTTCAATTTGTTTGACGTCATTTAATATGCAGTTCATTACATGTATGGACACACTGATTTATATTAAAATATTATATTATATTAAAATAATCAGCATGGGATTTCGCAAAAATTCTTTATGGACTTGATGACAAAGCACCGAACATGCAACAACAACACCAAAGCTCTAGTTAAGCATGATAGACGTCACTGTTCAAACCTTATCGTCTGCTTAGAAAAGTCAACTTTGAGCATATAGCATTTACGTGACACACTGCAGCAGAACGGATACACAAAGCTTATCGTTAACTTAAAGTTAACTTAATCATGATATAAAAGGTAAATAAAAACTGTATAACTTTGTATACTTACAGAAGCAAATATAGGATTATATTCTTAAATGACGGGGGTAACCTTCATTGATAACTCTGGAAGACCGACAAGGTGACAGCTTCGAAACAAACGCGCCTCAAAGATTTGCCATCGCTTTACTGCAAGAGGTTAGCTTAAACAAAAATTAACAATTCGTACTAAGCGATCGATTACTGACTTACGGGGGCGCGAGAAACAAAATGATAAATTACTTGAAAGTGATACGAGCCGGCGCATTGTGACTGTCTCACAAGGTGAATTCGACACTGTGTAGAAGAGTATGACCCTTCAACAGACAATTAAAGCTACAGTGATGATCTTTTAATCCCTGCTCAATGGACAGATTTCTGACTATTTAATACCTAATCAATACCTATGTCCTCATCGGTACCAACCTGTTTTTGTATTATCGTTCACGCTGAAGTTACCATTGAAAGTGTCAAATAGACTATGTGTTTGAGTATGTATTCTGGAATGTTAAAGTATGTTAAAGTATAATAAATAAATTATAGTGTAAAATGATAGTGTAGGAGTATAGCAGTGTGAGTCTTGATATTAGTACTAGTACAAGGATCTACGTGTTTAGGAGTACATGTTTTGTACTAGTACATATACTACCATAGTATGATTACAAATCCGCGAGTATATGAGTATTCGTACAGTTTACTACGTTAACATACGATTATGAGTACTCGTATATGTTATTACGTTAACATACGAGTGTGAGTATAAGTTACTACGTTAATATACGTGTGTGAGTATGAGTACAGGTTGCAACGTTAACATACGAGTATAGTACTCGTACAGGTTACTACGCTAAGATACGAGTCAGTACTCATACAGGTTACTACGCTAATATACGAGTAAGCACACGGACTAACTACAAGTCTGATATCTACGAACAGAAAAGAATACAGAACTGAAGACGCATGTATTCATCCAAGTAAGATGAAGACATTCTTCTCAGAATCGCCAGTAAAATGTACCATCTCCTTCCACCAATGTCATGCTACAAACTCGGTGACCAAGCTTTCCAACCTTTCTGCAATTCTGCCCTCTGAAAGGCCTAGTAACGTAACTACAGAGCATATGTACATATAGCTTTGAGCAAACGGTTTAAAAAATATAACTGGTAAAAACTGAACGGTTGCAAGCACAGAACGTTTTTTGTTTTTGTTTTACACTAACACAAACACAGTCAGAGTTGTATTTACACCGACTTTCATTTGTTCTTGGATTATATCGCCATCGGCTTATCTCTTTAAAACAGACAACGTGAAAACTAACTTCCAAAAAATGTATCACCTTAGCACCCCAGGCGTTTTAATTGAAGAGGCACGATTACCCTTTCTAGTTTACATGCATCTATTGACAGTCCCACATGCTTGGTTCTTCAAAGAGAAAAGGCAACGCCCGCTTTGTGGGATAGATTAAATTTTAACTTAGGAAATATTTACTCATAATTGATGCTTCATAAGCAATTTATCTATTCTCTTTTGTAATGTGTGTTATGAAAACATTTTGGATATCAGTGTTCCAACATCACGGGAACTCGCAGATGTGATTTTCATAGCTTACATTGAGGCAAGATATACAATGTAATAGTGTAATAGTCGAAACCAGGGAAGTATTTTATCCCGTGTCTTAAACCACTAGTAGTACAATTCTTTGAGCAAGGATTCAAGCATCCATGCATTTTTCTATACAGATCAACATGAAAATGAACGCGCGTTTTATCAGTATGGTATTACTTTCCACCATTTCTTTGGTGTTTTCAATTTAGGTGAGCTAACCTATATTTTACTGTAATTATTACTGTGTTAACTGCAGTTAACATTTGGACCTATTGCCTTATAAGAGATGTGTGTGTTGGCACTATATATACCTATACACACACCATAAGTTCTTCACCTAGGCCTATAGTAACAAGGCTTCCGGCAGTCAGTAAAAGAGGCAGTGGCTTGAACTATCGGTTAATGACACGTCTTCATAACTCCCCAATTAGAATTACCATTGTCCCGTGTTATTCATTTTCAATCGGCTGGATTTAAGACGATCAACGTTTCCCGCGTGAAAGGATCGCTAGAGGCTCGATCGATCTCCAGTTCTGAAATAAGTGAGAGTCGTCTGCACCCAGAATGACGAGACCACTATGTTGACTTTACTGTTATGTCAATACTCGTTGCTTTACGTAGCAGATTGGAAGCCACGGCAAGAAATGATAGGTCTTTTACTACCTGGATTATTGTAACAAGATCAAGAATCGATTAAAATCTGATATGGAAAATGTGTAAAATGTTGAACGCCTCTCCAGGGAAAAGCGTATGAAATACACACGGTAACTATAGCATTCAAGGTGACTTACAATGATCGGGTCGTTAATGCAATGTTATAATGATCATGGATAGCGTATGTAAAAGCAGCCCACACTATACAACAATTCGACCGGTACCTCTTATAAGAACAAAATGATCTAGAAAATATGTGCTCAGCATATACAGCCATTGCATGCATACACAGTCTGCCAACGATGCACTTTTGAAGAAAAGTGACACAAGATATAGAACCTCGGTACGCAAAGGGTGCCATGCATGTTGTTTCTCCGTGGACAAGGTGTGTCATTCCTGCCAAGCTATAGAGTTCTTGTATGTCTACATAGAGACTCCACTGTAAGCTACATAGCGAAACATATATGTCATTGCTACATACAGCTGTAACAAAATTAAGAAATGCATGGTATGGATCTACATGCGAATAGGGTATATTATGATAGACATAGGCAAACTCCAGATGGCCAATTGGAATGGTCTTTCGGGTCAAAATTCTACCAAATCATTTTTGGTGCTGTTATTCTCATTGTATACTGGGTGGGTTGCAATAAGCTGAGATTGACTTTTCCTTTGCACTTTTCTTCAGAAAGCCACATGGAACCAACACTATATATGATTAGCAAACCTTATATATACATTCAACAGCACGGTTGATTTGGTACATCCGATTATAACCATACCTTAAGAAAACACGATCGTATTTGAATGTTAGTATTATACCTCATAAAGTCACAGATAAACGAACATGCGTGTTATCATATTTCGAGTGGGTGTAAGCGCAACAATAGGAAGCGACTCGAAAATTAAATTGTCAAATGTTAAGAGCGTCCTTGATCACACGACAAAGGTGATGACCGCGCCTCGGAACAGAGAGTTTTCGACATACCAACATGGAACCAAACATTTACGATATTAACTGATAAAAACTCCTTAGTTACCGTCACCATGCGACCCCACACGAACTAACAAATACAATCGGTGGCTTGGCGTAGTGGTATGACTATGTGTGATATCAGCTGCACACCTGCCCAATCTGGAACAGACAAACAGGTACTTTTTATGAAAAAGTCGCCCAGGAAAGAACCTGGGCACAAAAACCCAACTACCGAACCACTGATCCGCTCTCAAGCCCAGTCCCCTTGCATCGAGACTGTGACTGTGTGATCATCGTCGGGTGTGCATCACCATTCCCCCCGAAAGGGAACAGATACTACACATGATCTTAGCCAAAAGGCCGACAAACAGGTTAACATCATTCTGGACCAGAGAGCTCAGAGAGATGGTGAAACTGCAAAGCTCCTGGCTTTTCATATTACTATCAGGTCGTTCGTTAGTTGAGTACAATCATAAGTCCAGCTAGTCCGAGTCCCAGTCCGACCAAGTCGCAGACTCGGGTTAGACCTATACTATCATTGGTAAACACATAGTACACAAGTTGCAAGTTGCATCGGTCTTAAAGCAAGTAACTATATGTTAGTAGGTGTGTATACGGGTTCATGTGGCCCTCGCTTGTTACTAAAGCAAACCCAAGTCAAAGGGTATGTGACGTCCGCCAACTCAAGTCAAATAATACGTAAGTCCAGCGGACTCACGTCAAAGGATAAGTAACAACCAATTGACTGCGACTGCTCATGAAAGAATCTTGTGAATATTCATACCCTATGTCGACTTGGCGTGAATGATTGTTTTCCGAATTTTTTCGAAGAGGTCAGAGGTTAAAGATTATTTGCAAATTTTGTAAACAGAAAGAGGGACCTGAATCGGATACAATTATGAAGGAAGTTTCTAATTGTTAAGTCACTCAATCGATATCGATATTCTAAAGCTTATTACTGTTTCCATTTGGTATATAGATATCAAAACTGGTCAGTATTGTTTCCTATCGAGATGATAGATTCGACATTTTCTTCGATTTCGAATTTTGTAAATGCTGGCGACATTTTTTTCAGTAGATTTGTATACACGTAAGGTAATAATACGAATCCAATGAATTCAAAGAAAATTGTTGTTTATACATGGAAAGAAATACCAAAATGACAAATTATGAAGGATCCATAAAGGTATATTTTCGGAGGAAATTGTTTAGACAAGTTGTAAACAACGAAAGAAAGAAAGCCAGTGACTTGAGAAGAATGCGAACCTTGACCTAGTGACCTCACCGATGTATCGGCTTATTTAAAGAATAAGTCGGTTATACTTACTTTTTCAGTGTTTTCTGATTGCACGCTTTAATGGATATTTATTTATTATTTATTACTACAGTGCATGTTATATATAGGGCCTATAAGTATGAAGCTAATATATGAAATAACTCCATGAAGGTATAGCATATACCACGTCACGTATAACAACTGCATAAAGTATAACGTCCAATATTAAGGACTAATATCAGCCATATGTGGTCTATTACCGATATTTCAGGGACCTACGTTGTCCATGTAGGTAATGACGAAGTGCGACGAAGAACGGTTATTGTTTGGTCCATGCAAGGAAGTTAGATTCTGGAGGCTATCTACAAGTGGGCAATAAGGGGGGAGGTCCTTTCTGGTGGCGTCGCAATAGTTTTTTATTTTTCAAAATGCCTCACAGACTGCCGGAAATGGCACTTCCAATACATTGTTAGTTAGCATCTAATCAATTTTTATTTTAAGATCTCATTTTTTAGAAATTTAACTCCCAACAAAATTATTCGGTAAAATCCCTTTGTAGGGGAATATTAGGGCTTTACGTTATTTTATATAGCTCCGTTTTATACATTGTTTTACACAGGTAATTGAAGATATAAAAGCTCGCTATGGCATTCTGATGATAGCCGTAGCCTATATATGCTGAGGGGAAGCCATATGGGGAAGTTAGGAGTAAATTAATTATTAGGTTTGTGTTATCATTATTTGGTTTACATGTCAAAAAGGGACCTATAATGGGGTGCCCAAATGAACTGAGTGAGTGGGCCATGTAGGGGACTGTGCCTCAATATTCTTAGTTAAAACACTGGGGCACTGATATAGGGGCTAACAAGGAAACCGATAGCACCTACATAAAATATATTACGTAATAATTATATTTATGAATCGTAGTTTCACATTATAGACTGCTACACTGTTCACGCATGTTAAGTTTATTGATATTCTAACAAAACTCGTGAAAACCGAAACAAACGCACGGTCATCGCATCCGCGATCGTGCATGGTAGGTGATGAGCGCTTAAATTAAACCATGTGTTCTTTTTGAGTTTGTACACTACTAATGAAATCAGGAGAAACCATATGAACATTTCGCTGAAACTAACTGTTATAGCTCATATACAGTCAACCACCCTCGGAAACGAGGATCACGAAAAAGGCCGTGAACATTATAAATAACAAAACTATCCATAACGATTTGAGAC
This sequence comes from Apostichopus japonicus, assembly GCF_037975245.1. NCBI lineage: Eukaryota > Metazoa > Echinodermata > Holothuroidea > Aspidochirotida > Stichopodidae > Apostichopus > Apostichopus japonicus. The sequence continues at coordinate 26,303,957 of NC_092579.1, forward strand.
AATCATTCACACCTTTAAACAAAGGCTGAACTTCGAGGAAAAAGGCAGAGTTTCCGCAATATTGATTTTGCAATAAATGTTACACTCTTTAGCCTAGTTCCTGGAAGTCAATACAAGATAATTACAAACCGAGAAATGAGCGGATGCGTTTATACGAATCTAAGGTCATGAAACAATGATGAAATATACTTCTGAATTGTGTTTCCTTTAATTTTGTAAAGCAATCAGCCATCTGGAGATAATTAGGTTTGTGGAATGAATTACCATAGCGTGTTGGCAAGGTTCAGGGCTGGGTCAACTTAGAATTATGTGTAACAATGCTAAAAACAGGTTGATAGTGGGTTTCAATCTTTAAATGGGTTACACGGCCTATAATGTAAGCCATGCGTATATATTAAATATAAAGAAACTCTTTCTTATAGATGTTTCCCCTTCATTTGCAAACCTGGTGTGAAGCTAATGCCGAATCAGTTGGGATATTTATCTTTAATGATAGGGGTGGGGCAAATAAGATCTTAATCAACGGCAGGGGCCGAGGGTGGGGTGGTGGTGGGGTGGGGTGGGTGGGGTAGGGCGGGGTGGTGAAGGAGGTTGGGCAGAGAAAGGGGGAGAGGTTATAAGGGAACCTTTTCATGAACATATTAGACATGCATTCACATGAGAGAAGGGTCGTGCTATAGAGAAGACGATCATTTAAGACGTTACCTCGTACGAAGGAGACGGGTAGAATGACGACATGACAGCCCCAGCCCACCCCCAGCCCAGCCCACCCACCCCCTTTTGTAAAATACTTTAATCGCATCTGGCCCTCCCATAAAGATTCAAGTCACTATACCCAGACCAGTCTGCGTGGGGAAGTTTCGAATTGACTTTATAATGTATTAACACAACCTTCCGTTTAGAGCTAATTATGTAGACCTCAATTAGACATATGCCTCAGAATCCACCATTTGACGTTTTAAGTTTTTTCTGGTGGAAGATTTCCATACCCCCTACATAGGAGTCGGCCTCAATGACCCAGTGAAATCCTCATCATTAATAAAATCTTTCACTTTCCTCTGGCCCGTCCACAAAAGGTCAGCCCCTCTACATTAATCAGTCGGATGAAATTTTGAATTTGCCACCCCACCCACCCCCCCTCCCCTCCCAAACTTTGAAATCATGTGAACGCCACTAAATATATGGCCTTTTGCACGTTTTGTTGCCCCCTTTTTGCAAAGGAACTCAACAGCAAGAGAAGATCTGTTCATAAATGAGGTACTATACCTGCGGGTAACTATTACAGTCTTTTACATGGTTGGCGTCCCATGCAATGATGGAAGCATACCGTAACTGAGAAATTTCGTTTAATCTCATTCCTCACATGACTCTATACCAACAAAAAATATCAAAGCACCGTCTTATGTTATCTTACGCCTTGAGTGCTAAGATAAAGATGAATTTAAATTACAGTACAGAAACTGGGTTGACGCTCGTACATCTACATAGAGTATAGCACAAATTACGGACATGTATGTATGTATGTATATGTGATCTTCCCGCAAGCAGGAACTCGCGAAAGAAGCCATGGAGGCTTATAGACTCGCAAGCTGACCGAAGCCAATCTCTCGGCACACATCCATTTAACGTCCATGTCGGGAAGTTGTTATTGAACAACACCCTTGCCAGACGACACACCTTGCTGTCGGCGGGGAATCGAACCGGGGATCTCATGACTGGGAGACGCCGGCGTTAACCACTAGGCTATACACTCCGCCTACACTCCGCCGGACATGATGTCCGACAAAGCACTCTTCACTGTATTGTTTGCAGACTTGTTTGAGAGATGTATATAATGAATAAAAAAGCATCTTTGAGGTTGCCCTTATAGGCAAGAACCGTGAGGCCCAGGATTGACATTCAGTAGACCGATTTAACTTACATGAGCGCGTAAAGCACATAATACGTTCGTTATTCAAGACCTTCGGAATTAGACGTATATGTAAATAATGCTGTGGCAAGCAAACTGGCGATAACATAAAGGTCATTTGCTTTTTCATATAGCCTAAGTTTCCCACGGTCCTCCAGCTTTCAACAGCCCGGTACTAACATCATTGCAGCAGCATATATGGGCAGGCGCGTAGCCGGGGGGGGGGGCGAAGGGGGAGACCGCCCCCCCCCCCTTGAGCATATATTTTTTGTATGTTTTAATGATATCGCTAGTACTTTCAAAATAGAAAATGCTTAGATGTAACTTACAAGGCCTGGGAAGTGCCATTTCCAGCGATCTGGGAGGCATTTTCGGCCAAAATTTTCTTGTCGCGCCAACATCATGGTGGCGCTACGCTTAGATAGTTTGCAGAGCCATATATACGGCTCTGATAGTTTGTCTACAGGTTCGCCCCTCCCTTGGCAAATTCCTGGCTACGCGCCTGTATATGGGTATGCCTATAGTACAGAGGGCTAACTTCGGTGGTCCGCCAACCCTGATTGATTTCTTAATGTGCCTTTTATGGACATATTATTTTAATTTTCATCTAACTTAGCGGAGGTCCTTTGCCCAGAGAATCGTTTACTTGCCATCTATCCGTCTTTTTGAGACGGCTTTCCCTTAGTCCCTAGACGACCTCTGCTGAGATCCCTCAGCACTAATGCAAGTCTCACCCGACGCAATCAGCTCATTATAAAGTATGGATAATAACTGAAACTTGCCATAGTTAATCTAGGCGCGCCATCGTGTCATATTGTTTAGTTATTGGTTTGTATCATTTGACCATCATGCCCATGGTTTACTCCGATACTACAAACTTTTAATATGAGAGCTTATACCCTGGGAATTTCAAATCAGCGAGTTTTGACAGTTTGCAAGTCTGCCAGTAAACACATCTTATCCGGTTGAAGGATGTTTTTGTCATTGTTCTCCTCGGAAGGAAGTTATTTAATAAACTTTTTTATCTCCAGTTATACACTTTATTTTGCATAAAAATGAGCATAATCAAAGAGGTGTTTCATATAAACATCACGTATAGCTCGTATTAAATCATAAATCATATCAGCAAAACTCCGTGACCCTCTAAAACGGCGAACGTTTCAGACATAAAATAGCGCAAGAATATATGAATTGCCATTGTATGTAAACAGGCCTATACAAACAAACAACGTTAATTTTGTCTGATTACCCGTAATATGAAGGGAGGGTTCTTTTGCCTCTAAGTATATATACATGAAGCACATGACTATATTGGGCGCTGCTCTGTCGGACGAACTTATATCTTTGATCGCTCTTTCAAAATATTCCCACCTATAGACAACATACCCCATGAACGTTTACGGTATGTGATGGTTAGATTATGCCTGTTTTCGTTTATCTTTTATTTATAGAATTGTATTACTCAAATGCTTAAATCCATATGTGGGAGCTGTTCCATATCAAGGACGGACCTATTCAAATCATATCTTTACTTGTATAAGAATAGTTGTTAAAACTTATAAGAAAGATTACCGTGAAAGGAAAACAAACGATTTTGACCGTTGACTGTTTAACCTTCGATTACATTAATATTTATAGTCCTCTGATATTTTCATTGGAAAAGATATCTTTCCGGGTGTAAGATTTACCAAACAGAAAAATAAACGTGGAATTCCAAAAACTTCAAGGAATGGTGGACTATAGACATGAATTGTTGATAAATGCAGAGCGGTATTTTGGTGAATTATTGCAGGTTTCAGCTCCCTGTGTTCGAACAGTGAAACTACACGCATGCGTCACTTGAGACTTGGCGAAATGCCACAGTAGTACTAGTAGAATGATAAGTAGGCCTATAGGCTATCTGAAATAATGGTTATTCATGAAAATATATCTATATCTATATATATATTTATATATATATATATATATATATATATATATATATATATTTATATAAACATATATATATATTTATATAAACACATATATATATATATATATATATATATATATATATATATATATATACATATATATATATATAGCATACATATTACGGAAAATTCAAGTCATTTAGCATATTTTCTAAGCATCTTGAAAACCAGAGCAGATATATAGATACGTTACTAGCATTCATTGCCCTTTTTCGGTGAACTATGACATATCAGACTAGTGCTGCCGATAAAGTCAGTCTTTAAGGTATGTGGATACAACAAAACGACTTATGTTAAGGGAGACTCGCTTTAAAGTATACCACAGCCTTCATGACATATATGCCCAAACTTCGAACACGGAATGTTTCTATGTTTGACCCTAAATTAAACCCCAGGTGTTCCTCTTCCAAATAGTGAGATCTAAATCGCTGCCAATTTGTCAAAAGGTGGAAATTAATATCACCTTCGCAAGTGATTTAATAAATACCGAAATTGCAACAGAAATATTTTAATCAGATACGAGGGCTTAGCATGACCTAAAATAAAATTAAAAATAAAAAAAATAAAAAAATAGACAAAGAGTAACTTAATCTCTAGTCATAATCATATTTTGAAGTTGCTTATTACTATATGTCGCCGCCCTATTTAGACATTTGCCTCCATTCTTCTTATCACCCGACCGTTAGAACCTTTCTTAACTTTCACTTCTTAAAATTCTTTAACATATAGACAATCGTTTGGATCCCATAAGTTTCATTGTATGCAGAAACAGCCATAGTATTTCTTTGAAGTCGATAAAAATGGTATCAATAAATTATACTTCAGAGAAAAGGTCAATGTAACAGTGGCCGTAACCAACTTAATCCGATACAAACTTCCTGCGAGGACTGGGAAGCCTCAATGGGTGTTTTGAATGCGTCCTCGCTCCGCCATTTATTCTACGTATTTTGACACGAAATTTAATAATATTGAATTATTGTTCAGAAAAGGAAAAAAAAACAAGGTATAAAGGGAAGGGAGTAAAAAGATTTGTAGGTGAAAGGTGGACAGGACTCCCTGCTAGTTACACGCCTCTGAACTGAAACTTTGTACGAAACACACTGTTTGTATGATTTCGGATTTGGTTCAATTTATTTCCATCTTGGTCTGTAGCACTATTGTTAGACCAGGAATGCCGGCGAAATGCTTTAATTCTGAGAAATGTGTAGGCGTGCTGGTCTCCAAAATAAACCTAAATATTGAATATGACAGAGATTCTCAAAACTAACTTTTCGATTACGACGTTACAGATTGTAATGGGAGCTTTCTATTGTTTTGAGGTATAAAGTAGGCTACATGGAATGCGACATGTTCAGGTCACTGGTTAAAGGCATTGAAGACTCGCCCCAAACCGCGTGCCGCCCTCTGAAAAAGTTAACTTTCCGTTGCTTGCAAGTGAAGTTTTTTGTTCTTGTCGCTACAAAATGCAGACAGTAATGAACATGATACCTTGTTATCTTTTATCTAGACCTGAGATGTCCATCGCTGCTATATACACTGTGTTGTGGGTATTGACCGTAGCTGTATGTATTGACTGTACACTAGTGTCTAATTACCGACGGTGGCAAGCTGTGTGTGTATTTCCTGAGATCGATGGTTGTGTCTAACACTTCTGTTACACCTCATTCGAAACTAGGTCAGATTACCGGCATCGGACGTTTCTTTGTGCGCGAGTATTCACATCCTTTAATGACGTCGGCCTATTCCAGAATACAAACCCGGACAATATACATTCAAAGTCTGAGTCAGTCAAACGGACAATAATAACTACATTTTTGGATAATTAGACAACCACTTTAATATTCAAGCACAGATATAGTGTAGAGGCTCAAATATTAATGTCATTGGACTGATTGGATTGAAGTTAGAGAACACTTTGATCTAGGTTTTCTGCCTAGTAACCCCCCCCCCCCGCCCCCTCCCATTTAAATGGCCCACAAGTATCCAGATTGAATTTCCTTTGCTTATTATTTTCACAACGTTTTCAGACTTAGACCTCTGTTGACTTCAGATGACCTTTGACCTCTACATAAAATGGCACGGTCTTTGTACTCACTGAGGTGAATGTACATACCATGAGCAAAGTTACTCAAGCTTTACGTCTGGAGTTATTGTATTGGCACGGTTTTGACCTCAGATGACTTTTGACCTCCATACAAAACAAACCAAGGGTTGTTGCACTTACCAAAGGGATAAACATACCAAAATGTATCTTTTGAGTTATCGTGTTTACACGATTTTTAGACTTTGACCTATTAACCTCAAATTACCTTTGACCTACTCAAAAACCATAGACTTCTTGTACTCAATGAGACAAATCGCAATAGCAAGTCTGAAGTTCAATCATGATGTACTTTAGTCGTTTTGTTTCGATTCGTTTCACAGACACACATACACAAATTTGCTTATGTGCGTTGGTTACATGTATGGGCTGTAAACATGACCCAAAAACCATTCGCTTATTTGTCTAACTTCATGAAGCAGTAATGTAGCGTCAAGGTCAAAGAAAACGTTGAACATTTGAAACTTCACCAAAAACCTCAGTTGTTGTCAGTAAACTACTCCATGTATTACAGTTTGGTCGAAGGTGATGTCTTTAATCATTCTGATCTGGCAGCTGTCTTATCTGAACTTCACTTGAGGTAAACATGAGCAAATGCTGCAAAAGATTAAACTCAACTTCACATTATGTATGGAAGTTATTACAACATAACAATTCAACAGAAGAGTAAACGTGCGAGATAGTAATCAGGGTCTCTTGGTGAAGTCATTAAAGTCTTAATTCGTTTGGAGATATTACATGTTAATATATTTTGAGTACTTAATGTCTACGTAGAATCCTCCTACGTCTTAGCACGCGAGAAGGATTGCTACATTCCTACAGCGACGAAGAACTGAAGGGAATTGTGAACATGTGAAGTGGTTGGCAGCAATGCAGGCTAAATACAGATTTCAGATCACTGACTCCTGGCGACGAAAGGCCAGACTGTAAACTTGAGGTAAAAAGTGATCGTTCCCGGCAGATGGAAAGTACTACGTGAAAATATGTTAATGGAGAATAAATAGACCTAAAAAGCCTTCCAATTCTCTAATAATTCCGAGATTTTACGATCCGCCTAGTGATTCATAAATCAAGGTCTAACGAAGGCGACCTTCCTGACAAATCCTGCCAGAAGAATAAGGCATCACGGGGTTTTACCGAGGATCTGTTGGGTTTGCTGTCAAACGTCAACTGCAGTTATCAGACACGATTCCAGAAATAGAGAATAATCAGCGAGATTTTAAAGTAGCAGCTCTCTGGAATCAGTATTATACCTCGTGTATTCATGAGGGCATATATTCCAAAACATTTGAGAACTGGTGCGATCCTCTGCATATCAGCGGGTAGTTGACGTATGGTATCTCGCTGTACCAACATATCTGCACATTTAACATAGGGAGAGACACATTTACATAGGGAGAGGAAAATGTACATAGGGATAGAAACATGTACATAGGGAGAGAAACGTGTACATAGGGATAGGAAAATGTACATAGGGATAGAAACATGTACATAGAAATAGAAATCTATACATAGGGATATAAACATGTACATAGGGATAGAAACATGTACATAGGGATAGAAACATGTACATAGGGATAGAAACATGTACATAGGGATAGAAACATGTACATCATGATAGAAACATGTACATAGGGAAAGAAACATGTACGTAGGAATAGAGCATGTACATAGTTAGAGAAACATGTACATAGGGATAGAAACATGTACATAGGGATAGAAACATGTACATAGGGAGAGAAACATGTACATAGGGAGAGATACATTGAACTACACCCAACAGAATAAATGGACCATGCATGCAATTGTTCATTTCAAGTTATGGAAAACATAGAAAAGTATTTCTACTTGACGGAGTGACACCAAAATAGTGTTTATCTTTTCATGTAAGGCCGTACGCATGCGCCCAACAGAAAACTCGGAATTGTTCCTGAGGTTCACCTCCCTGCCCTGAATTAGGTTATAGGTCCCATTGGCGATAAACGGGGAATAAGACGTTGCAAAGTTCTAAACAGAAGAGGGGTTGGATGTGGTACGAATACCAAATTTGGGTGCAAGTTTAGCGATTAATCCTTCTCGGAGTGTGAAGAGATAATTTCTTCGTATGGGGTGACAACACAAGAACCAGGGGGATTCACGTCGACGTGTTGGAATGCGCATAGTAGTCGTGGAATGCAACAGGTGAATATATATATATATATATATATATATATATATATATATATATATATATATATATATATATATATATATATATATATATATATATATATATATATATATATATATATGCACTTTATATAATTGTATATTTGTAGCCCTTTTATCAGAGTACCGAATTCGTTCTATTCTTAAGTTAAGGAAGAATACCAGGACATGTTAGATAGTGCGAAGTTTCTTCTTCTTTTGCAAGAATAATTGCTCCCTCTCTCTCTCTCTCTGAAATGCTTGTCTTGTTTTGTGACAAGCAGAACGGTTCAGAAAAAGTTTAATATCTTTCTAAGTAATGATATTACCACTATTAATAAGGCATAAGTGGCTATAAAATGTCTTTACCATGCTATTACATTTAGAATTGATGAATAATGCAGACAAATTGAAAGATATGAGGCAGGTATGCCAGACTTGATGAAATATATTTTATTGGGTTTTTAGAATATTTTTCATGATGTGTTTTCCATAAGGAATTAATCGTTATTGTATTATGACCGAAACGACATCATTAAAAACATAAGCGGCAATTGCTTTGATATGCTTGGCATGTCAAATGAAAGCGATACGTTCTATTAGTTTGACCTGTCAATAAGCGGACCTCTTTAGATCATCGATAGCTTTTAGTTTAGTCAAATTGTCATACCATTTGTCGAATGTCGGTTTAGCCTATACTTGTGACTATAGTAGCCTAACACGACAAGAGTGCATACAGTCCGGATGGCCAAAATGTTGAGAACCGAATGAAATCATAAACAACTCTTTCATTAATCTTTAGTTGGTTGAAAACCTATAAAAGATCGCCTTTGATTAGCCCTGAGTGGTACATTGGACAAATCGCAATAGGCGGGGAACTGCAAAGAAAGAAAGAAACAAACAAGAAAATGCGAACAAAAAAGAGAGGGTGTTTCAAAATGCAGGTCCCTTTATACACAACTTCAAATAGTCTATATATGACGTATCCACAGTATTATTCAAATTATACTGGCATCAAACAGTGGATCAAATGGTAGCCATTTTGAAGTAGAACATGAGTTTATAAGCGATGTAGGCTATATTACGCAATGATTTAAGCGTTTATCACTTATAATAGTTCTCTTCCACCACACAAAGTGAGTGGCGTTATCAATTTTATCAAAGAGCTGTCTTGTGGTTGGTCAGCAATTTACCAACACATGACAAGAATAATTAAATATAAGACTGATATCGATCAACATAAGACCTTTGCATTATTTTGTTTTACGCCAAATGAAGATTAATAAGGGAGCCTACTTGATGATTCCGTTGGGATATCAACTTTCTTCGTACAGACGATTTTTTCTACATGTAAAGAAACATATTGGAAAATCTAATGTTTCGGAGTTTTACTACCGAGTTGCATCGGAATTGTTTTTTTTATATATATAAATATATATTTTTAGCAAGGCCAAGGCAAAGAGTTGCTATACGCAGTATACGTCTGCCATATGCATGGGTTAGTGGTCACACATGGAGTTGCTTACACGTATTGCAGAGCAAAACCAGTTGTATTTATTACTGAAAGAACAATACTATTGTCATTGAAAGATACATCTTAAATGGGGGCAGTAAACATCTTCTGCCTGTCACCTTTCATTGAACATTCTATTATGAAATTAGCGATACAGATATCAGTATCATGAAAACTTTTAGAGGAAGTTCGTTTGTCGTTTTGAGAAGTACTCGTGGAGGATGTCAAAGACAGGGAGGTATTATACCTTGGACAGGATAATACTACGTCCATGAGTGTGTCGCTACATCCTTTGAGATTTACAGCCATTATCACACTTTTGAAGTGATACACTCCAAACTTCGCGTGACTTGAATGACTGTATAGGATAATTTATGACAGCAACTGACAACAGGTGTGAAGTCCCCACGATTTTTTGCAAATATTTAAATTGCCCAGATTAGATTATTTGAAGTGTCTTGCCGTAATAACTACCGCAGAGAACAAACCGTAAATCTCCCCCGCTAACAAATTTGCTGGTTTTATGGAAGTTCACCATTTCTGGGCTGAGAGTATTGCCACTTGAAACTGAAGAACACACTAAGGAAATCTATTGATTTTCTTATTCATCAGAATATTTCCACATATAGTTGACGGATTGAGTGCACGGCTTTATGGTCATGTCCAATCATACAATAAAAAAAAAATAAAAACCATACATACAATTTTTTGGTCGAGTTTCTTTGTCGAAGAAAACGTTTTGGTGACTTTTGGTTAATACGACTTTGCATGTTCAGCATATGTTTTTCCTGCCTAATAGAGAAACGCACAGCCACACTTATGACACACACGTAACATTATGAATAGCCACGCCGGCTGTTTCAAATAAGATTACTTCTCTACTGTAACAAAACTATAGATGGGCTCTTCCCTTTAGTTTACCGCGAGAAAAATTATCAAATTATCTTTCATGAACTGGAGCAAATAAAAAAGTAAAAAACACGCTCTGATTGTCTCTGTAATGTGAAACAATCACCAGCAAACCAACAGACATGCGCAGTTTCCACCAACCGAAAACCTCCCAGATAGAACATAGAAATGTATATAAAACATATTGACCGATTAAACGGAATGATGAGATGCACACTAAAATTTTTCCAGGTTTTAATTTCATTATAAATGCAATGTACTAACATTGCTGGTCAAGTACCGTTCTAAAGTAGACGGCCTCGCCGCATGCAGTAAACTTTCTTTTCGCTCGTCAATATATTTAGTGAGAAGAGTGAGTTAGTGTTAACTTGTATCAGGTGTTTACAACATAGAGACGTTATGTGTCGTTTCAAAAACACTAAGCCTATACTCTAGAACAGCCACACTTTCATAGCAATGCAGGTATACAGCCTAGCCTACTTTGCATATAAGAATCTGGGCTGAAGGGTATTATTGCCATCAACTGTTGAGGCTATGTATCAACTGAAACGTTGGGCAAAGAAGAAACACAACATTGACTTGTATGAAACTTTGGTCAAGTAAACTTAAGAGAAATAAGCGTTTTCAGGATTTATACCGCGTTTTTCCCGAGATTGTGTATAACGTGAACGAAATGTGTCGGCCGCAAATGTTGTCAAAATTAATCATAGGGAATTGCCTGTTTTGCTCAATACCAATCATGTTACAATTACAACATACCGACAAACTCGGTAAGCTGCTTCAATCTATTAGTGAGACAAGGAACTATTACTATTCAGTTAAAGGATACTATTTAATAAGGCGATAGTTACAGCCAAAAACCTTGCCACATTTTATAAGAGTACAACTTATGTCAAAACTCGGTAAGCTGCTTTAATCTGTTAGTGAGACAAGGAACTATTACTATTCAATTAAGGGATACTATTTAAAGCGATAGTTACAGGCAAAGTCCTTACCACATTTTATAAGAGTACAACTTATGTAAACAGTGTACGCACGGCGGTTCTTGCCCTGAATAAGACAGCTTTACGTACAAAATATGAAATTTTAATTTGGGAATTATTCCATTAACAAAGTTTGATAAATTTGACGTTTTTCAACTTTGAATGACCTTTGACCTCCACAGAGACATGAGCATTATTTTACTCAAGAAGGTGAATCCACATATCAAAGTATGGTGTTTATCCAAACTTTACTTCTGATATTATCCTACGTAATTACAAAATTTTCAGCGGTTGACCTCTATTGACCTTTACGGAATCTATTCCTTGTGCTGGATGAGGTGCATTCACGGTATTTACAAAGTTTTCAGACTTTGACCTCTGTTGATCTCAAATGACCCTTGACCCCCAAGAGCCTGTAACAGCTACATGCTATATGTAGGATGTTCATCCATGCTATACGTATGGACTCACCATGTTAACAAGGCTTCAGATTTTGACCTCTAGTGATCAAAGTTGACCCTTGCCCTCTCTGAAGGACATTGAGACTATTGAACCTACTAAGATGAATCTACACACCAAGTATGATATCAAATCATCTCATACTTTTTGAGCTGTTGTTTGAGATGTTTTGGATTATATTTGAAATTAATCGAGGAGTCATGTTAGGTCTTTCGAAATAGTTACATAATACATACATGTGAACAAATGTGCGATATATGAGTGTTAGATTGTGATGGAACGAATGTACACCCCCCCCCTCCGCCCCCCCGCCCCTTCAATCCTTCTTTCTAGCAGTAAACCAGAGAAGGTTTGGAAAATTTTTTGTTAAATGAAACGAAATGTACCAACCCCTATCTCGATAGTAAAGTTGCACCTTTGCTGAGATACACGTTTTCAAATTTCTTCATTTTATTTGGATAAATACACTAGGTGTTCATTATAACACCTCAGTACGGTCATCTGTGATGTCAACCACGAAAAAATTATCAAGCTGTCTTTGTTTTGTACTGTTTTCACTGACACAATTACTGACCCCTTCACACTGACCCCTTCACACTGACCCCTTCACACTGACCCCTTCACAGTAGAAATAATTGTTCAATATTGATGAAATCACTTGATAATTATCCTTTCAGTAAGTTGTTAAAACACTTTTAAGTTATCCACGAACTATCTAACAGGCAATCGATCTTCAAACCACACACATCCAGACTCTCTAACACTTACACACATATATATATATATATATACACACACACCCAAACATGGTGGCCCTACATTTCTAGTATACGGTGATCCCCAAGTGTACTTCTGAGAACTTCCGCAGAGCAACATCAATGACGTGCTACACTTGTACAGTGTACAGCCTGTTTAGTATTTTCAAGCTGATATTAAAATAGATTTGAGCGAAAAGTGTCCCTTGACGGAAATACAATCAGCGGAGGTGATGTATCAAGGCTAAAATAGATACATTGCATATGGGAGAACTGTGTGTTGTGACAAACAATGTATCTAGGTAACTGCTCTAAACATTACGAAAAGTATAGCCTATCATGGGTAACTGTATATATTATCTCGTGTGACCAACATTATAATCAAAGGCGGCATCGCCCTGTAATCAAGCCAAAACCTTCCCCACATCCCCTCTCCCCACCCCCTCCCCCACCCGCCCAATTTACAAGAGTCAGTAAAAGACAATCCAATCAATGCTGCGACGATGGTATATAAAGGTTCCACACAATAACAATTAATGTCCTTTGTAGGCTACCGTATACGTGTAATCACTACAATGATGCCTGTCATGAGTGGACTCTTTCGAACTTCTTGTTAAACACAGCGATGCCTTGATATATATTTCTCTTAGCCTACAATTGTTACTTCGCTCAGGTATGGCATATACTAAGTACATATGTACAGTAGGCCTACATCTTGGGACGAGACTTGCGTAAGAAATAATCTTTACAAAAACCCCTAAAAAAACACATCTACACAAAAGAAATCCTACATACCAAAGGGTACTTTTACTATTTATATAAGTTATTGATGCACGTCGTACTTCGTTGCTCTGTGAATGCAACCAAGAATAAACGTACGTATATGTTCGGTTCAGTTGCGTTTATTACCCCTTTTTTCCCAACGTATTAAATATCAAACAGAATACCATAATAATATGAAGTGTCTATATAAGTGTATTGAGTGAACTAAAAACTCTAGTGGGTTTTACAAGTATAAAGATCAGTCCCTGAAGACGACACAGACAGTACATATTATATACGTAAGGAGTATATAAGAGTGAATAATCATAACAAACCAGAGAATAAATGACTTGTGTTGCTATACGAGGAAGTGGAGTGCCTTGTATATACCGCTGTCTTATTGGCGGTACAAAAGCTGATCTAAGCACTCTTTCGAAATCCCAAACTAGAGTGAACAGCAGTACGAATGATGAAGAATGAGATTAGTAAAAACTGTTCTTAATACATTTTTTAGGGAAAACATTCCTCAGTTTAGATAAGATTCCAATGCCTTTAGAAACCTATTTAGTTTGCATGATTGATATGGTCCGTCCCGGCATGATAGTTGGGAATCAATAACGACGCATATATGTAGATACAACGTGCATTTATGAAATTTCCGTAGTAAAGTAACATTCAAACTGACATCTCCATACCAGGGAGTTGTTTATGGAACAACTCCCTGTTCATACCCAAAAGTTGTATTTAAAAGTAACGAAAAGCCAGTACTCTGCTTTGCCGAGATATTAGGGATAGATATTGTTTATTTGCAGCAAACCACTCTCAAAATTAAGTTCAGTAGCCCAGAGACATTTGATACCTCAGTGACATTCCAGAATCCAAAGATAACCGTCTCTTAAAATGGTATATGCTGGTAACATCGACCCACAAAAAACAAAAACAAGCGAACATGTGTATATCAGACATGTGACAAATGTCATTTGTGTAAATACTCAATAAAAGTGGTTCCCAGTATAGAATATTGTGATAGCCTGCACTTACTAGGAAGTATATAGGTGATAGATTGGGTATTACTTCCGTGTTTTTCCTCTAATATACTACAATGGGGGAAGTCAGGGACACATGATGAACCATTGCATTTAAAGCCTTAGAATCCTCAAGTTAATTGCTTAAATTTCAATAACATCGAATTCCTTGTAAAGTGTTGTCAATGCGTCGACTATTGCAAGATATAGATAGGACGATAATTGGTACTTAAACTTTTGTTACCCTTTTGGAAGAATGATATACACCCTTGGCACGCACATTGAAGGCGATCCGGAGAAACTCCAGTATTAGGCATGTTAAATATGCCAGTCCAAGGTTTCATTATGTATAACTTGCTTGAATATAGTAGGGCGGAGCTAATCAGAACCAGTTTGCAAAGCTGAGAGATGAATAGGTTATGAAAAGGTTACCCTAGAAACTTCGAACTTCAAATTCGGACACATGTGAGAAAAAATAGATTACCAATTCCGACTGTCTACAGATACATATAAGTCTGATCATGCTAAGGAAGGACCAAGGTTAACCAAATAAGTATTGAGAGCATTAACAACATTCCGTGGACTTGTGAACTTTACACTCTCAATTGTTTCACTGAAACACACCAGGAAACGTCAAAGCATGTGTTTAACATTAATAGAGACCGCAAGATCGAACAAGTATTGTCTATATAGTTTGATTTCTTGCAACACAATTTCAGCAAACTATAATACCATACAGTCATAATGATATAACCAACGTGTACTATGGAAAAGTTTGACTTCATAAGACAAAAACGTCTTATCCCCCTTTTAAGTTCTAACATTCATGTTATGTTGATTGGTGCTATTGTGTTTCTAATACCATGGAGAAACATTTGTTTTTTTCGTGAAATACAGTAATTTGTCCTTACCCAAAGTAGTAGTACCGGTATGTGTTGACTGCGGGCGGTTGCTCCGGCATGGTGAGACTGGACTGACTTAAATGTCCAACAAAGTAGAACAAACTTAAAAGTGCAGGTCCACAAAAGTTGAGTTATATCTTCATAAATGTGAAAGCAGGTGTTCCTGTTTTAACTTCCTCCCAACAAACAATCGATGGTGTTTTGTAAACGTATCGAATGTGGTTTCCTGCGAGTATATATTGTTATTCAATCCCCGATATGATCATCAACAATATTGCGTGTCAGTTGTGCGAACTTGACTACTGAGAAAAGAATAACCTATTAATGGTTTGTTGCAGGATCACTACAAATTTATATAAAGGTGCACGTCAAAGGTTTCACAAGTTCTTCTTCTCATCAATTTATAGACTACATGGTATAGTGGAGCAACTGATAGGATACCAACACCCTGCTGTGCAAACACCTCGCATTATAATTCATTATTCAAGCATACATAGCCTTGAAATGCAGGTTTCAAGAGTTGAGTTCTGTTTAGGCTTCATTTCAGTTACAATTTGTCAATTGTCACACCTCCATGTGTGCATTGTCAGAAGCTGAAATCGCATCCAGGTCTTGGTGAATTTTGTATTTACGTTATGCACCTGTATATATAAAAATATTTATAACCTTTATATGTATAGCCTATATATATATATATAAATATTTATAACCTTCATATGTATAGCCTATATATATATATATATATATATGTATAGCCTATATATATATATATATATATATATATATATATATATATATATATATATATATATATATATATATATATATAATATATATATATATATATATATATATATATATGTAGGTATATATATATATATATATATATATATATATACATGCAAAGGCCCAAGTCACATCAGACACATAATCTAAGTCCTACATCGGTATTTCAGTAGGACCCTTTAATCAGCGATTCAACAACCACACAAACTCGCTGGAGCACGAAAAGTACTGAAAAGAAACAGAACTGTGAAAGTACTTATGGAACCTGAAAAGGAGGGGGAATTAGCCACAGTATAAGCTGAGAGATAATAAAGGAATCGAACACGCACAAACAAGAATCGGGCCAGTGCAACCTCTGCGTAGAAGGAAACAACAACTAACAATTTTACGATACACAAAGGACAGAATGAACAAAATGACTGAGCTCATCTCAAGGTGTCGCCATGGTGACAGACCGTCCAGCCTTGCAAAGAAGAAGAAGATTACTGTCACGATCGAAAATTCAATATTCGAAAACGACTGTTTAAACGTGCTTTACATGTCCAAACAGCGACGTGAGGGAAAGGTAGGAGCGTTTCCTTCTTATTTTGCAAACCGTAAAACAAACTTCTTCACTTAATGTATTACTAACTTGTCCATAGTATTTCAGTTAACCCTCGTTCATGCGGCGCGAGTCCCACAGTATAAACCACGCCGCCGCGCGAATCCTCTCGAAGCCCTCCGCCCCCTCCCCTTGTCCCTTCCGGTCACCTTTCTCTTACGCTTTGTATGTATGTGCAGTCCCAATCTCCCTCTCAACATGGCAATCCCAACCAAGTCTCACGTCGCATCTCTTAGTTGAAACATTTAAATGTTATAACGTAGTGTATCTGTTATTTAGTTATTTATGCCCAAAGCGATGTTGAAATGGACATATTAATATCTACAGACACATCTTATAGCACATAAACAATCTGTAAAGCGGTTAACTCCCTGGACACTAGTCTCGGGATCTAGCTAGGCTGGGGGTGGGGAGGGGGTACCTGCATGCTTGGGTGTGTTTGCATTAATGAGGTCAACAGTCCTCTCCCAGGTATGGACACGGTGTACATTAGCGTACTTGCCCAAGAGCGACGTAAAAAAAGCAACAACTTCTTATGGCATCGTCACCAACCGTGGGTGCTTCTTTATGGGAATATGTACAATTTATCATTTTGATCAAGAGGTACTTTTAAAAAACTTATCGCAATTTAAGAGTTCTGTAATTTGGGCACAAAGTAGTGTATTAGCCTATGGATATAAGGTGAGGGGAAAAGATGTGTGTGGGGTAGGGGGGGGGGCTTTGAACTACTTGCTTGCAAATTAATGAAACTTTGGTTCGAAATCCGCTTGAGTGAGGATAGCAATACCTAGTAAAACGCATCTCGTCGATATGGCAGGACAAAAAAAAAAAAACATTTTCTTCAATATACACAGAGAGGTCAAGAAACAGAAGTGAGATCAAAAACAGTTGAATGGTTGGCCCAAGGTTATTTTCATTTCCTCCAATAAAGAAAATGACAAAACGTGAGGTTTTCACAAAGCTGACTTTGAATGGCTTGAATTAAGTCAGGCATTGAGATGTATGTCAGCGAATCCCACCTACCAATGTATTACATGCATTATGTGAATGTCAAGTTTGAATGAAAGGGTAATGCGGCATCAAACCCAAGTTGATACATGTCTTGTGTTATAGGAAAGGTCTATAAAAACTAGAAAAGCCGGTCGGCTTTCAGAAACGCGTGTAGGCTCAGATTTAAACTTGAAGCCCCATATACTACTACATGATTAGAGCAAGCCACTTGAAGGCAATATAGACGGCTCTAACCCCCCCCCCCAACTATTCCCATCCATCTAACAAGAGGACCTCCCCCCCCCCAACTCCATCACTCGCATTGAAATAGTCCTTCTCAGCTCCTCATACTGCGGCTTAGCTTATGACAGTGAAAATTTGGGATCAATAATTTACAACAAATCCAGCTACTTCTTTTGACGTTATAAATTTAAGGAACTTGAAGAGCTAGCTGAAGCACTGTTATCTGTGTATTGATTTATAAACGTTAACATATCATTATAGAGTTTGCTGCCTTGATATGTGTGACTGTCAAAAGATAAGTGAACAGTGTAAACATGAAGACTATAAACAACATTGTGTCAATATAAAGATACAAATTGTCATGTGACGCCGATGCTAATTTATTACTCTCTATTAGGTATGTGTAGATGTATTTATCAAGGCCAACTTACAACTTTCAAACTTCGGTAAAAACTAAAAACATTACTCATTCCTGACGCTTTTCAATTTCATCTGATTTGTTGAATAAGAAGCAGAATATGTTTTGATTTTCCAAACACGACTGCCAGGCAAAACTCATCAGATGTTACGTCAAGTAACTAGTACTTGTGTACATTGGTAATTATCTTGATTAGCACATCCGTAATTTCTAGCTTTATAAATCAAGAGAAACTTCTAAAACCCAATGAATTTCTCCGAGAGCAGTGTTACAATAATTGTCATACGTATACGTGTATGTATGATACAACCTAGATTAATATTGCCAATGACCTTCATCACATTTTAGGTCATTTCATCACTTTTACCGGAAGTTACAACAATCGGGTTTTCTGGAATCATATTAGCCCTGGTTTGTTTCTTTTCGACAGCAGTTGAAGAACTATACCAATTATTTCTGATAATAATATTCTAGTATTATCCTGACATCATGTCACAGGCTATGATGATGCTATCTCATATTATAACATTACTCATTTAATTATTATTTATAGCTTCGCGTTCTTAGGAAGTTACCCCCCCCCCCCAAAGAAGACATTGATTATACAGTGGCGTGCACAAATGGGAGGGGAGGGGGCGTCAGACGTTCAGTTGGTGAATTTTTGCATTCAATTTGGGCCTCAGCACTAGGGGAAGGCTTGGCACGGTTAACTGGAAGTATATAGGACTATGCCTCAACAAATTACCGTCCTTGTTAACTTGTATGTTAGCGTAGTCTTTCGGTAGTATTATGATGAGGGAACCTCTCCTTTTCGTCTTCGTATTTCTTGTGCCCAGTTTAATCTTCACAAAACAATGAGTGTCACGTGACTGGCAATGATGATGTTTGAAACACCATTCATGATGATATCACTCGTTGTCAAGGAGACTTACATTCGGGCACGTACATATATAGTAAACACAAGTATATGAACATGAATTGGTGAACATCTGTAAATGTGCACCTTGGTGCAGATTGAGGCTGAGAATTTCTTGGAAGTTTAGACATTTGGTGGCAATTCACACATTATGACTACATCATGTGATTTGGCTCCCCATGGCTTACCAGTTATTGTAACCATGGAGACGTGGAGCGGAGATGTAACCGTTACTAGTTTTGTTGGAAATGAGTTATGCATGGGGTAAATATATGTTCAACTATTTTTCTTATTTCTTTTTTTTCATTACCAATAATTGATATTTAATAGCGATGGCCGACTGCCCATCACAATAAGAATTGTCGCCTCTTTTGTTTTAGATTGAGATGAAATTAAAGGTAGAGGCTAACATTGGGTAATGAAGACATTCTCAAGACAACACCCAATGATAGCGACATTAAACCATGTATACAGGAACGAAATACCACTGGAAATTATCAGTGCAACTTAGTGTTTTGACTTTGCCTCTGTGCAAAGCAACGCGCTTCAGTCACGAACAATTAGCATCAAGGTATCGGGAGACAGCTGCACAACCTCCCGCACCTGCCAAATACAACGATACAATCTGGGATATGACATTATCTTTCACTTCCCCCAACACAGCCTTCTTTTCTCCTATCAACCGCTGTGCAATGTTCAATCAGATGTCATTGAGACCTGCTTGTTGGCAGTGGCAAGGACATCGCGACGGTTTGCATGCGATCTGCTTATCACCCCTTTCGGCATGATGGAGATAACCGAACACGCAACTTCATTTCAAATCAATCAGTCAGTCACTTTATTTTAAATCATCTCTTTAAAGGTTTCGTGTCAGACAGTAAAGCCATCTCATAAACACAGGGAAACAATCACTGCTTCAAGAGACCGTCAGGTCCCTCCCTTCCTTTCTTCCTACTATACTGTGACGCGCTCGATAAATGTAAGTTGCCCGTCAAGTGGCAACCTGTGTATTCCAATTGAAGATTGCTGGCTGGATGATCGGAACTGCGTGAGACATATAGATTGGAAAGCCTGACAGAATCGAGGCAGACAATTGCACGACATGTAGCACTCATTTTGTCCGTTATTTGAAGGCCAAAGAAAGCCATTTCACGGAGTTTAATCCATGTAGTGTTCAGTCACCGAAGATCGTTTCTTACCGTAATGCTATACTGCTGGTTAGAATCCCGCTCTAAACCAATCTACTATTTGAAATTGTTTACAGTTATTCCAATTTGTTGTCTGTTTCCGATTCGCTCTTTATGCATGTTCATTAAAGCCGGAATGCATTGAGCACATCCCTCACCTGTCGCTTTCGGATATGCAAAGTATACTGTGGCATATACTCCAGCATAAGACAAGGGTAGTATATAGGGCACGCCATCTACTGCGGGCTGGATAGAGCAGTTAGTTAGAGCACAGGATTAAACATCCTGTGCTCTACTGCGGGCTGGATAGATCAGTTGGTATAGAGCACATGATTACATATCCTAAAGTCACTGTGACGAATCACATGCACATGTCCTAGCTAAATAATTGCTCTCAAATTCACTTTAGTAACGTAGTCTAATGAAAATTATGAACAGTGGAATCGAAAATGTGACAGGGGTGCGATGAGGGGACACACTGCATTACAAATGAGTGGTTGTGTACTAGCGGCCTACACCTTTTGTCTGTGTGTTTCTTTGTATTTCCGAGGGGAGGGGGCGTGGCACAGAACATGGTGGGACAGTATTCCCTGGGTCAATCGGAATGAGCTAATGGTAATAAGGTTCAATTCTTAAGTTTCACGCTGCCAAGATCACTTATGCAAGCCTTTTCTCCCGATTACAGGAATCTTCCGCTAGCTGAAGTTGATTGTTCAGAAAGTATTGCTTAACATCTTCGTCATCTTTAAAGCGAAAACCTCATCATTAATAGCGTTTTGTATCGTGAAGATTTATGATATTTTTGTAAATTTTGTATCTGCCAACAGCAGACTGAATGGTGTCATCAGGACTCTGAAAAAGTCATTGTTTTTCTTGCATTTGCCATTTACCCACAGAGGAAAGGAATATGTTATACGAAAAGGATGCATTTTTTATGACATCCTAACAGAGAGAATTGATAGCTCAGCAAATAAGATTTCATGGAAAAATCAACGCGAATATTATAGTAGCCTGTAAGTAAAGCGTTTGGAAGAGCCCAGATGACATCACAGACCCCCTATACTGTGATCCAACTTCCTGGAATAGCTGAATGTTTAGCCAGTTAAATTTAGGTTACATTCAATCAAACGTTTCTCGAGATATATAGGGCCAAGATATTGAGATGGGGTTTTAAACTAGCAGTGTGCAACGTATATATTCAACATAAGTTTTACGTTGTTTGTCGCTAGAAGTTACCTTTAAATTTTCACTCAGCACGTCTTTATGATGTAACATGTGTCAATCTTCATTGTAGCGCAACTTTGACAAGCTTTGCTCGCGTCCTGTTTGTCACAAGAACAGGATGGGTGACTTACAGACATAATACACATGGTCTATGCAAATGTTTGTACAATATATGTATATGTAAGTACAGACTAATTCATTAATTGTTCGCAGAACTATAGATATGATGAGTTCGTGAGAATTCCTTAATGTACACCTCAGTTCTTATCGTCCATTGTCCTTTTATTGTAGGCCTATAATTGAAATGGTTATTTGAGGAAGAATATTGTATTGTCTGAAGTCACGTTTGTTTATTCATTAGTGTATTTATTTAATGCAGCATTTTATAGTTATTTATAAAGCATGGGCAGGTTTCGTCACTTTTCAAATGGAATGAGGTATAAGTATAGAATAACCAACCAGGCATTTCATCAAGGTACGTATAGCCTGTTTTTAACGGGAGTGAAGACTCGCGCACAAAAAAACGTCTGATGCCGGTAATCTGACCTAGTTTCGAATGAGATGTAACAGAAGTGTTAGACACCACCATCGATCCCAGAAAATACACACACAGCTTGCTACCGTCGGTAATTAGACACTAGTGTACCATGGGCGTCAACAGGTGGGGGACGGGGGGGACATGTCCCCCCCACTTTCAAAAGTGGAGGGGATATCATATCATTTGTCCCCCCCACTTTTCAGAGCAGTTATTAAAAAAATCACATGCATATGCGCGATTTTCTATCACAATTGCTGAGCTGATTCAAGTAGAATCTAACTTAAGAATCATTATCAATAAATTGCACTGGAAATTAGAACAGTGCTTGGCCCTTTATCCCCCTTCCTCCGATATTCACCCTCCCCGCTTCGTCCGAGACCTCTGATAAAAGTTTGTGCGATGTTTGAACGATGTTTTAGAGTGTTTTGTGGAAGCACCCCTTCTCGCCAGAAATGGAATTCCCCTTGCCCTACACTGTGAATCAGAGAAAACGACGCATTTCAACTTGAAAACAAGTCGAAGACCCCACCAGGAAGGTAATATCATATATTTTAGGCCCTACAGACAGTATTCTGCCTGTATGCAGGGTATTATATGATACCAAACTACCGAAAATATTTCGTTTGAGATGGACGCTGTGTAATTCGTTTCCCTTGGTGTCAGAACGGCATCTTTCTACCAGTACTTTCTGTCGGAATTTAGTTTTGTGAGACAAAATTTCTCCTCACAGATCTGGTTCTGATGTAACTAAAAACGACTCAGGAAGGCCGTCTCCTGCGATCTAGGGGGTCTTATGTACCCAAAATTTTCTGGTACGCTACGCGCCAACCAATGGTGGCGCTCCGCTTAGATAGTATAGTGTCCCCCCCCACTTTCTGAAACCTGCTGACGCCCATGTAGTGTACAGTCAATAGTACATGCAGCTACGGTCAATACCCACAACACAGTGTACATAGCAGCGATGGACATTTCAGGTCTAGATAAAGATAACAAGGTATCACATTTCATTACTCTCTGCATTTTGTAGCGACAAGAAGAAAACTTCACTTGTAGCCTAAACAACGGAAAGTTAACTTTTTTTCAGAGGGTGGCACGCGGTTTGGGGCGAGTCTTCAATGCCTTTAATACAGTCCTGATATTCGTCTTTGTCCATCCTCATTGCAACGAGCAGAAACTCGTGCATGGACTATTTTCACAGGTATTCAGATTACGCGATTTGCATAACGCATGACACGTGGTCAAGGCTATAACGCAGGATATGTGGCTGGATCCACAACGTCCAATAATATGATATTTTATCCATAGAAGTATCAATTCCATGTTTTATCTGTATCATAACACTATATGCGGCACATCAAATTATAGGGTCAATAGGCCATCAGCTGAAGGTCGAAATTCGCTTGTTTCGTTCCAGCAACTGCGGGTCTAAAATTTCTCTACAGCATTGAATACATAAATTAATTAAGATTAATGATCCAAAAGTTCTCCATGTACTTTCCTGCAGTTTTTTTGCAATTCCGCTCGAAAGATCGAACTATATTTTTTATTGCGTATGTTAAGAAACTTGCCGTTTTACGTTCAAAAGTTGTGCGCCAGTGAGATATCTGTACCATGTGATATGAATTGTCCAATGAGCCATGAGTTCTGTGTGCAATCTTTGTAGAAAACAACAAACATGGCGGCTCCCTCGGGCACCAGTCAGTCTCCGACACACGGAAATCTACAGTGCTCAGTGCACATTGAATCTGTAAAATTTGAAGCATTCAAGGCACTGACGAATAAACGATGGACTAAAGTTACTTCCTGCGCTAAAGATTGGCTTAATCTCAGCGGCGGAGACAGTGATATCGCCGTACTACTGATTACTCCATGGCCTACTACGATCAAGCGTGTGTTCAACAGCATAGTATGATGGGGTTCCACGATAAGTGTTACAGGCGGTTCATTGATAGCAAGCACATTGCTGCAAGAAAACGGACAGTTCCAGAGGAGACCCCATATGATTTTAAACGAAGAATTGACGGAAAAGATCGAGGAAACCAAGCAGAAGCTCTGGTGTATTGCCTGTTCAATTTATTATATGTGGGAAAAGAAACAATACATTACTAGGCGTTGCAAACGGGACAAGCTGCAGCAGGCAGAGACTTTCGATGGAGGTAAGCCTAAGCATACTACACGACTCTACTTGTACTTCTGTGGCATAGTTGAAGTGTTAAGAGAAGTTGCATAATGCAAGATCAGTAGCTCTTAAGGGATATAATCCAAGTCAAAGGGCACAGTGTTGGACCTGAACATAATATAATTAGTGGCATGGGCATCTGATTTGTTTTGTTATATGGTGGTAGGAACGGAAATTTGTTTCAAATTCTCCATCTGGGCACTAGCCTAAGTGTTAAATACAGGCTTCATAGTTTTCTTACTGTGGCCCTTTATTTGAATGATAGAGATATTATATTAGTTAGAAAAATAAGTGTAACAAAGGTGCAATAAGGTTAGGTTTGCAAGGTCTTATGGTCAGCCTGTCTAGCTTTACCAAAATGAACAAGTATCTGTCTCCTTTATTATTAGTAACAGATATAATCTACCATTGTATAATTTAAACCATCTATAATGGATAACATTAAGAGATAATGTACTGTTTGTCAAAAAAAGCCTGTTTTAATTCTTTTTTTGCATGACACTGGTTTGCAAAATTTGAATGTGTCTTTGTTTGTCCATAGAAGATGAGCAGATCACATGGTATATAAATAAAATTGTCTTAGTTCTTATTTGTTCAAACTTACATTTTGATCAACAGAAAATGCAAAACAATTTGCTTTTTTTATTTCATGTTATTAAGGTATTGCTTCGACAAGCAGCAGAGCGGAAAAAAGATGAGCCCAGATTTTATGAATATTAGAGGAAAAGACCGTGTTGCCATTGAAGTGAGGTACCACTCTCTATGTTGAAGAAACTAGATACAATTCTTGACAAGGAAGACATACAGATCTTGAAAGGTAAAGTACTCTCTCTCCAATGTGTGGTTCATTGAGTGTTCAGGGGTGGATCTAGGACTTTTGGAATATGGGGGTGCTCCCCCAAGGAAAATTAAAAAATTCTCTAAACGCTTTGAGATGCAATATCAGGTTAATCTTTCCATTGAAATTATTAAAGTAATTTGCAACATATTTCTAGCTGAATTGAAATTATATTGGTACCCCATCATAAAATGTGAGACTCAAAAATATCGAATTTCATGGTACAAGGTGTTCTGTTCATCTCCTCCTCAGAGCAGAGTTTACCACCAACAAAAGATGCTCTGATCCAGCATGTTAAGCGCTGCACCAACCAGGCTGCTATTCACAGTAGGGCATTGCAGCAAAGGATTGATGCACTCTCACCAGAGGGACATGGATGGAAACTTGAAAATGATGACCTTATAATCACTTGGATGACGAAGCCACCTGACCCAGATTTTTTGCTTCAGTGTGTCAGCAGTAGCTGTAGAGTCGGCAAATGTCTTAAAGGAAGATGTTCCTGAATGAATGCACAACTACCGTGTACAGACCTATGTAAATATAGAAATTGCAGCAACTTCCAAGAAGATGTTGAGATTGTTGATGCAGGGGAAGATGATTTGGAGGATGAACTGTGATGGTGTTAAATCTTGATATCTTAGTCTGAAATTTTAATCAAGTTTGAAGTTTGTGAAGAGGGTTAACTTTTTCAAAGTCATGTTGTCATTATTTTGTTCCCCAGAGTTTAAAGGAACCAGAAAACATGATCTTATTCATATATTCATTTTAGCTATTAGTAGTTTTACGTAGATTACCCTACCTACCAGACACCTTTGATAAATATCCACATTTTCTTCAAATCACACTTTTTTTTGAGAGGGGAGGGGAGGGGGGAGGAGGGTATTATGGGCATGCTTTACCTCTTGCATATTCACAACTACATTTACTGATGACGATGACGCAAATACCGCGTCCTGAAACCAGTCAAAGGTTTATATACTGTTGTTGGGGAACCTTCCTCTGACCCTGTTCCAATATCACGGTTCTTTATTGTTTGCCGTAACATTTCGTTACCTGTTTTATTCATATTGTTAATATGTTCTGTGCATCTGTTCAAGTTTTGACTGAAGGATATTCAAGTCTTTAGTGACTTTTATTTCATCTAATTATCTTCACCTCTACTACGGAATAGACTTTCCCTTTTCCATACCATATCTGACTTCCATGCAGTGAATTGGAGTGGATACTGTTAAGACTAGTACAACTGTCCTTGGATGAACTTTTAATCACTTATTAATTCCGGCCGCGCCTTTTGATGAAGAACCTGTATCTTGAATCATCGCAAAGGCCCAGCTCTACTACACCATTGAGTGTATCGACCCAGTCTTAATAGATACATTATTTCTTTCTATCTGGGGCTTAAGTTAACTGTCTTTGTTATTCACTTATTTGTACCATTCACCTTTATTATTCATATTATTTGTAGAATATAGAACTATTATTATTCAAAATACCATTCGAAACCTTGTCGATCTTTTCTTTTATACGTTAACTCCCTTGGAAACTCTTTTTGCAGGAATACGAATTATAAACATGTCGTTTCAGTAACAAGGAGAAAGTACCTAGTTTTGCAGAAGACTGTAGAAAGAGTACTAAGGTAACGGATATATACCGACTATAACTTTATTTCACATCTACGATATGCCATGACGTCTTAGTGTGCCAACTTATATATTGATTTATACAAAAGAAATAGCTCACTGGTCTTGGGGCATTGGTACATCTCATTGTAACTAGGGATTTAGCTACATGTAAAGTAGAGGGGGAGGGGGTCGCATTTGTAAAACAGTTTGGATGGGGAGTGTAACAATTATGGAGAGGAACTTTTCATTATATGTGTATATTTACGCATACATGCACAGACGAAATGCATTCATAACATAGGGGGAAAATCTAAAAATATTTGATTTATTACAAAGCATTATATCTGAGTTTATTAAAAGTTGTACATTTTTATAATTAAAACCCTTAAGTTATAATGTGCAAAAATTGTATTTCATATTTCAAAGTTGAAAATGTGATTTTTTTACCATTTTGGCGAAAATGGAGGGGGGGGGGCACAACTTGTAATGCCTGAAAACAACCCTCACTGACCCTTAGACCAGAATCCTCTTCCACCATTCTTGTAACCCTGACCCAACTATTTTACAAAAAAAAATATATCAGTCGTAATTTAACATATAAGAAAAGAGTGGTATGTATGCACCACTGTACCAAATCTAACGTTAGCACATGTGTTCCTAATACATAGCATCGTAGCACGTAATGTCTACATAACATACCCAATTTCAAGGGTTTCTTACAAAAATACTGCAGGAAATTTTTTGGAGAACTTTTGATATAATGTTTGTGATGCATTAAACTACCCAAAAATGCATTAAAAGTCTAGACCCGTTGTTGCTGGAACGAAACTGATTTTACAGCCACATTTTGAGCTTCAGCTGATGGCCTACAAGGACTGTATACGTGCGAGGTCATAGAGATGACATTACATAAAAAAAAATTAACAAAAAATAAATAAAAGACGCTGTTTGAATTGTTGTGGTCAAACAAAATTTGAGAATGTATGGCTTATGACTTTCATCAATGTCAGTAGACTACATAAATTACAGCATTGATCTATTTTTTTCTTTACTGGTGAAATTCTCATAGCAACGTTTGGTTGCCGGTGCAATCTTTGAAACAAAGTCAAACTCATACGTTATGCGTTGAACATCAGTTAAAGCAGAACAGTGCGTTTTTCTTTCGGGGTCAAATACATCCTGCAGAAATATTACTTTATAAAAATTCATATTTTTTTTTATTTTAAAGATTTGAAAGACTTCGTCTGAGCATGCAATTGTGAACACATTAACAGTTAACTACCTTAATTAACAGTTAACTACCTACCTTAATAAGCCGGCGAAGAAGGCCATATATACGCTTGGAACAAGTTCAGTGAAAGTTTAAACTAAACTACAGTGATATTAATCCGATAGATAACTAATGTAGGATTAACAGGCTCCAAGGAAACGTCCAAAGAGTTTTATTTTCGGAAATGTTCTTGAACCAGAATCAACCTTGCGAACTATTTCATATCCTGAAACCAATGAAGAATACGTGCATTACTCGGCGATTCATGTTTCATTGTCGTCAAACACAGACAAATCACTATGCGTAAACGCTTCTGCAGGTGCCGGGGATTAAACAGGCGACATCTTTATCCAGTTCAAATTTTCCACGGTAGGTAGGTAGTTAACTGTTAATGTCAATGTGGGGTTTAAAGGGCGCCATAAATTTATCGTTGCTAAAGAATTTATGGCTAGTTTGCTCTGTGGTAGTGTTTTGATGATCACATGTCTCCCGCTATTAGGCTGACATAAAACCCACCGGAACGACTTCCAAATGCATGCGCCATTGCGTCGTATGGCGACAACAATCATACAATGTATATCTAATCTCATTCGATAAACTTACAACCCTTTCTAACGTTTTATTGTATTTGTAGGGATTCTTTAACTTCGTGGTAGGCCTAAAGCTGGATTATTCTGAGGTTATCTGTGTGAGTGAGTATATGAGCGTCCATCTGAAGAAACAGGAGGTATATTTCTAACGCCTATACATTACGTAATGTATAGTCACTTTTCTTGTTTGCGTTGACAGGTGGCGTGTGTTCATTAATGTGTATAAGCATTCTACAGAACTGCAGAAAGCATATATCGCTGCATGGCGATGACAGTGGATATGTACGCAACCGGAAGTACTACAGACAAACATATGTTCAACCTAGGGAACGTTCCCAGTGACATGCAATATATTGTCAGTTACTATTGCCCTTATTATAATGGTCGAACATAACCACTCGTGATTTACCCGTTCGTGGAAATCGTTTCCCTCGATATACTCTCTGTTTACATGCTCACTGTCATTTCCGATTTGTAACGAGGGTTATATACAAGCTGCCGTGTGGATGGTGAACTTACGATAGTTAGGCCTATACTCCTACAATCGGTCAAAGAACTCATTTTTTTTTACTCGATTTCATGAAAAGAAAAACAAGAGTTATGACTAGGAAGGAAGACTCAGTTCCATTATCAATCGTCAGTCCAACAATTATGAATGTTCACTGAACTTTCAAGATATTGGAGGTGAGGTGAAGGTATATATATATATATATATATATATATATATATATATATATATATATAAATATATGCTTCATAACGTGATAGAAATATATGACATGGGAACGCGTTGAACAGTTAAGAATGAGTAGAAGTATACGACGATGGACTGCCATCAAAATAGGGAGCATCGTTAAGAAACAAGAAAATTTAGATAATGTTGAAACAACTAAAAGTTATGAACGCTTAAAATTAATGGAGGACTAGAGTTCCCTAATAATCTGAATCATAAGGCAATGGCGTCAGTATATATATGGCTTATGTTACACTGTTATCTGATGGGTAAGCTTAGTACCAACTGTACGCTAAAGAATGTCCCTTATTGACGTAACTTGAGCTGGCTGACATTGTAAAGTAATTTAGACTGTCTTATTGTTTCAACTATTATTTTTCATAGCACTAACCAACCGTTCACATGCAGTCATTATAAAATCTGCTTTAAACCCATGATGTTGCAGCGAATCCATTACCGGGGGAGGGGAATGGGGTGTGACAGGTATTTCCGACAATCCACCTGACAGCAGTGCATTCGTGTGCCTCTGATCGTCAGTTGGGGGAGGTGGGGGGGGGGGTAGGGTGTTGTTCACGGTCGGAGGGTTCTTGCATTCTGTCGGGGAAGACTCGGGCCACTACTATGGTTGATCCTCCCTTCTCCCCACCCGTTTCAACCTCACACAAAGTATTAGCAAAGCCTTGCTTTTAGGGCAACATCTATAGACATTTACGTATAGTCTAAATATACCTCAGAATGCACCATATTACGTAAAAACAAAATCCGGGGGGGGGGGGGAGAACCCCATCTCCTGACAATGACGTCTTCAATGACCCCAGGGCAACACCCCCTGCAATATAAACTCCTTGATTCGCCTCTGGCCTTTCGCATAAAGGTTCATGGAGGTTCTGAAAGTTTGAATTTATTACTTTTTATTAGCACAACCTTCCGTATCTAAAAAAGTATACTTTATAGTCTAAATATGCCTCAAATGAACAATTTGACTTCTAACTTCTTCTTTTTTTGGGTGGGGGGGATCCCAGACCCCCTCCTCCATACATGGGAGTTGGCTTCACGCCAATGCCTGACAGAACAGGGTTTCTTGGTCAATCGAAACGTCCTTGCGCTGGAATGTAACTGTCGAGAATTTAAAATTCTACCCAAATCACCAACTCCCCATCGCGAGTAATGTACAATGACAGACAGATTTTAAGTTCAAGGTCACCATTTACTTCTCCCGCGATGGGAACTTTTTGCTAACATCATCATTGTTCCACATTCTTACGCGTCATTGCGTTATTTGAACACCGCAGTACACCAATTACCTAGATGGTTATCTTTCTGTTAGGCATACAAACAAACCCCTAAGCACCCTTTCAACCACATATACACCGTCTTCAAATACTTGCATACCCACCTGTATATATATATAGAGGACTTATTAAAAAGGCTTATTGTGGCATGCTAGAAGAAAACCCAGTAGCGGTACTGAGACACAGTCGACCGAGCTAGGCTGAGTTGTCACTCTTTCGGATTTCATCTTCGATGTTACGAACAGAAGTATTACTCTCAGTGAGTTATGCTAAAGACTTTTCATTATCATAAATTCACATAGAA